>NC_090654.1:118015629-118347898 GCF_040937935.1 Hyperolius riggenbachi | reverse complement strand
AGTAGATTTTCTCCAGAACTTCGTTAAGGCCGTCTGGAGTAAGGGTTCTGAGAATTTGGATCCAGTACATTTCGCGTCTTTTCAGGGAGTCAAAAGAGTCGGAGCGGTTGTGCGGAATGGATTCTATATAAGTGATACGGAATAGTTGGGGATTGTTGTTGTGGTGGGTGGCAAAGTGGCGTGAAACACTGTGTAAGGGGTATCTATTCAATATATTCCTTTTGTGTTGTCCCACTCTATTTCTGGCTAATTGGGTGGTTCTGCCCACATACTGTAGCTGACAGGGGCAAGATATAACGTAAATGATATATTTTGATTCGCAGGTGATGGTGTCTTTTATTTGGTATTCTGTGCTAGTAATGGGAGAGGAGAATGATGTGGTGCTGTTGACGAACTGGCAGGCTAGGCATTTTTTGTGGTGGCATGGAGCACTCCCTAATGTATGTGTCGTCGGAGAATGTGTGTTAATTGGAGGTGGTAGGCGTAATTTGCTGGGGGCTAGGAGACCCCGGAGGTTGGGAGCGCGTCTGTAGGTTATGGCGGGTTTTTTAGGTATGATGGACCGTAAGTGGGGGTCTTGGAGAAGAATCTCCCATCTCTGGTTTAGAATGTTACGGATAGATTGGTGTTGGGAACAAAATTTAGTGATGAACCTGGGTAAGTCGTTTGACTGTTTATTAGATGGGGGTAGGGGTGGGTAATGGGTTTTTGCCTTGAGTTGTGCGTCTTTTAACAGTTTTTTAGGGTATTTTCGATCGGTGAACTTTGCTGTAAGGACGTCTAGCCGGTAAGCCTATTTATAACACTGTTTAGACTATATTCTTCTGGTTACCTTAATGTAGCAATGTTTCCACATGCTTACAATCCCATAACTACCTTCCCCCTTAACCTTTGTTCGCACTACAAGTGTATACCACTTCTTCTTTTACTCCACAACCTCATCATTACCTTAAAACTTATCCTGATACAACCAAGATTGAGCCAACAGTACCGACCACCAATGTCTCCTACTATATACCATGTTTATCATATATGCACTATAGTACACTACCCTATAACACTGAAATTACCTTTCACCCCACCACTTTGGTTAAATATGTTTACTAAACATACTAAATTTCCTCTTCACCCTGTTACTCCTCTCTACCTTATCAATTATGTTACTTACGCCAATTGTTTGTTGACTACAATATTACAAAATAACGCACCATTTAGATTAATCATGCACCACGATTTTTTGTGCAATCATGTGTACATTGTAGTCCATTTGACATGCTGTTATCTCTGTCATTTTATAGTGATACTCCGTTTGTCTATTGCCTGATGAAGCGGGATCGTGCCCGTGAAACGCGTTGCAAATTGTTTGTGGAGTATTTTATTAAATTGTCTTACCCTTAAGTGACAATTTCGTGTCCTTTGTTGGAGTGACCGGTCCACCACCGCCACCCGAACATTTTAAACCTTTTAGCATACTTTTATCCTTTTGGCGCCTCTGCACAGCTTACTATCAAGATTTCCACCCTGGTGGAAGGGTGATATACCCTCTTTTCCGTCTACAGAGAGCGACATCTTAATCCTGAGTGGGGACAGGTCTAATCTCCCCACCTGCCTATACAGTGGTTACCTGTGCGGTAACCCATGTTTGTGAGTATATTACTTACTTGTTCATTATCCTCCTGGTTCCAATACGTACTACACCATACCGGGCTCTCGGTTTCTCTGTTTTATCTTTAGCTCAGTGCTATTGTTTGATTAAAAAAACAAAACACAAACTCTTCCAGCTAATTAAGAGCTGCAGGATGAAAAGGTAGCTCAGCCAGAATTATTTTACAGGTTAAGTTTCATTCATCTGGAACTGAAAGGCAATTAGTATTTTGTGTTTTAAAAAGAAGCACTTATTTTCCTGAAAAGGCGCATACTTTCTCTTTCACCATTCTCCATACCATCCAGCTTGAAAATACAAAGGTTTGGCTAGAGCTCCACTTAAAATGATCCCTCCACCCCCAGCTGTAAGTTACTTCAAAGAAACTGTCATTAAAGGACTTACCAGGTGAATACACCAAAAAAAGTGAATTACCTCATGTCCATTGCAGTCCTCCTAGCAGACTATCAGCGCCTCCCTTGCCACTGGCGCTCTGTTAGCATAATCCAAGCTGTAGTGCAGGCCCTGACCCTACCTAGGGTCACCCTATCAGTTTGTGATTAAAAACGCCGCTTTAAAAATCCTGGGTCTGTGCAGGTTCTCTGCCCTGTCCCCAGCCCGTCCTCGCTCTCTTCACTCAGCTCTCTACTTCATGTGGGCGTGCCCGCATGGCCACCCACATGACTGATTGAGGGATAAGTCTCATCTCCCCACGCTCAGCTTTGCTTTTCTCTGCTGAGGGGCCACGGCTGACTTGTCGCTCAATCAGTCATGTGGGCGGCCGAGCGGGCACACCCACATGACGTAGAGAGCTGAGCGAAAAGAGCGAGGACGGGCTGGGGACAGGACAGAGAACCTGCACAGCTGCACTAGCTGCTAAGAAGTGCGAAGTCCCAGGATTTTTAAAGCGGCGTTTTAATCACAAACTCATAGGACGACCCTAGGCAGGGTCGGGGACTGCACTACAGCTTGGACAGTGAAAAGGGAGGCGCTGATAGTCTGCTAGGAGGACTGCAATGGACATGGGGTAATTCACTTTTTTTGGTGTGTTCGCCTCATAAGTACTTTCAGAATGTTTATACTGATTGTGCAAATCTTCACAAATGGTTAGTTAGTACTTCTGCACTGGATTATGTCCTGTAACACATTCCTTCCCTATTTCTGTATCTTCCCAGGCGATTATTACGTTCTCAATGGGAACAAGTTCTGGATTACAAATGGCCCGGATGCTGATGTTCTCATTGTCTATGGCAAGACAGACTCCAATATTAAGCCAGCCTCACGTGGCATTAGTGCCTTCATTGTGGAAAAGGTCAGTCACACCTTCTGCAGTCTGATCTCAATATTTTACTGCTAAGACATGCTGCTGATTACTCTGACAGGAAAAGGAAATACCTTGGCTATCTGTGCGGAAGTATAGATTTCAGACTAGAAAATAAACTTAGTTTGTGCATACAGACAATTTTGGAAATTGATAGCCAGCTGCAGACTAAAATGGAAAGTTAATTTTCAGTCACATTAAATTTTTTGCAGCACTTAAAGGGTACCTGTAGCAAGAAAGAAAAACGTTAGATACCTCAGTAGAAGGAAGCCTCTGGATAGCCCAGAGGCTTCCTTGATCTTATGGCCCTTCGTTGCTGCACTGGGACCCTTTGGAAATCTTCAACACAACAGCCAAATATGTTGCCCTGTGGCTATGCTGCCCTATGAGCGCAGCCGTGCTGCATAGGTGCAAAGTACAGTCCGTGCCTGTGCAGTATCATGGAGCCGCTCAAGCTTGGCTTTTTGCTCCATGCAGGAACGGCTCCATGCTACTGCACAGTCGTGAACCCTACCGGCACCTGCGTAGTGCAGCCTGCAGAGAAGAAGGTCCTGGCCAACAGCGGAGGAGTTCTAGAATGATCGGGAAAGCTTCTGAAGCATCCATGTTTTTTTTTTTTTGTTTTGTTTTCTAATCACTTCAGGTTTGTTTAGATCAAATTTTAGTGACAATTTCACTTTTGAGTGCCTCGTAGTGTTTGTATGTAATGCCTACCTGTCATTTTATCTTTGTTTCAGGGAACGCCAGGGTTTAGCACAGCTCAGAAACTTGACAAGCTGGGGATGAGAGGTTCTAATACATGTGAACTGGTGTTTGAGGACTGCAAGATTCCTGGTGAGTTTATCACAGTGACGTCCTTTCCTTTCTCTTGTGTAGGAAGAGGTTAAAGCTGAACTGAAGCCATGAAAAATTCAATAAATACACTCTGTGGAGGGCAACAGAGTGCAAGTCTCTCTCCTGTCAACTGCTGCCTTTATATGTGGTAATTCAAAACTGTTGTGTATTGTGGCCATGTAGAACAAAGTGAGAGAGTGTAGAGCTGTGTACAGATGCTAGGTGTTCCTCACTAGACATGGTCAGTAGTGATTGTGTTGAGTGGAACTCTAGCATCTTTACAGGCGTGTCTTGATTGACCTCTATTGTGAGGCTGTTGTTTTCCCCACAATGCAGCACCTCCCAATTGTTCTCCCTTCTTATCTCTACAATACAGAACAAGCCGCTTGGCTGTAACTAAGCTGCAGATCTGTACAGCGATTATCACCGAATAGGATCACTAGCGTTGTTTTTAGTATTACTTGAACACCTGTGTGTGCTTCAACTGTACTGAGAAATAGTCTTGTTTCTGACCCATTATATAAATACCAGTTGCCTGTCTGCCAGGATAATCTTTTGGCCTAATTAGAGCCCAGTCAATAAACCAGGTCTCCAGCTCAAATGGGCTTATGTGCAGTATTTACTTTTATTGCATGTTTGCAGATAGTTACAGGTAACAGGGCCATTCAGGCCAGATGCTCTTTCTTTACACAAATGACTATCTAACCAAAATCCTTGTAGACCTCACTGCTTCTCCAGTAGGGGGTGGGCATATACTTACCATCAGGGCCGGCCCGCTCATGAGGCGGGGTGAAACATTTGCCTCAGGCGGCAGATCTGGGGGGGGTGAACCCGCCTGTCCTTGGATGCTGGGGGCCGCCCGCCGAGCTGGAGGGGTAGCAGGCAGAAAGGGGGTATTGGGCCTAGCGGTGGGGAGGGGGGTCGGACCCGCCCTCCCTCGCCTGGGTCCCCCAATCTGCGCTGCTCCTCCAGCGTTAAACCAGCGTGCATATCATTAAGAGGCAACGGGCAGGGGAATCACTCACCTCTTCTGCGTTCCATCGTGTGCTCCACTGACGTCACTTCCGGCAACGCCGCCCACTGTATTGTAAGTGGACGGCCTTGCAGGAAGTGACGTCAGTGGAACGCACGATGGAACGCGGAAGAGGTGAGTGATTCCCCCGTCCGTTGCCTCTTAATGATATGCACACTGGTTTAACGCTGGAGGAGCAGCGCAGATCGGGGGACCCAGGCGAGGGAGGGGGGGTCCGACCCCCCTCCCCACCGCTAGGCCAATACTCCCTTTCTGCCCGCTACCCCTCCAGCTCTGCGCCCCCCCCCACCACCACCACCCATGGCTGGGGGGGGGGGGGGGGGGGTCGGCGATTATTTCTAATTTTGCCTCAGGCGGCAAAAAGTCTAGGGCCGGCTCTGCTTACCATATATAGACACAGAGAAGCCCTCCCATGCATATCCAGTCACCCTCCCCACACATATACACACTCCTTTTGGAGCATGCTGCAGTTGGTATAGCTACCTGTCCTCACTCCAGCTAATATCCTCTAGTGTCCCATGCAGCTTCTGTCATGTGACCACAGTGAGCCTGAAGCTCTAGCGTCAAGTACAGAAGCTGCATGGGACACTGGAGAATCTAACGCCACGGGCTGACAACTCAGCCCACCCCCCTCCCCTCCCCCCCCCCCCCCCCCCCCCCCCCCAGAGGGTTTTTTTTATTTCTGAGCTTTGTCTCCATCTTTGAGAATTTCCATAATTTTCCATCCAAAGAGGAAGTGGGGGAGGGGCATCTCTCAAAGAGCATCATACACAGCAGTCATTTTTGATTTTACACTAAGAAATAATCCAGTATACTGATCTAGAAGGCTTTATTCTGAAGCAGCATTCTTTGATGGTAAAAGACCTTGGGCATTTTGGGCATATAAAATGCTGGGAATACACAGTACGTTTGTACCGCTCGATTGAGCCATTAGATGGCTCGATTGATAATTTCCGACATGTTCGATCACCCGCCGGATCGATTCCGCGCTTGATACCGCATTGGAGACAATGGAAAAAGATAAGGAAAACGAACAAAAGATAAGAGAATCGCTCGCGGGGTCGAGCGGGGAATCGATCGGGTGGCATAATCAAGCGGTACCGTGTATTCCCGGCATAACGGTTTTCCACATAGTGTCTCTATTTAAAGTCTACCCAGCCATATTGCTTTCTGTTTCTAATGTTGCGTATTACCTGGTGTATTTACATTTCTGATTCATGTGATTTTGAACAACATGAACTAATCCACACAGGGACAGGGACTGAAGTAGATAAATTAGTCAGATTGGTTAGTTTTTTGTTTTTTTTTCTGCTTGGGTTTTTTTTTTCTAGAAATGCTAATAAAAGTTTATATAGGATATCTTATCAGTACTGGGGCTGATTTTCTGTCCAGCTTTGTATACTGCCCTATCCTGTGCCCCTGTCAGCTGGCTAATGTAGCCCCTAATCAAGCCCTGAAAGAGACCTATAAAGCTTCAGTCATTCACACTGCCTGCAACCCTTACATCTGACTGTTTTCTTCCAGAGAAGAACTTGCTTGGCCATGTTGGAAAGGGTGTCTATGTGCTGATGAGCGGTCTGGATTTTGAAAGACTTGTGCTCAGTGGAGGCCCACTTGGGTAATGTTACTAAACTGTATATTACTATGCAAAGCAAGTCAATGTAAATAGATAAATAACTGTACACTGGGAACACTTTGATGATCCTGGAAAGGGTTGGGTGACTAATATCTATTTTAAGGGAACCTTAACTGATGATAAAAAAGACAGTTTAACTTGCCTGGGGCTTCTACCCTCCTCTGTTTGTCCCACTAGCAGCGAGCTAGTTTCGTTTCTGGTGACAGGCCAGTCGGTAGACACTGTGTCTGCATGGCCCTTGCCACGCATGTCCTCGGTCATACTCCCATCGCACACATGTGCATTACGAGAAAATCTCGTACCGTGCACGTGCAGTATGTTTATCAGTCTTCACTATGGTCTGTGTATAGTATAATGCATTTTTTTTTGCCACCTAATAGCCCACAAGAATCCGGCACAGACTCCCAACTGCTTCCCAGCCTTAGTGAATCAGGACCATAGTGTAAGGGCAGCCGCTTTGACAGGTTTGCTACTCTCTCATCTTGACTTAAATAGCTCAGAGGGAAGGCTGGAGAGCAGAAGATGTGGAGCATGTAGCAGCGATCTTTGACATGGTTTACTGCATTGGTAGCTACCACCACACGTTTCACTGGGCAGAGGTATGTTTGAGCAAGACCTCAGAGGATCTGCCCACAGTGCCCCGGGGTAAGGTCCTTTTCTGTATTAAAGGAAACATCCGGGGTTTGAAAAAAAACAAAAAACTGATCTACTTACCCGGGGCTTCCTTTAGCCCCTGGCATCTTGTGTGTCCCTTGCCGCAGCTTCGCTCCCGGCCAGTCTCCCAGGGTCCCCTCCGTATCAACTGCCGACCTGGTGAGGTCGGCGGCTACTGCACATGCACGAAGCCACGCGGCTTGTGTTCACACTCCCATAGCCAGGAGCGTTCTGTGCAGGTGCAGTACTTCTGCCTCTGCGCAGAATGCTGCCATCAACAGAAGCATGACCGCAAGCAACGTGCTCGCGCAGGTGCAGTAGCTGCTGACCTCACCAGGTCGGCCGGTGTTACAGAGTACTCCCAGGGTGACGCCCGGAGAGGGGAGCTGCGGCAAGGGACTCACAAGTTGCCAGGGGCTGGAAGAAGCCCCAGGTAAGTAGATATGCGTTTTTTTTGTTTGTTTTTTACCCTGGATGTTTCCTTTAAAGTGGATCCGAGATGAACTTTTACTCATTGCATAATTGTATTCCTTTCCTATTGTTTATAGGGCCTCCTCAAGCCAAATACTTTTTTGTTTTAATACTCTAATTCCCTATAAACTAAACAAGCCTCGCCCACAGTTTTTCAGAGAGCATTGGCATTTTCAGACAGTAGCAAGGGCTCATGGGAGCTCAGTCTGGGTAGGAGGAGGGGGAGGTGTTACTAGCCAGAGATTTCAGAGGCAGATGGGAGGAGGGGGAATTAGGTTTTTTCACAGGCTGAGTGCTGATGATGCAAATAAGCTTGCTTGTGTGTAATGTTTACAAACAACATGGCTGCTGTCATTGTATCACAGGAAGAAATAATCATATTTCATTGAAGCTGTTTGCAGCTAGATTTGCTGTGTAAACGATCTAAACTTTAGATAAGATACTAGCTGATGACCCGGCGTTGCCCAGGTATGTATTTGGCTGCTGTGGGCTCTGCCCACTTTTTCTAACCCTAACACACAAACACTCAATGTCCAAGTTTTGGAACGTTGGGGTCTTTGGCATCAATAAATTGTATATTCCCAGATAGAAATTAAACAAATCTGATTGGCTGTTTGTGGCTCTGCCCCTCTCCAGTATTTGAACCCCAGTCACCCAATGACCAACTGTAACAGGTTTGAGGCATGTGCTATTAACAGTGTAAAAATGGCAGCAATTTGAATATTCCCCTTGAAAATCAACAGTTGAATTTTGATTGGCTATTAAAGGCTCCACCCACTTCCCTGAATATTAATCTAAGTCACCCAGTGACCATCTGGGCAAAGTTTGAGAACACTGCCATTAACAGTGTAGGAATGGCTGCAGTTTATATTTTCCCAGTGAAATTTGTTTTTGGCGCCACCCACTTTTTGTAACCTGGACACACAGTCACTCAATGACCAAGTTTGTGAGCTTTGGGGTCCATGGCATCAAAAATTTGTATTTTCCCAGTGAGATGAAACAAATCTGATTGGCAGTTTGTGGCCCCTCCCCTTTTCTGAATTTGAACCTCAGTGACCCAATGACTAAGGTTTAAGGCTTTTGCCATTAACAGTTTAAGAATGGCAGCAATTTTAATATTCCCCTTGAAAATCAACAGGTGAATTCTGATTGGCTTTTTTAGGCTCCACCCACTTTTATGAATATTAATCCCAGTCACCCAGTAACCAACTGTGCAAAGTTGAGAACCCTGCCAATAACAGTGAAGAAGAGCTGCAGTTTACATTTTCCCATGGAAATCTGTTTTGACTACACCCACTTTTCATAACCTTGACACACAGTCACTCAATGACCAAGTTTGTGAGCTTTCGTGTTCCTGGCATTAAAATTGTCTGCAGTTTATCCAGCAAAGAAATCTGATTGGCTGTTTGTGGCTCCACCCCCTTAGTGAATTTGAACCCCAGTCACTTAAAGTGAATGTTTACCGTTTAAAAAAAGAAAAAGTCAGATACTCACCTAAGGAGAGGGAAGGCTCGGTCCTAATGAGCCTTCCCTCTCCCCTCCGGTGCCCGGTCCCGCGCAGGATCCCCCGTGGCAGTATTCGACCAGTTCGGTCAAATACTGCCACTTCCGCATGCCGAAGGGAGCTTTCGGAAGCCTTCGGGAGCACTCGGGCTCCCGATGACGCGGCCGCTCCATACTACGCATGCGCGAGCGCCCTCTATGACGCGCTCACGCGTATGTAGTATGGAGCGGCCCGTCTTCGGAAGCCCGAGTGCTCCCGAAGACCTCCGAAGTCCCTGCGGCGGCGGACGCGAACGGGGGAGCCAGCGCAGCACCGAGGGCATCGGGAGAGGAGAGGGAAGGCACATTAGGACCGAGCCTTCCCTCTCCTTAGGTGAATATCTGACTTTTTCTTTTTTTAAACGGTACACATTGGCTTTAATGACCTACTGTACCAAGTTTGAGGCTTCTGCCATTAAGAGTGAAAGAATGGAAGCAGTTTCAACATTCCCCTTGAAAATCAGTTGGTGCATTTTGATTGGCTGTTGTGGGTTCTACCCACTTTTTTGAATATTAATCCCAGTCACCCAGTGACCAACTGTGTCACGATTGAGAACCTTGCCATTAACAGTGTAAGAATGGCTGCAGTTTATATTTTCCCATGTAAAAGTTAGGTTTTGCTTCGCCCACTATTTCTAACCATGACACACAGTCACTCAGTGACCATGTTTATGAGCTCCGTGGTCCTTGGCATCAATAAATTGCATTTTCCCATTGAAATTAAACAAATCTGATTGGCTGTTTGTTGCCCGCCCGCCCCCTTTTAAAAATTTAAACCCCAGTCTATCAGTGACCGACTGTATCAGATTTTAGGCCGCTGCCATTAACAGTGTAAAAATTGCAAGTATTCCCCTTGAAAATCAATAGGTGAATTTTGATTGGCTGTTGTAAGCTCCACCCACTTTCCTGAATATTAATCCCAGTCACTCAGTGACCAACTGTGCGACGTTTGACAACCCTGCCATTAACAGTGTAAAAATGGCTGCAGTTTATATTTTCCAATGTAAAAAGTTTAGTTGTTGGCTCCGCCCACTTTTTCAAACCTTGACACACACAATTCCTGTATAACCAAGTTTATGAGCTTTGGGGTCCTTGGTATCAATAATTTGTATATTCCCATAGAAATTAAACAAATCTGATTGGCTACTTGTGGCTTCGCCCCCTTTCCAGAATTTGAACATTTGTCACCCAATGACCGACTGTACCAGTTTTGAGGCTTCTGCCATTAAGGGTATAGGAATGGCAGCAATGTTAATATTCCCCTTGAAAATCAATAGGTGAATTTTGATCGGCTGTTGTGGACTCCACCCACTTTCTTGAATATTAATCCCATTCACCAAGTGACCAACTGGGCAAAGTTTGAGAACCCTGCCATTAAGAGTGTAAGAATGGCTGCAGTTTATATTTTCCCTGTGAAATATGTTTTTGACTCCGCCCACTTTTTGTAACCTTGACACAAAGTCACTCAATGACAAAGTTTGTGAGCCTTTGGGTTCCTGGCATCAAAAATGTGTGAATGGAAGCAGTTTATCCAGCAAAGAAATCTGATTGGCTGTTTGTGGCTCCGCCCCTTTAGTGAATTTGAACCCCAGTCACCCAATGACCGAGTGTAGCAAGTTTGAAGCCTCTGCCATTAACAGTGTATGAATGGCAGCAGTTTAAATATTCTCCTTGAAAATCAATAGGTGAATTTTGATTGGCTGTTGTAGGCTCCACCCAATTTCCTGAATATTAATCCCATTCACCCAGTGACCAACTGTGCAAAGTTTGAGACCCCTGCGATTAATAGTCTAAGAATAGCAGCAGTTAAAATTCTTCCATTGAAAATGAAATTTGATTGGCTCTTTTATGCTCCGTCCACTTTTTCTCTTTCTCTCCCTCTCCCTCTCCCTCCTTCGTTGTGCCATTTAGCGAAACTGCTCTTTCTATTGGATCTCCACATAAGCAAGTTTGTTTTTTATGACACTACAGTATGTATAACGGCTAGTTCTTATTTTGCCATCAAATAATACTTTATCTTCAACCCTCTAGGATCATGCAAAGTGTTTTGGACCATGCATTGCCTTATCTACACACAAGAGAGGCTTTTGGTCAGAAAATTGGACATTTCCAGGCAAGTACTTCACATTCCATGTTTTTTTCTTAAAGGGGCACTATGGCGAAAAATTGTAAAATTTAAAATATGTGCAAACGAAAAAGGGGGGACACCGGGAGCCCAAATATAGTGTAGTATGTTAAGTGAATGGGAAATTGAATGGTAAGTAAACAATATACTCACAAACCAGGTGTCAGAATCCGCTCTGCTGGCCTTGATTCACTGGACTGCTTTGTTTCCTATGCAGCTTGCATAGTTCAGTGTAGGGAAAAGAGGCCTTTCTGTCAGTTTGCAAGACTGACTGATTTGCATCCACTTGTCATGCAAATTGCTTGTCTGCTTCCTTTGAAGGTTTCTAGTATAAATGTAATTTCCTCCCAGAATTCCTCGTTCGACATAGTTCCTGATTAGGGAAACTTACCTTGGAGCCTCAGCCTCTTTTGTATCTTGTTGCGAATATTCTAGTGTAGTTAATTCTTGGGGAGTGCACTTTGCACTCTCTTTAGTGCAGTCAGGTTCTGTATTACTTGTACTGTTTATTCCTGTTTTGTCTTGTCCTGTCCTTGCGATTGTACTGTCACCTGCGGTGACTGACAGTGAATCGTTCGGGCTCTCGCTACTAGATCGCATTCGCCCTAGCGGTAGAGGCGGTGGATCTCCCTTGTCTGAATCTTGGAGTATAACCTTAGCTGCGCTTGATACTGGTTACTCCTTCTGTCTGTCTTGTCTTGTCCGTGCGATTGTACTGTCGCCAGCGGTGGCTGACAGTGAATCGTTCTGTCCTGTTCCTAGATCACATTTGCCCTAGCGTTAGAGGCGGTGGATCCCCTCTTGTCCGTTCCTTGGAGTATAACCTTAGCTGCAGTTGCTACTGGTTACTCCTTCTGTCTGTCTTGTCTGGAACGAACGCTTGCTGTTGTCTGGTGTGAGGTAACCGATTAGCAAGCGTTCGCATTATTTGTTTGTTTTATTTTCCGCGTTCATTCGTTAGTCAGGGTTGGTACGTTTTGTCACTGTTGCGCTTATCGTGCGGTGGCCGTACAGTTAACGCGCTTGTCTCTGTTGCGCATATCATGCGGGGACCACGTTTAGCTAGTTCGTTTATTTTCCTTGGCGTTCAGATTGTGGTTATTTACTGTGTCTTCCTTACTCAGTTCACGCTCTGCCTTGCTCAGTCTTGTGTTGCTGATAGCAATCGCCCCTCTTGCGATTAGCTTTCTTACTCTGGTCTGTTCTGATGTGGTATGTCTACTGTCGCTGGGTGGCGACTAGATTGGTAGACATTCACATAGTCTGTCTCTGTTCTTGCTTTCTTCTGAGTTGCTACTTTGTTGTCCAGTCTTGCTCAATCGTACAATTTCAATCTGGCATCTGTGGCAGTACAGAGGACTTATCCCTCTGTACTCCACAGCTCCATCTGCTGGTTGGAATTCTCCTCTACAAATCTATAGTGGGTACTTTGCTTCTGTGACTGTGGCGATTTCCTTCTGCTTCAGCGCACATGGTGTGCACTGACTGGAAATCGCCCGCAGATCATTACACCAGGGTTACCGTATAGGCAACCACTGTAAAGGCAGGTGAGGAGATTAGACCTGTCCTCACTCAGGATTAAGATGTCGCTCTCTGTAGATCAGAAGAAGAGTGGGGTACAACCCCTCCACCAGGGGTGGACACTGATATTTGTAAAGAGAACAGAGGTGCCAAAAGGATAAAAAGTATATATAACATACAACATACAGTGCAACACGTTTCACGGGTATATACCCGCTTCCTCCTCCTTTTTATTGCCTGAGGAAGCAGGTATATACCCGTGAAACGCGTTGCACTGTATGTTGGAGTATGTGAATAAATTTGTTTGTGTGAAATTTGACAGTCTTGTTGTCTACTTCGGGGAGGTAAGTCCACCACTGCCTCCCGTGAAAATTTTAAAAGTTTTTTATATACTTTTTATCCTTTTGGCACCTATGTTCTCTTTACAAATACAAATAAGAAGTACATTTTTTTCCCAGAGTAAAATGAGCCATAAATTACTTTTCTCCTATGTTGCTGTCACTTACAGTAGGTAGTAGAAATCTGACAGAAGTGACAGGTTTTGGACTAGTCCATCTCTTCACAGGGAATTCTCAGCAAGGCTTTATAAAGATATTCCCTAAAAAAGATTTATACAATGATGCTGGCCAGCTTCCCTGCTCGCGAAGAAAAAAACAAGTTATGCTTAGAAGGTATCATAGTTGTGCTTCTTATTTTCATGTCAAAACCTGCACTCAGATATTTGCGGATTAATCAGTCTTGTAATTTGTGAAAATGACTAGCCAATCACTTTCTGCTTTTCAAAATATTGGTCCTGCCCCTTGTCCCAACAGTCTTTTACACTTTCGGTCATAGACCCTGAAAAAGCATACAGATCTGATGTTTGACTGGGTTTGCTATGTGCTTATTTCAGGTGTGTAATTCAGACACTGCCTGGCATCCAGCTGAGATTTCATGCATTAGTAATGTGCACTGTTTAACCACCTAACGCCACAAGGGGGCTCCCCCAGGACTGCGTAACGCTGATTGGCGTCAAGTCCTGGGGTAGGAGATTAGCAGGGAACGTTCACGCATATGCGCGATTGTTCCCTGTCGAGACGCAGGGCTCGTGTTCAACCTGCTAGCCGTGATCGCGGCTGACAGGCTGTGTAACGGCAGAAAACAGAAGTTATTTGTATGTACAGCGCTGCGATATCCTGCAGGCTGTACGGGGACAGCTTTGTCACTGAGCTGTCGACTCTATTGGCTTAGAAGATGACTGCCTCTCATAGGCTGAATGCTATGAGAGCCGATCTCACTAATTGGCTCTCGGGGGATAGGGAGGGAGGGAGAATTAGGGGAAATTAAAAAAAAAAAAGACCATTTTATATATATAAAAAAGCAGCATTTAAATTTAAAAATAAGAAAACATTCAGCAGCAATCAGATGCCACCAACAGAAAGCTCTGCTGGTGGCAAGAAAAGGGGGAAAAATAATTTGTGTGCTGATTTGTACGGCCCTGCAGCGAGCTATGAAAGGGAACCTAAACTGAGAGGGATATGGATGTTTACTTTTAAGCCATACCATTTGCCTGGCTGTCCTGCTGATCTCTTTGGCCGCAGCAGTGGCTGAATCACACTCCTGAAACAAGCATACAGCTAATCCAGTGTGACTCTAGTCAGAGCACCTGATCTGCATGCTTGTTCAGGGGCTCTGGCTGAAAGCATTAGAGACACAGGATCAGCAGGAGAGTCAGGCAACTGGTATTATTTTAAAAGGAACAATCTATATCCTACTCAGTATAGGTTCCCTTTAAAGCTGCAGTGGCCTGAATTGTAAAAAATAGCCTGGTCACTAGGGGGTGTAAGCCTGTGGTCCTGAACTGGTTAAAAGGAAATAAATATGGCAGCCTCCATAACCTTCTTACTTTAGGTGTCCTTTAAAAGTGTTAAAGGGAATGTCCAAGCAAAATAAAAAAATGAGTTTCACTTACCTGGGGCTTCTACCAGTCCCATGCAGCCATCCTGTGCCCTCGTAGTCACTCACTGCTGCTCCAGTCCCCCGCTGGCAGCTTGCTGACCTTGGAGGTCGGCGGGAAGCATTGCGTACATTTTTACGCATTCCCGCTAGTGCAGAAACATTAACACATACATTTTTACGCATTACTGGTTCAATGCGTAAAAATGTATGCATTGAACCAGTAACGCGTAAAAATGTATGTGTTAATGTTCCTGCACTAGCAGGAATGCGTAAAAATATACGCAATGCGTCCCACCGACCTCCGAGGTCGGCAAGCTGCCAGCGGGGGACTGGAGCAGCAGTGAGTGACTACGAGGGCACAGGATGGCTGCATGGGGCTGGTAGAAGTGAAACTCATTTTTTTATTTTGCTTGAACCTTCCCTTTAAGGATAGAAGGATGGTTATGTTAAAGCAGGAGGTTCCGGTCATGCGGAAGACAAAAAACAAAACTGCTTCTTAGATCCATAACAACAAACTTGTCCAAGCCAGACAGACAGATGTTGCAGTTCACTTGCAGTGTCTGGCTTCCTGTACAGACGAGGAACAGATATGGACCATAGAGTGTTGTGTGATATTCCCTAATAGGTTGCAGATCAGAAATTATAGCACTGTTAAGGTACGTACACACTTCTGATTTTTTTCTAAACTACTTGTCGTTCAAACCAGTCATTTGAACAACAGTTGGACGTTTGATCGTTAGACTGATAGCAGCAGTTGTGACTGATCCGCTTGGATCCGTTGGACTAACTGTCTTTCAACCAACAGTTAGGTCCGTACATGTGTACAAACGACTGGGAGTCGATTGTACAAGTAATGGCCATTCAAACATAAAGTCTTTTGATCAGTCGTTTGATCTGGTCCATTGCTCTATCCAGTCCATTGACCAGTCAAATGACATGTAAATTAGCTGACATTAGAATATCAGCCGTTTTGTCGGTCTCTGTGTACAAGACGTTTGAATGACAAGTCGTTTAAACGTCAGGTTTGAATGACAATCGGGCGTAAAATCGGGTGTACGCATCATTAGATAACTTGATGGTTTGCATTCCAACAGGCACTAGCCAGAACATCATCAGTTGAATAGTGTACTGAGATTGTTACGGTGTTTGTAATATTGCCAGTATGTTTGTTCCACATTTAGCAGAACAAGTGTGAAGCAAGGCAAGAGACTGTTCTCTATTACAGTATAGAACAATGATGAATGGCTGTTTGGTTAAGCTAGGAAAATATATGTAAAATAAAATGTTTGTTTGACAGCTGATGCAAGGGAAGATGGCCGATATGTACACCCGTCTGTCAGCTTGCCGGCAGTATGTTTATAATGTGGCCAGAGCCTGTGACAAGGGACATTTCAGTGCAAAGGTAAGTGGCTGCCCAGAGCTTCTCTTCTATCTGATTTCCTTACTGTGTGACATCCAAAGGGGGCTGTAAATCTATTACATAGCAGTATATAAACTCACAAAAGCAGGCAACAGAAACTGAACATCTGCCACAAAAATACATATAATGTGGAGATAGAAATTACTTGTTTATCTAGTGTTTATATAGCACCGGCATCTTCCACTGCACTTTACAGAGTATATTGTCTTGTTTCATTCAAACGTGCATGCAGGCATGATTCAAACAAACGTCACCGTCTGCGTCCATGAAAAGATTTTGTGGCATTCCACTGGCCTTTCCTCTTGGACACCTTGTTCTCCAAAATTCTCTATATTTAAAATCCATGTTACACACAGTAATTCTTCTATTCTGTCGATGTTGGCATGTGTACTTCCAGATAGCGATCATTCATTTTCTGGCCGCTAGAGATAGAGTTAATACCAGTTTCTCAACTATTTTGTTGTCTTTTGTGGGTATATAACTAAATAGAGCAGCTAATGCATCTATCTCAACTGCAAGCTCTATATATTTTTCTATAAATTTTCCTATTTGCGTCCACCATAACTTTACTGGTGGGCAGGACCATAGTAAGTGTGTAAGATTTGCTGATTTGTCCCCACATTTCCACTGAACCATGTAACCCAGTGTTTCCTTTAGCCATGATTTAGGCGTCCGATACCATCTTTTAAGCAAATTGCTCTTTCCACAGTACTTCATACTTAGTTAATACTGTCCTAATAGGACCTGTTGCTTGTTGAAGCTTTGTAAGATAGCTCTTTATTTGTAATTTACCAAGCGTTGCTGCTGCCTCTGCCCTCTCCTAAGGCCTGTTTACACTGAACAGACAACTGATTTTCAAAGTAATGCCCATATTTTCCTATGGCACCTTTCACACTTAACGCGTTTTAACTGAAATCTTTTTCACAATGCACTGCTATGGAGAAGAAAAAAAAAACGGATTAAGTTAAACGGGGCCTCAGTATATTTTTTTTCTGATGAATGCAAACCTTAAACCAATTAAAGAAAAAAACAGGTACTCATCTATGGAGAAGGAAGGTTCTGGGTCCTTTAGAGCCTTCCTGTTCCTCTCAAGGTCCCTTCATTCCAGTGTTGTTACCACCATTTAATCTCCCGCTACAGGTGGCTTCAGAAGTCTTCGTGGTACTGCGCATGTGCAAGAGAGAGAACACTCACGCAGGCGCAGTACGGAGCCCGAGTGCTCTGGAAGACTTCCGAAGTTTTCCTGTGCTCCACAGAGCAGTCTTCGACTCATCATTCAAAGACTGCTAAAGGGGGTGACTGTGCTGGAACAAGGGGACCAGGAAAGGAACAGGAAGTCTCTATAGGACCCAGAGCCTTCCCTCTCCATAGGTATCTATTTTTTTTTTTTTAATTGGCTTCAGGTTTGCTTTCAGTCGATAAGCCTTGTTTCTGATTTGAACCAACCTATATCGTCTGCTGGTTTGAAATATGGGTTGTAGTGTAGGCTTAATAAGAGGGTGGTTGTTTTCGTTGAACATTTCAGAAATACGTCTTTGGTCCCATGACCTAGCTTTGACCATATTTATATTGTTCTTTTCCAAGTTTTGACGGGATCCTTTTTTTTTCCCCACTCAAATGCCCTTCCTACATCTATGGCAGCCAGTCAACCCTCTTTTTTTCCCCCCTCTTTTGAGTTATTCGTGTGTTACTTTTGCAGTTTTGTTTCTCCAAATAAAGTTTTGAAAAGTGTTCTGCATTACAGAGAACTATTGTTGTGGGATCTCAACTGGGATGTTTTGGAATAAAAATTGAATTTTTGGGAGTACCATCATTTTAGTATGTCTATTCTAACCATTTTTGTGTAATATCTCATATGTACCAATAAAAGTGTGGCACAGCTATGTACATACACTGGATTGAACTCTGCTGTGGTGGATGATGTAAACCGCGCTGGCCGAGAATCTGGCATGAATCTAGTAGCCGTTGCATGACGATGGCTAAAAATCTGCCATAATGGATCTTATGCGATCCCCGACGCCTGTGCAAGTAATGACTGCATCATTCTCTTCACTCACCTGCCCATGGTAAACTGCTCTGTTGTGCGCCGCTCATTGTCTCTCCACCCTACTCAATAGCAACAGACACGCAGCTAGACTGGAAGCTAGTGAGGCATCTCAACAGTGTCAACTCTGCACTGTCACCCAATGGATCCATTACTGATCTCTGCCAGGCACATACATTCCTTGGTGTGTACAAGGCTTTTCCAAACTGTAGACATGCAAAAAAGACATGTATGAAGTGTTACACAATAATTCATTCATAGCTCCTGTCAGCTGGGACTGTGTAAAATAAAGCAGACTTGTGTCACACTTACTGTACCAGGAAGTCCTCACTGCAAAGTGACTGGCACCATTTTCTATAGGATGGTATTATAGGGAGAGAGTGGGTAAGACTGAAGACCATCTAGCATTGTCTTTCATGTCCACTGTCAAGTATCGGGTTTACCAATCTTTAGCCTCCTGGATAGAAGGTCACACAGCTCTAAATTTAAGGTGTAAGAGAAAAAAGAATGCGAGTGTGCAAGTAATAAAAAACTGTTAGTTGCACATGCAAACTGGTCCTTTACAGTGTCCGTTTCCATTTTTGTGCAGGATTGTGCTGGAGTGATTCTTTATGCTGCTGAAAGTGCTACTCAGGTGGCCCTTGATGGTATCCAGTGCTTAGGTAAGACTGTCACTAACACAAACTCTTTGTTTTCTCCTTTTCCGCTCCATCCAGGGAGGAATCTATGCATTTTAGTTTCTACTATACAATATTTTCTTGAAGGATTTAAAGTGAACCCGAAACAAAGTTCTAGTCAAAAAGGAAGTGCCTAAGAAGAGAGAAACGTCTGGATCCTATAGAAGCTACTTGGGTCCTCCTTGCTCCTGTTGCTGTCCTTCAGAACCTTCCAGCTTCAGAACATCCGGGCCACACTCCTTTTCAAGCACAAGCGCGGTTGAGCCTGCACAGTAAGATAGAGTTGCTAGTGCAGGAGCAGCACTGGCTCACTGCACAAGTGTAGCTGAACTTGTGCTTTAAGAGGAGCGAGGCCCCAGTCAGATTTCCAACAAGCCCTTGTCAGAAACATTGGGGGGGCCCCGAGCGGCAACAGGGGACTGGAGGACACCATAGGAAGCCTCTACAGGATCCAGGTGCTTCCCACTTCTTAGGTAAGTATTTTGGTTTTGACCCATGCTCGGCTCGGGTACACAATAAATATCCTCTCCAGGAAGAACTATCTTGCTTTACCTACTCCTCTCACCTCATATAATCTACAAATAAGCATGCAGTTTTCCAGCATCATGGACAGCCAGGCTCCCTTCTACACTGTGTGAGTGCATGGTTGGCACGCACCTCCTCCAATGGGAGGGATGATGAGTGGTAGGTCTACAGTCTCCCAGAAGACTAAAATGGAGGAAGTATTAGTGGCAACCTATGTTATGTCTGCTCCTGTCGGCCCAAAATATTTGTGCATTTCCCGTTGCTCTTCATTTTAAATGTCATAGTTTACTGATATTTTGTGTATTAGATATTTTCATAAATTTGAGTCCTTTTTTAAAAATTATTATTACTACAATAGCACCAGGTAACACAGAATACTGGAATCTCATCAGTATTGAACTCCCCAACCCCCCCCCCCCCCCCCCCCATCCAATGTGATTGCAGAGGACAGCTACTCATATAAGCCAATTCGATCTCCGTTAACTGTAGTCATGGCAGCAAAAAAAATGTCTTTTGATTGGTTGCATTTTTTCCTATAGCTATTGAACTTGAGATAGGAGATTTCAGAATACCATAGTGTTGGCATGAATAATAGAGTAGCAGAAACTGCTTCCTGCCTCCATATTATGATGTATTTTTTCCTTACAGGAGGCAACGGCTATATAAATGATTACCCGATGGGACGCTTTCTCCGTGATGCCAAACTGTATGAGATAGGTGCTGGCACTAGCGAAGTCAGGAGACTTATCATAGGCCGAGCCTTCAACGAGCTATACAAATAACCAGGTCTCCACCGCCCTCTGGTGGCAGATGAGCTGAACATTAACCACAGTTTCTGCACAGAGAAGGAAACCGGAAAATGCAGGGTGGAAACATTTTTTGTCTTGTATCCCTCACAGGTTCTGTCTCCAGTCTGTAACATGGATACAAAAAGAGCACAAGATACTTTTTCACAGGCAACTGATTCTGCCATTATGAAATAAAGAATGTATTGATTTGTGATAGAGCTGGCCCATTGATCTTGTCCACACTGTCCATCATAGGAAGCCAAGAGGCTACGCTGACCCGTATTTTGTTACTAGACATCTACAAAATGTGAATAATATACTTTTCATGAAAACAATTTGAAAATCTAAGTCTAATTTACTCAGGTATCCCTATCCCAGAGATAGTCGGCCATTATTAGTGGGCCTGAAAAACGGGATTGAGTTTATAATAACCATGTATAATTCAGAGGCATAGGTATCTAACAATAACCTGAGTCATATCAGGCCATATTATTAGAGTTATTAAATCCTGAGTGCAGTAGCAATTGTGTAATTGTAGTAGTGTGAGGCACTCACATTCATGACCAAAAGTTCTACAGGCACTTGTATTGACCTGAGGAAACGGGCCAAGACCCGTGAAAGGCGTTGTCTACCGTGCATGAATAACATTACTTTTTCCATTAAATAATGGTTTAGCCCTCTGAGAAGGTAAGAAATGACGCTTCTCAAATATACATCTAGTAGTATCATATCATCAAGGGTGCCTCTATCAGTGTTATTTTTTGCTTTGTCATTTCCATAAGTGTCGCAGTCTGATATTAAAATGAAAATATGTCTGTATTCTGTAGTAAGTACACACTATGATGCGAGGATCCTTGTTTATTATGGTGAAGTAAGTGACAGGTCTACGTAATAATGATACTGATGAATATTTTAAACTTATCACTTCTACTGTTTTATGTTCTATAATTTTATCTAAAATGAAGTGCAACTACTGTCTTACCCAATCAACCAATATTTCAAACCTTGGTCACACACCATACAATTTTTTAAACATCTGTTCAATTTAAGAATTGCAATCAATTTTTCTGACTGATTGTAACATTTCAGAAATATGACCAATGTACCACACACCTATGTTAAATTTTTCCCCAATCATTAATAAAATAATTACAAGCTCAGAAAAAATTGAAAATCCATCACACACCATACAATTCTTGATAGACAGAGGCGCTTTGGAACATTGATTGACCTTTGATTGTGTTCTGCATACTCGATTGCCTGATGAAGCAGGATGTTGGCCCGTGAAACGCGTTGCACATTTGGAGAATTTTTAAAATAAATGTTAAGGTCATATTTACAAAGGGAGGCGAGACCACCCACTACCTTCCTTTTGAACAGTTTTTAGTTATCTTATCCTTTGTTGGCGCCTCTGTTATCCTTGTTTTACTAATGTACCACACACACACGTATGTTCAGTTTTTCCCCAATTATGATAAAAATGATTGGAAACTGACAAAATTGCTAGGGTGTGTGTATTAATAAATTGACAATCTAACACACACCATACAATCTTTAGAAAGATTGAAGAAAAATATCTGGCATTCCGGATCAATAAAAATCGAAGAAAACGGGAAATCCAATCAGATTTTTCAGTCGAATGAAAAAAAAAAGCTTTCGATTTGTTTCGGGAGATCCGATCGTTTTTATCGAATTGCCATAAAATCGGATCATTTTATTGTATCGTGTGTGGCCACCTTTAGAGATATTTGATTCCAATTTGATAAGAAATGTATTATATTACCTCAGATCTTTACATTTATTGTACATGATTTATCATTTGATCATGATGACAAATAGATTGTTACATTGAACATTTGTTGTGCAATGTGTGTGACCAGCTTAAGAAACCATGGCCTTGATTAAGAAAACAGCGGTAATATTACCGCGCATACACAGCACATGATAGTACTAAAATGCACGCGCTAGTATTAACCACCATGTGCGTGCGTAACTACGGCACGTGTTACCATAGTAGCGGCTTTGCTAATAGAGCACCGCGGTTGCGCTGCGAGCGTATCTTGCCGTGGTTTCGCGCACACACGATGGGATATCTACTGTGTGCTTAGTAATATTACTCAGGCTTTTCTAATGAAAATAAGTGTTACTTACCCGGGGCTTCATCCAGCCCCAAGCTCCCAGCAATGTCCCTCGTCGCCGGGCAGCCTTTCGCTGCCGCTGCCTCCCGGTCCCGGGCGATGACGTCAGGCAGACCTGGAGGTCTGTGATCGAATCTGATCAAAGAGGGATCTATTGGCTGCCTACACTGCAAACGGTTTTTGAATCGATCTCACTATGAAACTGATTCACAATCTGTGGAGCTGCCGCAACCCCCAGCCCCCCCCCCCAAATACATTACCTCATCCGGCCGGTGCGAGTCACCCGGTCTCCGCTGTCTCTCATCCGCTCTGGGCTCCAGCTTCACTTTACTTCCTGTCAGGGGAAGTTTAAACAGTAAAGGGCACTCTACTGTTTAAACTTCCTGTCGGGACAGGAAGTGAAGCCAACCGGAGCCCAGCGCAGAGAAGGGACAGTGGGGACATGCGCTGGCGGAACAAGTATTGTATTGCCGCTAGCGTCAGTCTTCGGACATTCGAACGCCGCTATCAACACACTTCCGACCTGCCGGCGATCGAGCGAAATCTTCCGCGCGGACAGATCAACGGGAACTATCGATTTCGGACAGAAATCGATCGTTCGGTCAGCGTTTGCGCAACAATTTCACATATGCTCAATCACAAGAAAATGTATGCGTGCTCTACACCAAGCTTAACCCTTTCAAGTCTAGCTGTGCAAATCTGGCTAAAATGGCTTACCATGAGACATGCTCACGCAGAAATGCATCTGCTTTCGCATGCCAAACTTTGCAGGGTCAAAAACCAATACCGCGAAGCGGTTGCCCTGCGGGAATTAGTTCATGCTATACAGCACTATCCAGGAGCGCCTCGGGGAGGCTTCCCATTGCCCCCATACAACCGGGGGGGCTGCGGGGCCCCAGGCTCTCTCACTGCCTAGGGACCACAGCGACACCCCGGAGGAGGAGGCTGGGCAGCGCAGACGACCCCCCCAAGCGTGGCCGGCGCCGGGGGGGGGGCATCTGCACCCATCTCCCAAAAATTTAAAAATGGGGCAATGGGAAGCCTCCTCGTGGCGTTCCTGGATAGTGCTATATAGCATGAACTAATTCCCGCAGGGCGATTGTTTTGCGGTTTTTGACCCTGCATATTTAGGCATGCGAAAGCAAATGCTTATTTGCATGAGCAATGTCTCGTGATTAGCCAATAGGCCAAATTTGCAAAGCCAGATTTGTCAGGTTCACTTGGTTGATGCACACATGTTCTTTCTCTGTTGTAATTAGCATTGCATTTCTTTTTTCTGAGGGCAGGTAGTGAGTGGCTTGTTTTAGGAGGCGAGAGCCCTGGAGCAGGCTATTTGCGCCTGTCCGCCCCTTATGTGTCGCGCCCAGGTTATGCGCATATAGCAGAACGCAATGGACGTTGAGGTAAGTGCCTGTTTTTAAATCTTGGGAGGTGTGTGCGGGCGGCTCTTCCCGGCGCTGGCCACGCTGGGGAGATCGCCTGCACCCCCCAGCCTCCACCTCCGGGGTGCCGCTGTGTGGGTTCCTGGCGGTGAGAGTGCCTAGGACCCCCGCGGCCCCCCGGTTGTATGGGGGCAATGGGAAGCCTCCTCGTGGCGCCCCTGGATAGTGCTATATAGCATGAACTAATTCCCGCAGGGCGATTGTTTTTTGGTTTTTGACCCTGCATATTTAGGCATGCGAAAGCAAATGCTTATTTGCATGAGCAATGTCTCGTGATTAGCCAATAGGCCAAATTTGCAAAGCCAGATTTGTCAGGTTCACTTGGTTGATGCACACATGTTCTTTCTCTGTTGTAATTAGCATTGCATTTCTTTTTTCTGAGGGCAGGTAGTGAGTGGCTTGTTTTAGGAGGCGAGAGCCCTGGAGCAGGCTATTTGCGCCTGTCCGCCCCTTATGTGTCGCGCCCAGGTTATGCGCATATAGCAGAACGCAATGGACGTTGAGGTAAGTGCCTGTTTTTAAATCTTGGGAGGTGTGTGCGGGCGGCTCTTCCCGGCGCTGGCCACGCTGGGGAGATCGCCTGCACCCCCCAGCCTCCACCTCCGGGGTGCCGCTGTGTGGGTTCCTGGCGGTGAGAGTGCCTAGGACCCCCGCGGCCCCCCGGTTGTATGGGGGCAATGGGAAGCCTCCTCGTGGCGCCCCTGGATAGTGCTATATAGCATGAACTAATTCCCGCAGGGCGATTGTTTTTTGGTTTTTGACCCTGCATATTTAGGCATGCGAAAGCAAATGCTTATTTGCATGAGCAATGTCTCGTGATTAGCCAATAGGCCAAATTTGCAAAGCCAGATTTGTCAGGTTCACTTGGTTGATGCACACATGTTCTTTGTTGTAATTAGCAACAATTTGACAGCAGATTTGATCACAGGGATCGAATCTGCTGTATATCGGCGGGAAATCGTGTAAGTGTATGGGCCCCTTTACAGTGGATTGGAGCACAGATAACACTGCAATGTGGAGATAGCAGAAGACTGGTGTAATCCCAGGTTCAGGATGTGTAGCAATATTTCGTAGTCCGTGAAACAAGCCAAGTATCAGGGCAGGCACCGAGCAGACAGACAATAAACAAGCCATGGGTCGGGGCAGGCGGAGATCAAGGATGGTCAAAAAACAAGCCGGGTCAGGTAACAGGAGATCAATCAGAAACGCAAGCAATACACAAGCTAAATGCTCAGGATAGCTGAAATGAACTATCAGCACTTGCTACAGGGTGCCTGGGAGAAAGCCTCAGCCAGCACGATGAGCAGAGCTGGCAGCAGCAGGGCCCAAGCCTCCATCTCGAGCTCCCGACACCAATATCCTGCTGCTCCACTCACTCCATCCCTTCCAGGCAGTTACTTCTAGGCGCCCAGGGGGAAAGCCTCAGCCAGCACAATGAGAAAAGCTGGCAGCAGCAGGGCCCAAGCCTCCATCCAGAGTTCTGTATTCCGCTGCTCCACTCACTCCATCCCTACTAGTGGCTACTTCAGGGTGCCCAGGAGGAAAGCCTTGGGGGTCAGGTGGCCATATTGTGGATGGCAAAACAGTGTCGCTCTCGCAGCCCCGCTTGATGACTTCCTGCAGCCTGAGGAAGTTACATCACACGGCGTCATGGGCGGACCGGGCGTGCCAAGCACACAAATAACTATGCTGTGTTCCTTTTTTCTTTCTCTGCCTGAAAGAGTTAAAAATCAGGTATGCAAGTGACGATTTCTGTCCAGGTCTGGAATGGGTCGGACTATAACGCAACCCACACTGAGAAGGAGAGATACAATTGTTCATCTCATTAGTTAATTTTCACCTCGGATGGCCTTTAACTCTTAACCCTTACAGCAAGAAAAAGAACAATTGAGTACAGCCTAGTTCTATTCAAGAATAGCACTGTACATACATGTTTAACTCATCATGTCATTTGTCAGTTAAGGTACCCTTTAACTTCTGATTTCAGGACATAAATTTCAAGTCCAAATTGGCCCTACTATGCATTCCAGGATGTGAAATTCACACCCAGCAGTTAAAGCGTTGCCGAGCACACGCTCCCGCCATTCCTGCTAATAGCAGCACTCATTCATAATGCTGGTCATATCTGCTGGTCGATCTGGTGGCAATCGACCAGTGTATGGCAGCCTTTAGAGTAACCTGAGGTGCAACCTGGTGGGCACTAGACAGCAAAGTCCATCGACCCTTGCAGGACGCTCTGGTGAAAGAGACACCTAAAGCAACCCAGGCATGAGAGTATATCTACATTGTTTACTAACCTTAACCACTGTGAATTAACAATACTATACCAGATTGTGTGTTTTTTCCTCAAAAGCACAAAGGTGGTCAAAGAGGCTTTGAAGAAGGACCCCACGCTATTAAAAAAAAATACCCTGCAAACCAGGGATCTTTACACAGCAGTGTTGTGTCTGTACAGCGATCCCTGGCCAAAGCATTGCCAGTTCCAGGAGGGTCAGTACGCATTGAAAATCCCTGCGTTAGCAGTGCGGTAAATTGTGCAACGCAACATTACAGTGTGAAAGGCCCCTCAAGTATAAAACACAAACTCAAAAGATGTAGGTGAATGTTTTGTGGCCAATGCTAGAATGAAAAAAGCAGAGAAATGCATTTCGTGGTGGTCTCTTGCCTCTTCAGGTTTTGAAAGTGCTGTGTGTCCGGCACTGTTACATCAACTTCTCTCATTCTGTGGTTGGCCCCTCAGACTATGTGAACCCATACCATGGTTATGACTGGGATGACGCCCTCAACTTATTTGACAGCCACAGTTGTATTTCCTCCTTTACAGATGAGTTTAGTAGTCCCCCAGATTTCAGAAGATTGATGGGTGTAGTAAACATTGGCAGAATTCACTCATCCACTGTCTTTGGCTCTGGGTCCAGTACACATATCTGGACCACAGCAGGTGAAGTATGTAGGAACTGTTCCTTGCTAATCACTTCCTGCAGGGTTTTAATTACAAAACAAAAGTGCAGCATGTGCAGGCTATAGGCAAAATCCAAGTAACTGTCATGAGAACCTCACTGCAATGTCCTAAAGCGTTTATGGTGCTGTGGTATCTCTTAGCAATGGCTTTCTTAATAGCCTGATAGTCGTCTTTTTTTTCTCCTGTGGAAGACTCACAAACGCTTTTAGGGCCTTACGTCTCAGCCCTGGGCTCCGATACCTTGCCCACTCCCCTGGGCACCCCTAACTGATGACACGTCCTTTCAAATCCTTGTAGAAAAGGATCTATATAGCCATCTTTGTCCATAATGGGGAACTTATCCCAAGGGACTTCATGGATTTGCTCACCCCCACATTGTGCAGATCAAGCATATGTATTCTTTAGCCAGCTTCAGCTGATGTCAGTGATTGGCTCTCTCCCTGTTGTATTCTCCCTGTTGTATTTCCCTCTCTGCTTACCAATGTTCAGGGACCAGTGATGATCACCGAAAGAAAACAGAATAGGTTTTATTCGGATTTCATCCAGTTCATCACCCAGCAGGCGTCTTCTTTAATCGGTTTCACGGCGCTTCCCGCGCTGCGTTCCAAGCGATACAAACACCTCCTCCTTCAACCCGGAAGAAGGAAGTGTTTGTAATCACATGACCACGGCTTGAAACGCAGTGTGGGAGGCACCTTAGGACAGATTAAAGAAGACGCCTGCTGGGTAAGTTTAACCCCCCTTCGCCCACCCGCACAGGTGCTTTAATTACCTGGATGAAATCCGAATAAAACCTATTCGGATTTCATCCGGTGATCAACACTGTCAGGGACTCGATGCTGCCACCAACTACAAGCCCCCCCCCCTTTTCAACATGCTCCAAGCTAGCCAGGAACTCAGAAACTTTACTGCTGGTTTGAGGACCTGGCAGCCTCAGGGGCACCTAACACTTTCCACCCTTCTCTGCCCGTGTTAGTGGTGACCTAAGCTTGAGCACATGTCCCCTGATAGTAACAGAGGCCAATGTTCTGTGCCATCTGTCTACCCTAAACACGAAGAAGGCCTCTAGCCCCGACGGTGCGTCACCTGCTTGCGTAAAGACATCAACTGCTGGCCCCAATCCTTACCTCTGTCTTTGCCAAACCATTTGTGATGGAAAGGTACCCACATGCTTCAAGGAATCCACCATCATCGCTGTACTGCAAATTCCAGGGGTCTCAGACTACTACTCTTTATATGGCCTGCTTGACCCTCCCCACTTCCCCTTCACTCACACGCTAACAGATCTAAATATTCTCTTTCATAAACCTTTTCTCACATGCAGATCCCCACCAGGGCTGTAGTGTGTTAACACTATCAGCTTAACCTATTTTTAAAAAAGCGCACACTGCCGCTATCTAGCGGCTTGTTTTCAAATCACTCCAGTCATGTATTAACCACCCTGGCGTTCTGATTAAATCGCCAGGGTGGCTGCGGGAGGGTTTTTTTTAAATAAAAAAAAAACTATTTCATGCAGCCAACTGAAAGTTGGCTGCATGAAAGCCCACTAGAGGGCGCTCCGGAGGCGATCTTCCGATCGCCTCCGGCGCCCAGAATAAACAAGGAAGGCCGCAATGAGCGGCCTTCCTTGTTTTGCTTATATCGTCGCCATAGCGACGAGCGGAGTGACGTCATCGACGTCAGCCGACGTCCTGACGTCAGCCGCCTCCGATCCAGCCCTTAGCGCTGGCCGGAACTTTTTGTTCCGGCTACGCTGGGCTCAGGCGGCTGGGGGGACCCTCTTTCGCCGCTGCTCGCGGCGAATCGCCGCAGAGCGGCGGCGATCAGGCAGCACACGCGGCTGGCAAAGTGCCGGCTGCGTGTGCTGCTTTTTATTTCATTCAAATCGGCCCAGCAGGGCCTGAGCGGCAGCCGCTGGCGGTGTTGGACGAGCTGAGCTCGTCCAGACCGCTCAGCTGGTTAACCAATGCATAGGCCCTGTGGCACCAACATCCATTATGGAACTCCTGGGCTTCAGCCACGTGGCATCATGTGAAACGACATCATGTGATGAGGGATAGCCACGCCCCTCTCACAGGCCAGCACGCTAATGAGCGGCCACCAGATTTATACATTGACTCACCAACTGAACAGGAGAGGTGCTCGATGTGCTTTGGCTCATATATTCTGGAAAGTCAATCCTCTTACCACATCTTTGCCCTCAGTTGCTTCCACCTTAAAGGGAAACTTAACTGAACGGGGGGTAAAGAGTTTTACTTACCTGGGGCTATTACCAGCCCCCTGCAGCAGTCCTGTGCCCTCGGCGCCACTCTGGAATCCTCTGGTCCCCCGCTGTCACTTAGTTTCGTTTTTGACGACTCACCAGTCGCCGGCCGCCATGCGTATTATTGGACGCATTCACCAATGCAATTAGCGCTATTGCGGACTGCAACGCGTACAAAAATACGCGTTGCCGCATTCCGCATGCGTAGATATGCGGCAACGCGTATTTTTGTACGCGTTGCGGTCCGCAATAGCGCTAATTGCATTGGTGAATGCGTCTAATAATACGCATGGCGGCCGGCGACTGGTGAGTCGTCAAAAACGAAACTAAGTGACAGCGGGGGACCAGAGGATTCCAGAGCGGCGCCGAGGGCACAGGACTGCTGCAGGGGGCTGGTAATAGCCCCAGGTAAGTAAAACTCTATACCCCCCGTTCAGTTAAGGTTCCCTTTAAACCGCTCCCCCTCTTCTCCTTATTCAGCTTTGGTGGGTTTTCTTTTAGTCTCTAATGACATGTCTGATTTTATCTGCAGGGTCACGCTGTTAAGTAAGTCCAGTGTGCCCAGCAAAGAGTACCTGCCATTCAGCATGTCTAGTGTTTATTGCCATACGTCAGCTGTATTTTTTAAATGCAATTTTGTTGATGTGTGTAGTGAAAACTGATAACATACATCTTGTATAATCTATATGCACGTCTTCCCCTCTCTTCTAGCTGTTTTTCAGTGTGAGCATACACCCATTGTAAATCATACCATTTTGATTGCTAAGACACAGTCCTTTACAATGAATGTATTTTTCATTTTATATTTTTACATACAGGGCTGTGGAGTCGGTACAAAAATTAACCGACTCCAAAGTTTTGAAACCACCGACTCCAGGTACCCAAAATTGCTCCGAATTCTTAGTCTAAGGGCTCGTTCCCACTGTTGCGACGCGATTTCGGCCGCATTCCGACGCTTGTAAAAACGCATGCGGATGAGTTTCCGCATGCGTTTTTACCCGCGATTTCGCATGCGATTTCGCATGGCACCCTGCTATTTTTACACATACCCATGCTGGGTGGGAGAAATACCTCTGTAAATGGACAATTGTGTGTAAAAAAATCAAAAGATTGTCATTTACAGAGGTATTTCTCCCACCCAGCATGGGTATGTGTAAAAATACACCCCAAAACACATTGTACTACTTCTCCCGAGTACGGCGATACCACATGTGTGGCACTTTTTTGCACCCTAACTGCACTAAGGGGCCCAAAGTCCAATGAGTACCTTTAGGATTTCACAGGTCATTTTTGTTTCAAGACTACTCCTCACGGTTTAGGGCCCCTAAAATGCCAGGGCAGTATAGGAACCCCACTAATGACCCCATTTTAGAAAGAAGACACCCCAAGGTATTCCGTTAGGAGTATGGTGAGTTCATAGAAGTTTTTATTTTTTTGTCACAAGTTAGCGGAAATGGATTTTAATAGTTTTTTTTCACAAAGTGTCATTTTCCGCTAACTTGTGACAAAAAATAAAATCTTCTATGAACTCACCATACTCCGTACGGAATACCTTTGGGTGTCTTCTTTCTAGAATGGGGTCATTTGTGGGGTTCCTATACTGCCCTGGCATTTTAGGGGCCCTAAACCGTGAGGAGTAGTCTTGAAACCAAATGTCGCAAAATGACCTGTGAAATCCTAAAGGTACTCATTGGACTTTGGGCCCCTTAGCGTACTTAGGGTGTAAAAAAGTGCCACACATGTGGTACCGCTGTACTCAGGAGAAGTAGTATAATGCGTTTTGGGGTGTATTTTTACACATACCCATGCTAAGTGGGAGAAATATCTCTGTAAATGACAATTGTTTGATTTTTTTACACACAATTGTCCATTTACATAGAAATTTCTCCCACCCAGCATGGGTATGTGTAAAAATACACCCCAAAACACATTATACTACTTTTCCTGAGTACGGCGGTACCACATGTGTGACACTTTTTTGCAGCCTAGGTGCGCTAAGGGGCCCAACGTCCTATTCACAGGTCATTTTGAAGCATTTGTTTTCTAGACTACTCCTCGCGGTTTAGGGCCCCTAAAATGCCAGGGCAGTATAGGAACCCCACAAGTGACCCCATTTTAGAAAGAAGACACCCCAAGGTATTCCGTTAGGTATATGGCGAGTTCATAGAAGATTTTATTTTTTGTCACAAGTTAGTGAAAAATGACACTTTGTGAAAAAAAAACAATAAAAATTAATTTCCGCTAACTTTTGACAAAAAATAAAATCTTCTATGAACTCGTCATACACCTAACATAATACCTTGGGGTGTCTTTTTTTTCTAAAATGGGGTCACTTGTGGGGTTCCTATACCGCCCTGGCATTTTACAGGCCCAAAACCGTGAGTAGTCTGGAAACCAAATGTCTCAAAATGACTGTTCAGGGGTATAAGCATCTGCAAATTTTGATGACAGGTGGTCTATGAGGGGGCGAATTTTGTGGAACCGGTCATAAGCAGGGTGGCCTTTTAGATGACAGGTTGTATTGGGCCTGATCTGATGGATAGGAGTGCTAGGGGGGTGACAGGAGGTGATTGATGGGTGTCTCAGGGGGTGGTTAGAGGGGAAAATAGATGCAATCCATGCACTGGGGAGGTGATCGGAAGGGGGTCTGAGGGTTTGGCCGAGTGATCAGGAGCCCACACGGGGCAAATTGGGGCCTGATCTGATGGGTAGGTGTGCTAGGGGGTGACAGGAGGTGATTGATGGGTGTCTCAAGGTGTGATTAGAGGGGGGAATAGATGCAAGCAATGCACTGGCGAGGTGATCAGGGCTGGGGTCTGAGGGCATTCTGAGGGTGTGGGCGGGTGATTGAGTGCCCTAGGGGCAGATAGGGGTCTAATCTGATAGGTAGCAGTGACAGGGGGTGATTGATGGGTAATTAGTGGGTGTTTAGGGTAGAGAATAGATGGAAACACTGCGCTTGGGTGGTGATCTGATGTCGGATCTGCGGGCGATCTATTGGTGTGGGTGGGTGATCAGTTTGCCCGCAAGGGGCAGGTTAGGGGCTGATTGATGGGTGGCAGTGACAGCGGGTGATTGATGGGTGGCAGTGACAGGGGGTGATTGATGGGTGGCAGTGACAGGGGGTGATTGATGGGTGATTGATAGGTGATTGACAGGTAATCAGTGGGTTATTACAGGGGAGAACAGATGTAAATATTGCACTGGCGAATTGATAAGGGGGGGTCTGAGGGCAATCTGAGCGTGTAGGCGGGCGATTGGGTGCCCGCAAGGGGCAGATTAGGGTCTGATCTGATAGGTAACAGTGACAGGTGGTGATAGGGAGTGATTGATGGGTGATTGATGGGTAATTAGTGGGTGTTTAGAGAAGATAACAGATGTAAACGATACATTTGGGAGGTAATCTGACGGCGGGTTTGCGGGCGATCTAATGGTGTGGGTGGGTGATCAGATTGCCCGCAAGGGGCAGGTTAGGGGCTGATTGATGGGTGGCAGTGACAGGGGGTGACAGGGGGTGATTGATGGGTGATAGGTGATTGGCAGGTGATTGACAGGTGATCAGTGTGTTATTACAGGGAAGGACAGATGTAATTAATGCACTGGCGAATTGATAAGGGGGGGGGGGGTCTGAGGGCAATCTGAGCGTGTGGGCGGGTGATTGGGTGCCCGCAAGGGGCAGATTAGGGTCTGATCTGATAGGTAACAGTGACAGGTGGTGATAGGGGGTGATTGATGGGTGATTGATGGGTAATTAGTGGGTGTTTAGAGAAGATAACAGATGTAAACGATACATTTGGGAGGTAATCTGACGGCGGGTTTGCGGGCGATCTAATGGTGTGGGTGGGTGATCAGATTGCCCGCAAGGGGCAGGTTAGGGGCTGATTGATGGGTGGCAGTGACAGGGGGTGATTGATGGGTGATAGGTGATTGGCAGGTGATTGACAGGTGATCAGTGTGTTATTACAGGGAAGGACAGATGTAATTAATGCACTGGCGAATTGATAAGGGGGGGGGGGGGGTCTGAGGGCAATCTGAGCGTGTGGGCGGGTGATTGGGTGCCCGCAAGGGGCAGATTAGGGTCTGATCTGATAGGTAACAGTGACAGGTGGTGATAGGGGGTGATTGATGGGTAATTAGTGGGTGTTTAGAGAAGATAACAGATGTAAACGATACATTTGGGAGGTAATCTGACGGCGGGTTTGCGGGCGATCTAATGGTGTGGGTGGGTGATCAGATTGCCCGCAAGGGGCAGGTTAGGGGCTGATTGATGGGTGGCAGTGACAGGGGGTGATTGATGGGTGATAGGTGATTGGCAGGTGATTGACAGGTGATCAGTGGGTTATTACAGGGAAGAACAGATGTAATTAATGCACTGGTGAATTGATAAGGGGGGGTCAGAGGGCAATCTGAGCGTGTGGGCGGGTGATTGGGTGCCCGCAAGGGGCAGATTAGGGTCTGATCTGATAGGTAAAAGTGACAGGTGGTGATAGGGGGTGATTGATGGGTGATTGATGGGTAATTAGTGGGTGTTTAGAGGAGAGAATAGATGTAAACAATGGATTTGGGAGGTGATCTGATGTCGGATCTGTGGGCGATCTATTGGTGTGGGGGGGTGATCAGATTGCCCGCAAGGGGCAGGTTAGGGGCTGATTGATGGGTGGCAGTGACAGGGGGTGATTGACGGGTGATTGATGGGTGATTGACGGGTGATTGACAGGTGATTGACAGGTGATCAGGGGGATAGATGCATACAGTAAACAGGGGGGGGGGGTGGTCTGGGGGGGGGGTCTGGGGAGAATCTGAGGGGTGGGGGGTGATCAGGAGGGGGCAGGGAGCAGGGGGGGGGATAAAAAAAAAAATAGCGTTGACAGATAGTGACAGGGAGTGATTGATGGGTGATTAGGGGGGTGATTGGGTGCAAACAGGGGTCTGGGGGGTGGGCAGGGGGGGGGTCTGATGGGTGCTGTGGGTGATCTGGGGCAGGGGGGGGAGAAATCAGTGTGCTTGGGTGCAGACTAGGGTGGCTGCAGCCTGCCCTGGTGGTCCCTCGGACACTGGGACCACCAGGGCAGGAGGCAGCCTGTATAATACACTTTGTAAACATTACAAAGTGTATTATACACTTTGTATGCGGCGATCGCGGGGTTAACATCCCGCCGGCGCTTCCGTATAGCCGGCGGGATGTTGCGGCGAGCGAGCGGTGACAGGCGCCGGCGGAGGATCGCGTCACGGATGACGCGATCGCTCCGCCCATGCCCTTAAATGGACCGCCGCCTCTGTGGGTGAGGCCGTCCTGAAGGGCTCCACTTCCCCGCTGCCCCTGTGTAGTGGGCGGTCGGGAAGTGGTTAAATACATTAGCGGTGATTTGCACGGATTCCCGACGCAGGCGAAATCGTTGGCTCTTTTGTGCGTTTTTTTCACGCTGAAAAAAACGCACCTCAACAAAACTACAGTGGAAACAGGCCCATCCACTTGCATTACATGTGCGGATCTGCATGCGTTGGACGCATGCAGATTCGCGATAGTGGGAACGAGCCCTTAGTCTTATCAGGATTGTGGAGTTTGTAAAAAATCATCCGACTCCGAAGTTTATTGAGACCACCGACTCCGAGTACCCAAAATTGCTCAGACTCCTCAGCCCTGTTCAGAAACAAATAAACCTGTCAGTCAAATGTTAATGAGTCTGAAATCTATAATCTATTGGAGGTGGCCACCTAAAACTCTGCACAATGCTCACAAAAACCCAGAATCTTTGTTTAGAATACAGATAAAAACTAAACTTTATTCCAGGCCCCAGCACTTACTCACCTCCCTGGGATCCAGCGCTGCAGTTCTCTCTCCGTCCTCCGGGTGGCTGTAACACTGTAGTGGTATTGCCATCTGTCTTTATGACAACCAACGGTGATCTCACCCGAGGGAAGCAGAGAATCCGACGCCGGGAAGGAGAATGGCTGCCGGTGTCTGGATCCCCAGGTAGGCGAGTGAAAACGCCCGCTGCACACTATGCTCTGCACAAGGCTACCACGTCACCCTTGGGGTTACCGCTCCTGGCTTTTTTTTCCCCATATACCCATGTAAATCATACTATTATGATTGCTAAGACACAGTCCATTACAATGGATGTATTTTTAATTTTATATTTTCACATACAGAGCTGTGGAGTCAGTACAAAAATCATCCGACTGCCTCCTCAGTTTATGAAACCACTGACTCTGACTCCAGGTACCAAAAATTGCTCTGACTCCGACGTCTAATTTAAAAAAAAAAACGTAAAGATTTGGTTCAAAAGTCATCCCACTCAGACTCCTCAGTTTATGAAACCACCAACTCCAGGTACCCAAAATTACTCCGACTCCTCGACCTGGACTCCACAGCCCTGTTCACATATATATTTTATCTTAATCCCTACATTAATGCATACAATTGATTATTCATAAGCGCTTCCATGCACTAATGTTTTTATCTGGACATAACTTCAGCAGAAATCCTATATATTTCAAGCTTATTACCCTACTACAGGGGTCAGGAACCTTTTTGGCTAAGCGAGCCATAAACGCCACATTTTTTAAAATCTAATCCCTGTCCCAGTTTCAAACTGGGACAGTGCGCATGTGCAACTCACGTCCCTGGTGCCATGGTGATGTGTATATAGTTACACGCCTTTAGCTTCTCTTGGGTTTCAGTAACATCAGCAATTTCCCTGAGAGCCAGACAGGAGAAATACAGACTATCAGCTTCTACAATTAGCTAGCTGACTTGGGGGTTGATTCACTTTGTAGGACGGGATCCCCGCACTTTGGCTCAATAGGCTGCCTGTCAAGTAACAGGCAGCCTATTTGGCCAATCAAAGTGCAGGGATCTTGTCCTACAAAGTCGCTTGACCTGAGAGGGTCCAGAGTGGGACAATTGGAGTGGCCGTTAGTTTTGGGGTAGCGTGAGTAAGTTAGTAGTGCATGCTACAGCAGTAGCGTGCCTACTTTGAAATTTTTACTTGCGCTGCCACACTAAGCTGTGCTGCTTGAGCAGTGTAGAGTGAATCAACCCCTACTGATTTGTCTGTGAACCAGATGTAGCCATCAAAAGAGCCACATCTGGCTCCCGAGCCCTACCCCTGCCCTATTACATCTGCATAGATGTGTGTGTGTGTGTGTGTGTTCGTTGATACTTATCTCCGCTTACAACTTGGCTTTATACATATTTTCTTATAGGGTCACTTTGAGATCCAACCACAGAAAAAAACATTTGGTTATTTTTATTATTATGATGTGTGCATTCTCCTGATAGTAGTTATATATATACAGTGGGTTGCAAAAGTATTCGGCCCCCTTGAAGTTTTTCACATTTTGTCATATTAGTGCCACAAACATGAATCAATTTTATTGGAATTCCACATGAAAGACCAACACAAAGTGGTGTACACATGAGAAGTGGAACGAAAATCATACATGATTCCAAACATTTTTTACAAATAAATAACTGGAAAGTGATGTGTGTATAATTATTCGTCCCACTTTGATCTGAGTGCAGTCAGTTGCCTATAGACATTGCCTGATGAGTGCTAATGACTAAATAGAGTGCACCTGTGTGTAATCTAATGTCAGTACAAATACAGCTGCTCTGTGAGGGCCTCAGAGGTTGTCTAAGAGAATATTGTGAGCAACAACACCGTGAAGTCCAAAGAACACACAAGACAGGTCCAAGACAGGTCAGGGTTCAAGTTATTGAGAAATTTAAAGCAGGCTTAGGCTACAAAAAGATTTCCAAAGCCTTGAACATCCCAAGGAGCACTGTTCAAGCGATCATTCAGAAATGGAAGGAGTATGGCACAACTGTAAACCTACCAAGACAAGGCCATCCACCTAAACTCACAGGCCGAACAAGGAGAGCGCTGATCAGAAATGCAGTCAAGAGGCCCATGGTGACTCTGGACGAGCTGCAGAGATCTACAGCTCAGGTGGGAGACTCTGTCCATAGGACAACTATTAGTCATGCACTGTACAAAGTTGGCCTTTATGGAAGAGTGGCAAGAAGAAAGGCATTGTTAACAGAAAGTATAAGAAGTCCGGTTTGCAGTTTGCCACAAGCCATGTGGGGGACACCGCAACCATGTGGAAGAAGGTGCTCTGGTCAGATGACACCAAAATGGAACTTTTTGGCCAAAATGCAAAACGCTATGTGTGGCAGAAAACTAACACTGCACATCACTCTGAACACACCATCCCCACTGTCAAATATGGTGGTGGCAGCATCATGCTTGGGGAGTGCATCTTTTCCGCAGGGACAGGGAAACTGGTCAGAGTTGATGGGAAGATGGATGGAGCCAAATACAGGGCAAACTTGGAAGAAAATCTCTTGGAGACTGCAAAAGACTTGAGACTGGGGCGGAGGTTCACCTTCCAGCATGACAATGACCCTAAACATAAAGCCAGGGCAACAATGGAATGGTTTAAAACAAAACATATCTATGTGTTAGAATGGCCCAGTCAAAGTCCAGATCTAAATCCAATCGAGAATCTGTGGCAAGATCTGAAAACTGCTGTTCACAAACGCTGTCCATCTAATCTGACTGAGCTAGAGCTGTTTTGCAAAGAAGAATGGGCAAGGATTTCAGTCTCTAGATGTGCAAAGCTGGTAGAGACATACCCTAAAAGAATGGCAGCTGTAATTGCAGCAAAAGGTGGTTCTACAAAGTATTGACTCAGGGGGCCGAATAATTACGCACACCCCACTTTGCAGTTATTTATTTGTAAAAAATGTTTGGAATGATGTATGATTTTCGATCCACTTCTCACATGTACACCACTTTGTATTGGTCTTTCACGTGGAATTCCAATAAAATTGATTCATGTTTGTGGCAGTAATGTGAAAAAATGTGGAAAACTGCAAGGGGGCCGAATACTTTTGCAACCCACTGTATATAGTTCTTAAACCCAATAAAAAAACTAGTTGATTGTACTGCTGCAATAAAGCAGTCACCGTGTTTTTAAAGCCAGATATACATATCTGATTGTGACTGTATATCTGATGTGTACACAGGAATCTGTTATACCGTCCCTACTGTAAGAATAAAAACTGATGTAGTTGTCACTTGCAGGCATGGTCAAGGAAATAATTCTATAAAAAAATAATGTGTAATAGAGGAAGAATCTCCTCATTTTCCTGCAGAGTACCTGCACATCACTCTTAGAGATTTCCTAGGGCCTGATTGATATTCTTTGTTCCAATCTTCACCCTCTACAAGTATTCTTACCAAGGACTAGTTTTGATTTCTATTTAAAGAGACTCTGAAGTCTCATAAAATCAGGCATGGTCGGAATGCCAATTTCCGGTTCCGCGGTAATTCCGCATACCTGTACATTCCGGCGGTAATCCGGCGGTATTCCGTATGTATGTTTCCGTAATTTTTTCCGGACTTCTGTAAATTTCAGAAGAGTTACTCAGTCCGTCAGTTGCACATTTCCTACATCGTTTTTGGTTTCTTCTGCCAGTTAAGTTGATCATGAAGATTGTGTTGAAGAGTGTATGGTCAATGAAGTTGTTGTGTATACTGTAAATTTGTCAGAAGCGTATTTTCATAAATTTCCGCCTTTTTTTCCGGAATTCCGGAGTTTTTCACATGTGCACTGGGGGGATGGCGCCCAGGCGGAAGTTCGTAGTTGTTGTCACTTCCAGGTAGTCCATGAGAAGTGGGTCATTTTCTCCTTCTTTTTGGAGTGGAAGGTGCATCCTGCTGCTTTCGCTCCATTTGCCTCTTGTAATCTAACTACCCTGACCCTGTCACACTAAAGCAAGTACACTCTCTCTCTAATATCACACTAAAGTAATCCTGACTCTATCACACTAAACTAAGCCTGACTCGTTCTCTATCACACTAAGCTAAGCCTGACTCTCTATCACACTAAGCTAAGCCTGACTGTGAGAAAACACGGAAAAGCCTCCGCGTGTACTAGCAGCAAGGCGGCTGATTCCGCGTCCAGCGCGGCAGTCTGCACGCAGAAGCGTGCATCTAGTGACATGGCAGAATGCGGAAAAGCCGCCGCATGTATTGATGGCAAGGCGGTTGGTTCCGTGTCCGGCACGGCGGTTTGCACGCAGCAGTGTGCAGCTGGGGTGGCTGAGCCTGTTAGTTCACATAGGTTTAGGAATACACGCGCGCGCTGAAAGGCAGAGCTTTTATGATGGCCAAGGGGGGGGGGGGGATCAGCTGACCAGGCTGGTCAGCTGACCTCAGAGCTGGTAACCATTGGTTGATCACTTTAGGGCGGCGCCAGAGAGCACTGCTCTATATATGGTTACTGCTGGCCACTCTCAAATTGTCTGCCGTTGCGATCACTACGTGAAAGCACTCAGACCTTAGTCAGATCCAACAGTGTGTTTGAACCAGAAGGACCTGGGAATTCACACTGAGCCAGATTACTTGTGTTATTATTCTGTTATACTTCAGACTAGTTCCAGGGTGTAGAGACCACGGACCTCACACCCAAGACTAGGGAACTTGTGTTATCATTCTGTTATACATCAGACTAGTTCCAGGGTGTAGAGACCACGGACCTCACACCCAAGACTAGGGAACTTGTGCTCTGTTATACATCAGACTAGTTCCAGGGTGTAGAGACCACGGACCTCACACCCAAGACTAGGCATTGTTTGATATTTGTTATGACCTGTTGCTTTCCTGACTATCCCTCTGCTTTCTGATTCGGTACCACGCATATCTGATATACCGTTGCCAAACCCTGCCTGCCCTGGATACCGAATCAGTCTTCTGTCTTTTGTACTTTGTCTGTCCGTGTGTTGCCGACCTGGCTTGCCCGACCTCGAGAGCTATCTCTCTCCACTTAAGAGATAGTCTCCAGATCTATCAGTGACATCCACCTCCAGGTGTCACTCACTCACTGGTCCTTCCTACCTTCAGCCTGACTCCACCCCTTGGAGAGTCTCAGGCTGCTGGAAGGTTTCTGTACTCTTTACAGCAGTACTTCCTGTACTGCCTAGGGCCACCTGCTCATCAGGTGGGTTGCTCAAAGTCATACTGTTACACCAAGCACTCACTATATACTTATTTATTTAGACTTATACTTAGAGGTGTCCAGAGGTTAGCACTATATCTGTATTATTGATGATTCTGCAGATCATCCATAATCAGGTATAGATCTGTATTCTTGGTGATACTGCAGATCACCAATAATCAGATCCTCTCTGCGAGCTGACACCGATCGTTACAGAACGGCAGACCAAACCCAAATGGACGCACTTAGCAGCCATCTTGATGCACTCACCACTTCGGTGGAGAATTACACCCGAGTGCTGGACAGTCACCAGACCCAAATTAACGCTTTGTCTGGTACTGTACAAGTCTATCAGACGGCTGTAGACACAGCGCGATCTCCTAGCACAGACATACGCATGCCTGTACCTGAAAGGTTTTCTGGTCACAGATCTGACTTCCGGAATTTTAGAAATAGAGTGTTATCATACTTTGAGTTAAGGCCTAATTCGTCAGGGACTATGGCACAGAGAGTAACCTTTATTAAGACCTTGTTGTCAGGGGATTCCCAGACTTGGGCATACAATCTTCAGACAGGGCATCTGGCCCTAACTTCGGTGGAAGAATTCTTTAAAGCTATGGCTATAATTTATGATGATCCGGACATTGCCTCTACCGATGAGCGGAAGCTCAAGACACTGCGGCAGGGCAAGGGTCTGGTAGAGAACTATGCTGCAGAGTTCAGGAAATGGGCAGTGTCAGCTAGGTGGGACTCATTCGCTCTTCTAGACTGCTTTTTGTCAGGCTTGTCAGACGCAGTTTCTGATCTTATGCTGGGTCATCCTGAGCCGAAGTCTATCGATGAGGCCATTTCATCGGCCATCAGGATTGACCGTCGCTTACGTTACTAAAGACAGACTCGGGGTAGGAACAATGTGAGATATGTGTCCTACACTGCGCCTCCATCTGTTTCATCTACACCCGCTTCGCCTCCACCAGAACCAATGCAGATTGTCCCGGGTGGAACGGAGGCGCAGAGAAACAGAGCAGCTCTGTCTATACTGTGCAGAGGGGGGTCATAAAGTGCAGAATTGTCCCAAGAAGTCGGGAAACGCTGCCGCCTAGGTGTAGTCGGAGGTAATACCTTAGGCGCGCAGTCATTACCTCTAGATGATAAACGTTTGCTCCTTCCTTGTACTATATCCTGGAAGGATAAGACAGAGACCACTGAAGCCTTCATTGACTCTGGCTCAGCAGCCAACTTTATGGATTATGAATTTGCTAAGAGATTGGGGATTCCAATTTCTCCATTAAAGCAACAGATTCTGGTCACTGCAGTGGATGACTCCCCCCTGCAGAGTAACCACCCTCTGTCTCAGACCCCTGAGTTAAGGGTTACGGTAGGGGTGTTACATAAAGAAAATTTTACAGTTTCTAGTGTTGCGAATGACAACCTTCACGATCATTCTTGGTATGCCATGGTTACAACTTCACTTGCCTCAGATCAATTGGGCTACAGGTCAGCTAACGAGCTGGTCTACCATTGTTATCATCATTGTCTAGAGAAGGTAACCTTGGGTGAAACCAAGATTCACATGGAGGGATTGCCAGATCAGTATTCAGAATTTGCGGACGTATTTTGTCCTAAGTCAGCCGATAAACTTCCTCCACACCGTCCTTTTGATTGCCCCATGGATCTTAGGTCTGGTTGTATGCCCCCTAGAGGTCATCTCTATAATCTATCTGGGCAGAGAAATTAGCCATGCAAGAATACATCCGAGAAAATCTAGCTAAGGGTTTTATTCGTCCATCTCGGTCTCCAGCAGGGGCCGGGTTCTTTTTTGTGAAAAAGAAGGATGGAGGCCTCCGTCCATGCATTGATTATCGGGGCTTAAATAAAATTACAGTAAAGAATCGTTATTCCCTGCCCTTGATAGACAATTTGTTTACCCAGGTCACCAGTGCTAAGATTTTCTCGAAGCTGGATTTAAAGGGGAACTGAAGAGAGAGGTATATGGAGGCTGTCATGTTTATTTCCTTTTAGACAATACCAGTTGCCTGGCAGCCCTGCTGATCCTCTGCCTCTAATACTATTAGCCATAGCCCTGAACAAGCATGCAGCAGACCAGGTGTTTCAGTGGTTCAGACTTATAAGTCTGATCTGACAAGACTAGCTGCATGCTTGTTTCTGGTTTTAATCAGATACTACTGCAGAGAAATAGACCAGCAGGGCTGGCAGGCAACGGGTATTGATTAAAAGGAAATAAACATGACAGCCTCCATATACCTCTCTCTTCAGTTCCCCTTTAAGGGGTGCATACAATCTTGTGCGTATCAGGGACGGTGATGAATGGAAGACGGCCTTTAAAGGTAATCTGAGCTCATAAAAAAAAATGAAAGTTGTACTCACCTGGGGCTTTCTCCAGCCAAGTGCATCAGCCTTGATGTTCTTACTACCAGGGGTATATGTGATTACAAATCTGAATCTTGAGAAAAATAATGACCACCGGACCTGTCGGGGGCTAAGTCTCTTAGCGCCTTCAATGTACTCCAAATTCTTGTGGTCAGTGTAAACCGTAATGGTATGTTCTGCCCCTTCTAGCCAATGTCGCCATTCCTCAAAGGCCAATTTGATGGCTAGAAGTTCCCTATTGCCTATATCGTAGTTTTTCTCTGTGGGTAAAAACCTACAGGAGAAATAGGCACAAGGATGCAGTTTTCCCTGCAACCCGGAATGCTGAGACAGCACAGCCCCTACTTCTGAGGCATCTACCTCCACGATAAAGGGAAAGGAAGTGTCAACATGTCTCAGTATGGGTGCAGAACAGAAGAGTTTCTTCAGGGTGGAGAAAGCAGCATGGGCCTCACAGGCCCAGTGGTGAGTGTCTGCCCCTTTTTTGGTGAGAGGTGAAATCACCGTAGAGTACCCCTTTATGAACCTCCTATAGTAGTTGGCGAACAACTTTCATTTTTTTTTATGAGCTCGGAGTCACTTTAACACGCCCGATGGGCATTACGCGTACCTAGTGGTGCCCTTCGGGTTGTGTAACGCCCCGGCCGTCTTCCAAGAGTTTATTAATGAGGTGTTCAGAGAGGTATTGGGCAAATTCGTCTTGGTGTATTTGGACGACATACTAATTTTCTCGTCCAACCTCTCAGAATACAGAAAGCATGTTAAGTTTGTGTTGCGAAAGTTAAGACAAAATATGCTGTATGCTAAATTGGAGAAGTGCATTTTCGAAGTGACCTCTGTCGCCTTTCTGGGGTACATAATTTCGACCTCTGGCCTCTCTATGGACCCTGGGAAAGTTTCAGCTGTCTTGGAGTGGCCCCAACCTGTAGGGCTGAAAGCTCTCCAGAGATTCCTGGGGTTCGCCAACTACTATAGGAGGTTCATAAAGGGGTACTCTACGGTGATTTCACCTCTCACCAAAAAAGGGGCAGACACTCACCACTGGGCCTGTGAGGCCCATGCTGCTTTCTCCACCCTGAAGAAACTCTTCTGTTCTGCACCCATACTGAGACATGTTGACACTTCCTTTCCCTTTATCGTGGAGGTAGATGCCTCAGAGGTAGGGGCTGTGCTGTCTCAGCGTTCCGGGTTGCAGGGAAAACTGCATCCTTGTGCCTATTTCTCCTGTAGGTTTTTACCCACAGAGAAAAACTACGATATAGGCAATAGGGAACTTCTAGCCATCAAATTGGCCTTTGAGGAATGGCGACATTGGCTAGAAGGGGCAGAACATACCATTACGGTTTACACTGACCACAAGAATTTGGAGTACATTGAAGGCGCTAAGAGACTTAGCCCCCGACAGGTCCGGTGGTCATTATTTTTCTCAAGATTCAGATTTGTAATCACGTATACCCCTGGTAGTAAGAACATCAAGGCTGATGCCTTATCCAGATGTTTTGAGCCCGAGACAGCACAGCCCTCAGACTCAGAAACCATCGTTCCTCAAAAGATGGTTCTTGCAGCCACTGAGACCTGGAAAGACTGGACAGTGACGCTGGGTCCGTTCCAACAAAATGTACCAGAGGGGAAGCCTGAGGGGGTCATGTTTGTACCATTGCCTTTCCGCTTGCAAATATTGCAGCTGTTCCATTCCCACAAGATTGCTGGGCATCCTGGGGCCACCAGAACTCAGGATCTCATTGCTAGATGTGCTTGGTGGCCGTCATTGGCAACGGACTGCAAGGAGTATGCGAGGAAATGTGCAGTGTGTGCTAGGAGCAAACCCCCCCGTCAGGCCCCTATTGGAACATTGCAGCCTCTGCCAGTCCCGAGTGAACCATGGACCCATTTGTCCATGGATTTTGTGGGCGAGCTCCCCAGGTCTGAGGGCAATGACGGTCATTTGGGTGGTAGTTGATCGATTCAGTAAGATGGCCCATTTTGTCCCCCTGAAAGGACTCCCCTCGGCCCAGGAATTGGCCGATCTCTTCATCCAGCATGTTTTCCGGCTGCATGGCATTCCGGAAAATATAGTGTCAGATCGGGGAGTCCAATTTGTTTCCAAGTTTTGGAGGGCTTTCTGCCATCAGTTAGACATGGAGCTTTCTTTCTCATCAGGCTACCACCCACAGACCAATGGCCAGACCGAAAGAACGAATCAGTCTCTGGAGCAGTTTCTGAGGTGTTATGTTGCTGACGCACAAACCGACTGGGTCAAATTTTTGCCGTTTGCAGAATTTGCACACAACAATCTGAAGAGTTCCTCCTCAGGATTTTCCCCATTTCAGGTGGTGACGGGAAGGTTACCTAAGTTCACCCCATTGCCAGTGGCTTCTACTCCGTTTCCAGCACTGGAGAACTGGCAGAAGTCTCTGAACCAGATTTGGGGAATGGTTGAAAGAAATCTGGGGAGGGCTTTTCAGAACCAGAAAAAACAGGCTGACAAGAGACGTTCCATAGAATTGGAATTTCTTCCAGGAGACCTGGTCTGGGTGTCCACACGACATTTGGCTCTAAAACAACTGTCTCCCAAATTAGGCCCTAGATTTGTGGATCCTTTTCCTGTGACCAGGAAAATCAATAATATTACTTATGCCATTGATCTCCCTACCAGCATGCGAGGTGTGAGATCATTTCATGTGTCCCTGCTGCCGGAAGTGGACGTGGATTCCGCTCCTCCCCCCCCCCCCCCCCCCCGTGTTGATTGATGACCAACCTGAGTATGAAATTGAGAAGATTCTGGACTCACGGCTTGTGCAGAACTCTGTGCAGTATTTGGTTTACTGGAAGGGGTTTGGCATAGAGGAAAGAACTTGGGTGCCAGACTGTCGTATGCACGCAGAGGAGTTAAAAAGGGAATTCCATAACTTGCATCCTGGGAGGCCGGGTAGGAGATGTCCAGAGTCCACTCCTCAGGGGAGGGATACTGTGAAAAAACGCAGAAAAGCCGCCGCGTGTACTAGCAGCAAGGCGGCTGATTCCGCGTCCAACGCGGCGGTCTGCACGCGGAAGCGTGCATCTAGTGACATGGCAGAACGCGGAAAAGCCGCCGCATGTATTGATGGCGAGGCGGCTGGTGCTGTGTCCGGCGCGGCGGTTTGCACGCAGCAGCGTGCAGCTGGGGTGGCTGAGCCTGTTAGTTCACATAGGTTTAGGAATACACGTGCGCGCGCTGAAAGGCAGAGCTTTTATGATGGCCAAGGGGGGATCAGCTGACCAGGGTGGTCAGCTGACCTCAGAGCTGGTAACCATTGGTTGATCACTTTAGGGCGGTGCCAGAGAGCACTGCTCTATATATGGTTACTGCTGGCCACTCTCAAATTGTCTGCCGTTGCGATCACTACGTGGAAGCACTCAGACCTTAGTCAGATCCAACAGTGTGTTTGAACCAGGAGGACCTGGGAATTCACACTGAGCCAGATTACTTGTGTTATTATTCTGTTATACTTCAGACTAGTTCCAGGGTGTAGAGACCACGGACCTCACACCCAAGACTAGGGAACTTGTGTTATTATACTGTTATACATTAGACTAGTTCCACGGTGTAGAGACCACGGACCTCATACCCAAGACTAGGGAACTTGTGTTCTGTTATACATCAGACTAGTTCCAGGGTGTAGAGACCACAGACCTCACACCCAAGACTAGGCATTGTTTGATATTTGTTATTACCTGTTGCTTTCCTGACTATCCCTCTGCTTTCTGATTCGGTACCACGCATATCTGATATACCGTAGCCAAACCCTGCCTGCCCTGGATACCGAATCAGCCTTCTGTCTTTTGTACTTTGTCTGTCCGTGTGTTGCCGACCTGGCTTGCCCGACCTCGAGAGCTATCTCTCTCCACTTAAGAGATAGTCTCCAGATCTATCAGTGACATCCACCTGCAGGTGTCACTCACTCACTGGTCCTTCCTACCTTCAGCCTGACTCCACCCCTTGGAGAGTCTCAGGCTGCTGGAAGGTTTCTGTACTCTCTATAGCAGTACTTCCTGTACTGCCTAGGGCCACCTGCTCATCAGGTGGGCTGCTCAAAGTCATACTGTTACACCAAGCACTCACTATATACTTATTTAGAGGTGTCCAGAGGTTAGCACTATATCTGTATTATTGTTGATTCTGCAGATCATCCATACTCAGGTATAGATCTGTATTCTTGGTGATACTGCAGATCACCAATAATCAGATCCTCTCTGCGAGTTGACACCGATCGTTACACTGACTCTCTCTGGTTCTTCTCACAGCAACTACACTACAATCTATCTCTCACAGTCTCTCAATGTACAATCTATCAATAAATCACACCTAGCTACTAAGCTAACTCACTAAACCTCACTCTAAAGCTCACTCACACAGTCTTTAAAAAGACTATTGTTTTATTAAACAGTACAGTCACAATATGGGTCTGTCTCTCTCCTCTGCTGGGGTCGTCCTCTGCTCCACAAAGACTGAAACCCACGGAATGCAGGCCAGCCTCGCCTCTATTTTATACAAGATGGTTGGGATAGCCTGTGATAGGTCGCTAGGATATGGTTGCTAACGTATGATTGGTTTATCTTTTTTTTAAGCAGCCATATTTGTTCAGCAATTCCGCAATTTTCCGCGGATTACCGGCGGCTACACTGATTGGCTTATTCATTCCGAATCCACTGATTGGCTTAAAAATACCGCTTGGCGGTATTGCGGAAGTTCCGCGGAAATCCGGTTCTGTCTACTGTGCAATTCCGGATTCCGCATACCGGCACGGAAATGGAAATTCCGGCCGGTAATGCGGAAATATCAATTCCACCATTAGGAAATGAGCACCGCTACATAAAATTCACCTTTTTGTTTTAGAAATCTCGTTTACATCATTCTCCTAACTAAATAACTAAATCGCTACATCCCCGCGTCTGAACACTAAGTAAATTCCCCTAAACTCCCCCCGCCTCCCCGGCAAAATGCATGACTTTCTTGGTCATGGATTTTGCTGCTGGAGGAGGCAGAGCTTTCAGCCGCAGCTCTGCCTCCATGCGTGTCTGTCAGCGCGTATCTCAGCCCCTCTCAGTGAAAGAAGACTGAGAGGGGCGGGTGGAGGCGGTGATCTGTGCTGATAGACGCGTGTAGAGGCAGAGCTGCAGCTGAAAGCTCTGCCTCTCACGGAAGCGCTCCCCGCAGTGTGCCCCGGGTAGTTTAGGGGGATTTAGTTAGTGTTCAGCCACGGGGATGCAGCGTTTTAGTTAGGGCAATCATGTAAAAGATTTTTAAAATAAAAAGGTCAGATTTATGAGACTTCAGAGTCTCTTTAACCAGCTGAGCGGTCTGGACGAGCTCAGCTCGTCCAACACCGCCAGAGGCTGCCGCTCAGGCCCTGCTGGGCCGATTTTCACCAAATAAAAAGCAGCACACGCAGCCGGCACTTTGCCAGCCGCGTGTGCTGCCTGATCGCCGCTGCAGCGCGGCGATCCGCCGCGTGCAGCGGCGAAAGAGGGTCCCCCCAGCCGCCCGAGCCCAGCGTAGCCGGAACAAACAGTTCCGGCCAGCGCTAAGGGCTGGATCGGAGGCGGCTGACGTCAGGACGTCGGCTGACGTCCATGACGTCACTCCGCTCGTCGCCATGGCGACGAGGTAAGCGAAACACGGAAGGCCGCTTATTGCGGCCTTCCGTGTTACTTCTGGCCGCCGGAGGCGATCGGAAGAACGCCTCCGGAGCGCCCTCTAGTGGGCTTTCATGCAGCCAACTTTCAGTTGGCTGCATGAAATAGTTTTTTTTTTTATTTAAAAAAAACCCTCCCGCAGCCACCCTGGCGATTTAATCAGAACGCCAGGGTGGTTAAAGAGCAACTGAAGTGAGAGGTAAATGGAGGCTGCCATATTTAATTCCTTTCAAACAATACCAGTTGCCTGGCAGTACTCCTGTTCTATTTGGCATGAGTACTGACTGAATCACACCTGAAACAAACACGTAGATAATCTTGACAATTAAGTCAGAAACCAATGATCTGCTGCATGCTTGTTCAGGGTCTATGGCTAAAAGTATTAGAGACAGAGGATCAGTAGGGCAGCCAGGCAACTGGTATTGCTTAAAACTAAATAAATATGGCAGCTTTAATATCCCTCTCACTTCAATTGTCCTTTAACACAGAGCTCACCAACCCTGTCCTTAAGGCCCACCAACAGTACATGTTTTGCAGAAAGCCACCCACACTCACAGGTGGTGTCTGCAGAGCTGATTAAAGGGACTCCGAGGTCTATCTATAAAACAAAATAGTACTCACCCGGGTCTTTTTCCAGCCCAGTGCTGGTCGGGAGGTCCCACAACGGCGTCCTGGCTCCTCTCCTAGGCTCCGCTCCGGAATGGCTGACAGGCGGCAGCCCGGCGACACTCAGGCAAGTGTCGGGCTTCTTCTTCCGCATATGACGCGGCTGACGTCACGACGCCGGCCGCCTCGCGTTATCACGGCAGACGGCCTGAAAGTACTGCGCAAGCACGATTTATCGCGGAAGAAGAACCCCGACACTCGGCCGAGTGTCACCGGGCTGCCGCCTGTCAGCCATTCTGGAGCTGGGCCTAGAAGAGGAGCCAGGACGCCGTCGTGGGACCTCCCGACCAGCACTGGGCTGGAAAAAGACCTGGGTGAGTACTATTTTGTTTTATAGGTATGCCTCTGAGTCCCTTTAACTACCTTTGTGGATTTATATAAAACATGAACCGTTGGTGGGCCTTGAGGACAGTGTTGGGGATCACTGCTTTAACAGCTACTCTACAACAATACCCTAAGGTTAGTTAAAATGCATCTCTGGTGTACATAAAAAACACAGAGGTACATTAAAGCTTAAAAGTTACAATGTCCAAACACATATAGGCCCAGATGTAGCTTTCATGTCCCGTGCCATCCTCCTACGATTCCCCGCCACGGGTCAATTATTCGTCTAACAAGACAAATAATTAGCGATCCCGCTCACGTCTCCGGGCAGCCGCAGTCTCACTAGAGGAATAATTAGACCGGGACCAGCGGCGGAGAACGGATGATCGTAGGAGTAGGAGGTCGGCGCGGGACATGACAGCTACAGGGGGCCGATAGAAGCCCCATGTACTGTAAGTGTCTGATTTTAACCACTTAAGGACGGTCTTAAACCCCCCTAGTGACCAGGCTATTTTTTACAATCAAGACCACTGCAGCTTTAAGGGCTCGCTGCAGGGACGCACAACTCAGCACACAATTATATCTCCCCCCCCCCCCTCCAACAGAGATTTCTGTTTGTGGGCTATGATCGCTCCCAGGATGTTTATTTTTCTTCTATAAATATTTCTTTATTTTTGTAATAAATGTGCGTCTTTTTTTTTAGCCCTCCCTCCCCCCGCCAGCCAATCAGCGTGATCGGCAGTCAGCGGATCGCTTCCCTGCTATCCACAGTACATCGCTGCCGTAGATCGCAGCACTGTACCATGTAAATAGACAGCGGTTTCGCCGTCTAACAGTCTCCTAACGGCGCTCGCCGATGCGAGGGCTGATAACGGAGCAGAGCACCGTCATTCAAGGGGGGATGCGCGCGCACGATCCCCTGCAATCTCCGCCCCTAGTACTTCACGCCAATTGGAGTGGAGTGGTCCTGGGGCTGCCGCTCCGCTCTCGCCAATCGGCGTGGAGCGGACGTTAACAGGTTAAAGTTTTGTTTCTGTAGTTTGTGATTTGGCGTGAGGGGGGCCCAGTAGGTTGCGTACATTGGTTGTGGGCGCCCGTCATTTTGGAACAGGGTGAGCCGAATGATAGCTCACCCTGCTACCGCACAAATTCCAGGCGGCACCAATTCGGAAGAAGAGCAATCGCCGCATCACAGAAATACAGGTATGCGGGGTGCGCATTGCTGCTGTAGCCATGCTAAACCCAGGTGCTACATGGCGCGATATGCGCACCAAAAAGAAACCCTGCCTCGAGTAGATTTGCCCAGTAATTTCTGATGGCAGCCCTGCCCCAAGCCAACCCCCCCCCCCCCCCCTCGCTACGTGCCGACCCTCTGAACGTATCTGACAAGATTTGTCGGATAATGCATTTGTAGTCTGTGTACAAGCACGGCCGTACTGTGCCTGCGTGAGAACAGCCACAACTGCGCAGCAAGCCAAATCCACACATCCACAAGCGGCTCCATGCTACTGTGCAGGCTAGGTCAAAGTTGTGCTGGTTCAGAGACTGCGCTCATGCAAGGTGGGGAGCGCAGTCGTGATCTTTCAGAAGTCCTATACAGGGGTAGTGGTCTCGAGGAGGACATCCCTCATCTTAAGTACGGTAAGTATAAAATGTTTTTTTGTTTTTATTACATCCACAGTTCATGCGGGTGGAGAGTGGAATAGTCACACTGCAGGTGACAATGAAAGAGGTTAGGGCTGGGGAAACTTGGTTATGACAGGAATGGTGACCTCACTTGTTAGGAAAATTATGAAGGCAGGCTGCACTTATATAAAACTGTGGGGGTGGAGGGAAAATACTCCAAGCGCAAGAACCAAAGTATGTGTGTTTCAACAGTACTAGCACCGTCTCTTGTAGCTGCTTTAATATTTAGCATGCATGCGTATACAGTAGCTATAAGGTACAGTTACCATATTTTTCCGGACCCAACCTGGGATGTGACCATAGGGTGGTGGAGGGGTGGGGTCCGCAGCCAGGAGGCCTGGCTTGTAGGCTAGGGTTAGTCACGGCTAGTGCATGGGATGGACAACAGCTGTATAGATAACTACCTGCATAGCAGTAGAATGACAACAGACCTGCATACAGCTACCCTCAGGTCTTGATGCATGTCGTGGGAACTACCTGTTTTTTTTTAAACCACGTCACCATGTCCTTGTGTCAGATATCCCGACACAACGATCCCAGAAGATCCAGGGCACCTGTGGAAGAGTAATTGTCCAGAGTTGCCTACTTACTGGCCGACAAACATCCCCCCCTCCCCAAAAAAAGTGTTTCACTTACCTGGGGCTTTTACAGCCGCCCTGTGCCCGCGCCAGTACACACCGATCCTCTGGACCCCCTTGCAGCGAGACAGTTTCATTTTTGCCTACTGGCCAGTTGATGGCCACTGCGCCTGTGCGCCTACTCGTTCATGCTGACAGGACACTCCCGGCAGTGGTAGTGTGATCAAGTACGCGCGCGGCCAGGGCTGTGCAGGCGCAGTGACCATCGTTGCCAAAAACAAAACTGACTCACTGCCGGGAAGCAGAGGATCAGTTTGTCCTGGTACGTGCAGCTGCAGGGGGCTAGCAGAAGCCCCAGGTTAGTGCAACTCTTTTTTTGGGGGGGTCAGTTTAGGTTCCCTTTAAGATGCCCATTAATAGTACAATTTTTTTTTATCAGATGCGATCTTTTGACGCTTTTTTACAATCGTAAATAATCAGGAAGTAATTATCGATTGCTCCCTAAATGGGTCAATTAGGGCATTTTCTCTCTTCAGATATGATTTTAAAATCCAACTTTCAGATCAATTAAATTTTCTGTTCCAATCGACCAAAAAAAATTGTTTTACATCAATATTCACCGCACACTGTGCAGTTTTCTGTACAATTTGATCATAAAGTGTGTCAAAAGACTGCATCTGATGAAAAAAAAATGTGCCGTTAACGGGCACCTTTAGAGATCCTAAAGCGGCACTATTCAGTTCTATGGAAGGATTGGGGCACCATTAGTCTTTAGTGCTGCACAAGTCCCGGAGGTGTTAATTACTATTCCCCCCCCAGGTCCACAAGGATGATGGGGAAAGATGTAATTTGGCTTCCAGCTATCGCTTGGGGCTGAATTCCAGTGTTTTAAAAGTAACTTCAGCTGCGTCTTTTGATGGCCCCGAAGTTACTCACTGTGCGTTGCTATAGCCGTAATTCCTATTAGGGTCTATGGTAGCGCCGGCTGCCCCCAAATCTCCTGCGCTGGATACGTGTTTGCTTTAAGTGTATCTGTGAAAAAGGCAAGAAAAGGATTTATACTTAGCTGGGGCTTCCTCCAGCCCCCTTAATGTGTACGGTCCAATCCGTTCTCTTGCAGTTAGCCCCAGATAAATCTCTGACTGAGCAAATCGGGGACTACTGCGCATGCACAGCTCTGAATTAGAAATATACCATTTTCTTTGTAAAATTGAAAGTCTCAGCCTGGTCTAATAATAATGCTGGGAATACACGGTTCGTTTTTTAGCTGATTAGATATATAATTTCTGACATGTCCGTTCACTTTGCCGCTCGATTTGTCATTGAAGTGAATTGAAAAAGATAAGAAATACGAGCGGAAGATAAGAGAATCGAGCGGCAAAAACGATCGGGCACAGAATCGAGCGCTAGAAACGACCCGTGTATTCCTAGTAGAGGACTTGCTGGGTCTTGGGAGCCTAGGGGTTGCCTGACTATAGCAAGGGCTAAAAGGGAGCAAGTAAGGGAGAGATAAGTGGCAGGAGAGTGTACATGCTGACCTGAGGTCATGGCTCTGCTGCCAGTCTGAAAAACTTCGGTTGAACGCGCACCTACTTCTCTGCGGCAGGGAACACACTTGACTGTTTCGTAGGTGTTTTCTGCACAGAAAAACTGAGAACTCATGTTAATCAATGGGCTAGTACACACTTAATATTTTGTTCGCGTGCAGAAAAAAAACGGACATTCTACATCATGACTCTGCACATTTTGTCAGTTTGCTTTGTTCACATTGCCAAAACACGGACGGCCATGCGTTCGGAACGCAACGCGTACGAACGCACGCCGTCCGCGTTTGTATGTGTTGTGTGGCTGATCGCACGCCATCCGCGTTTGTATGCGTTGTGTGGCTGAATGGGGCAGCCACACGTTTTGGGAAAAAATGCGTGCAGCATGCGTTCCCTGACTGCACAGGTCCGAAACGCATGCAGTGTGAACATCAGACCGTGCACTCTATGCACTGTCTGATGTCGGCCTCCTGCTCACGTTCCCGGAACGCGGAAAGAAACGTGTGCAGTGTGAACGGGGCCGGAGGTAAGCAGCTGCTATGAAAAAACGTGCGCATTTTCCTGCATAGAGACACACTTGGTGTGCAGAAAAAGTATGCAGGAAAACGCACGCAGAACACTTGTCTTTCAGTTTTCTGCGCGCTGTTTCCTGCATACTTTTTCTGCACACCAAGCTGTCTCTATGCAGGAAAGTTTTTGCCTGCAGACTGTAGTGACTGCGTGTGCGCTCAGCACACATCTCCCGAGTCCCAGCAGGCAGGTCTTCTCTCCCCCTGCTCTCTACTGCTGCTAACGAGCTTCTGCGTCTTGTGTTGAGATGCACTGATAGCACGGCATTTATGGATCGATCACTGCCCGCACCTCTCTCTCTCTGCGCTGCAGCTCGATAGATGTGCCTAGTAAAAATCTATATCGTGCATTCATACAGTATTCACCTGCGCTACAAGCTGAACCACCGGGCCACAGCCCGTAGCCAGATACGTACGCTGGGCGGAGTTTGTGCCAGGCGTACAGAAGACAGTAGGAATCCTATTGGCTCTGATTTCCCACCCCTCTCTTCCCAGCACCCGATAGGGCAGAAGTGCTCCGGTGGCTCCTGCCTCCTGGTAATCATGGCTGTTCTCCTCCGCAGAGTTCTCGCTGCTGGCTGCCGCCGGGGGTGGCCTGTGCTGGCGCAAGGCAGCCGGGGTGTTGCTGGAGCGCCTCTAGATGACATTGTGAACGGGCTGACCGAGGAGCAGAAGCAGGTGGGGGGTGATCTTGTATTCTGTGTGACTACGTGTTTATAGGGCTGCTTTTATTCAGTGGGACTTATCATACCTCCCAACTTTTTGAGATGAGAAAAAGGGACACTTAAGCCAAGCCCCTTGCACACCCCTGTCCACGCCCTCACCACGCCTCTACTCACACATACCATAAAGATTTCATGAGAAACATGTTGTTTTATAATTCAAACCACACTGATCCTTTCTATCCTGGTTCATTTTCCTTCAAAGTAACATTTTAAAATTAGTAATATATCAATTTAAAGGTTGGGAAAAAAAAGTTTAGAGTCAATCAAACACATGTTTAGTAGAGAAATATATATATTTACATAGAAAGAGGGACAAAGTCCTGAAAGTGGGACAGGGCTCCCAAAAAGGGACTGTCCCTCCGAAAAAGGGACAGTTGGGAGCTATGCTTGTTTGAACATCATACCTCTCATGTGATGAGGTTGCCGTGAACTGTGTACAAACGTGGCAAATGACGGTCACAGAACCCGAGGCGGATTTTTAAAATCTTAGTAGGACAGAGAGGCATATTCTGTGTACAATGATGCCTCTGTGTCCTTCTGCTGCTGCCACCAGTCCCTCCCTCCCCCGGGCTCTGCTATCCCCCCTGATAAATAGCGCCAGGCTAGCGACAATCTGCTTTTCGCTATCCGTCTGTTTACCTGCATCTTTGCAATCAGTTTTCCCGCATTGGCTTTGCCTTCTCCATTATATGCCACTCCCCGTCTCCACTAGTTTCCTCCAATTGGAAGCTAACGCGACCCAGGAGTACTTCCTGCGTCGCAGCTTAGCTTCCGATTGGAGGAATCTAGCGAGGAGCGACATGTACTAAAGGAGGCAGGGGAGGCAATGCGGGAAACTGACAAGATGCAGGTAAACAGACGGCTAGCGACAAGCAGATTGTCGCTAGCCTGGCATTATTTATCAGGGAGGACAGCAGAGCCCCGGGGGGGGGGGGGGGGGAGAGACCGGCAACAACAGAAGGATACAGAGGCATGTCATCGTGCACAGAACATGTGTCCTATTAAAGGGGCACTTCAGCGAAAAATTGTAAAATTTAAAATGTGTGTAGTCATGGACAAATAAGTATGTTTTTTCCACAGTAAAATGAGCCATAAATTACTTTTCTCCTATGTTGCTGTCACTTACAGTAGGTAGAAATCTGACAGAAGCGACAGGTTTTGAATTAGTCCATCTCTTCATTCTTTATAAAGATATTCCCTAAAAAGGATTTAAACAATGATGCACCCAGCTTCCCTGCTCGCTACACAGTTTTTTTTTTGGTAGTTGGACAGAGCAACTGCCATTCACTAAGTGCTTTTGAAGATAAATAAATCCCCAAGAACTCCTCATGAAGAGATGGACTAGTCCAAAACCTGTCGCTTCTGTCAGATTTCTACTGTAAGTGACCGTAACATAGGAGAAAAGTAATTTATGGCTCATTTTACTCTGGAAAAAACATACTTCTTATTTGTATATGGTTGCACATATTTAAAATTTTACAATTTTTCGGCATAGTTCCCCTTTAAGAATTAAAAAATCCGCCTCGGGTTCTTTTTAAAGCGGACCTGAAGATACCTTAAAAAAAAAGTTTCACCTTTTTGGGGCTTCTCTCAGCCCCCTGTAGCCGTCCTGTGCCCACGCATACCTGGAACGATCCTATGGTCCCTCGCTGCGGCTTACTTTCTCTTTCCCCGGTCGCCATCCACCTGCACAGCCCTGGCCACACATATCCTCGTTCACACTTTCTTCGCTGGGAGCATCCTGCAAAAGGCAAAGTAGAGATTTTCTCGTACTGTGCAGGACGTAAGGACGCTCTGGCACAGTGGACGTCGACTTGTAAGTCTGTGAAAGAGAGAGTGAGATTTTGGACACATTTTTTTTTAAAGAGTGATTGACACTGAGCATGTATAGTTCAATAACCAGATATTTTTTCCGATCAATAATTCCCATTCTGTGTGCTACAGTTCAAGTTAAATTAAAGTTGAAGTGAACTAAAAGTCTGTTGTATTTGCTTTCAGTGTTTATAGAACAGGGGTAGGGAACCTATGGCTCGGGAGCCAGATGTGGCTCTTTTGATGACTACATCTGGCTCACAGACAAATCAGTAGGAGTTGATTCACTAAGCAGCTCATCAGCGCAGCTTAGTGTGACAGTGCAAGTAAAATTTTCAAAGTAGTGCATGCTACTGCTGTAGCATGCAGTACTAACTTACTCGTGCTACCCCAAAACGATCAGCTGCTCTGTCAGGTCCTGTGACCCTGTCAGGTCCAGTGACTTTGTAGAACAAGATACCCACATTTTGATTATCCCAATAGACTGCCTGTCACTTGACAGGTAGCCTATTGGGCCAAAGTGCGGGGATCTTGTCCTACAAAGCGAATCAACCCTCAAGTCAGCTAGCTAATTGTACAAGTTGTTAGTCTGTATTTCTCCTGTCTGGCTCTCTGGTTAATTGCTGATGTTGCTGAAACCCAAGAGAAGCTGAAGACGTGTCTGACACGTCCGCTGCCTGGCGGATCAACTGTGTACATATCACCATAGGAACAGGGACATGAGCCCTACTGTCCCAGTTTGAAACATACTGTATGGCTCTCACAGAATTACATTTTAAAATATGTGGCGTTTATGGCTCTCTCAGCCAAAAGGTTCCTGACCCCTGTTATAGAAGATAGATTTTCCTAGCTAGAGAGGATCATTGGTACGTAAAGAGTGCCATTGTTCTTCTGGTCCTGAGTACAGCTGGCTTGTCTCCTGCTCTGTCTTCTCTTCCCTCTCCATAGTGCACACCAGGCTGTTGAGATCTAGGCAAGCAGCATTTCTGTACAGCAACTGTCCCTAAAACTGACATCAGAACTGATCACCAGCAACAGAAATCGAGTGTCATTATGTTGCTCTAACTGGTTTGGGAGCAGTTATTTCTGCCATTGCGTAGATTTCCATCCCTTACGCCGCTCGGTCACAACCTTCCCACTGTTCGCTCTGTATCTGTCAGTGTGGCAGCACAGCTCCATCCGCCAGTTATTGGCTACTGACTCTGGGATTACTGTTTACTAACAGTGGTGCTCAGCAAGATTTCGGATATCCGAACTACCCAGATAATCTGAACTTTTTCCACTATCCGAACTTTGAATAGCAATTCGGATATTTTTTAAAATCCGAATAGACTATCCGAGCAGGGCCGTGCAGAGGGTCCTTAAGTGGGGGGTGCTCAAATTTAAAAAAAGAGGCCTGGCAATGCTTTCCCCCGCATACCCCCCTCCTCGTTTCTGGATAGTGGGATATTGATTGTCATGCTGCTGGATGCAGATGATGGGTGCCATCTGCCATGTGGGTTCTGGGTGTAAGTACTGAGTGTCATGTGGGTTCTGGCTATGGTTGGGTATCGAGTGCCATGCCGGTGTTGATTGCAAGTACTTAGTGCCATGTGAGTTCTGGGTGTAAGTGCTGAGTGTCATGTGGGTTCTGGCTATGGTTGGGTATCGAGTGTCATGCGGGTGTTGATTGCAAGAACTTAGTGCCATGTAAGATCTGGGTGCATGTACTCGATGTCATGTGGGTGCTGGGTGAAGGTACTGGGTGTGACATGGGTGCGAACACTTGGCGCCATGCCTGTGCTGGGTGCTGGCTATGGGTGGGCTCTTGACATCACATGGGTTTTGAATGCAGGTACTTTGGGTGCGGGTACGGGTTAAGTGGGTGCTTGGTGCAGATAGTGGGGGCCATGTGGAAGCTGTGTGCAAGTGTGAGTACTGGGTGCAATTTTAGGCCTGCGTGCAGATACTTGGTGTCATGTGAGTGTGAGTACTGGGTGCCAACTTTGAGGGGAAGGGGTGGCTGATGGTAAAAGTAGAGGTCAGTGTGGGTGCTGCAGGAAGGGCAGGGCCGTGCAGAGGATCCGCAAGGGTGTGGTGCTAAAATTTGAAGTCGATAAATCGTGCTAAATTGTGTATGTAATACCCCCTTATCAGAAAGCATAAGGTAGTCTTAACCCCCCCCCCCCCCCCCCCCCACCCACACACACACACACACACACACACACACACCTTTATAGCAGTATCAGGCAGACTTTGTGTCTCCTTCCAACCAACTCTTTTGGTGCTACCACCCTCAAGTCAGCAGTGATAGGTGCCCACTGTTAGTTGGTTAGAGTGGGCACAGTGAACAGTGGGCACAGTGGAGCCAACAGTGGAGGCACAGACTCACCTTTCATTACTGGGACCTCTGTCCCTCTTGATCAGCACCCAAGCCTCTTTCCAGCCAAAGAAGTGGTTACCAATATGTATGCAGTGGTTGCTAAACATTAGTAAATGCAAAACTGCAGTAAGTGCCAAGGTGCAGCGGGTGCCCAGATGCAGTAGATGGTAAGATGCAAAGGTTCACTTTGTGCTAAGTTGCAGTGGGTGCCGAGATAACAAAGTAAAGTCTGTGTCAAGCTGCTTTGGGTACCAAGGTCCAGTTTGTATTGGGTGTTTATTTGCAGTGGGTGCTATGCAGTATTGGGTGCTGAATGAGTAGCAGATGGGGATAAACAATAGTGGGTGCCATGTGAGTGCTAATTGGTACAGGGAGACATGTGAGTGTTGGGCATGAGTGAGTAGGGAGTGCCATGTGTGGCCTGGATGTGTGCCATGGGAGAGCACTGAGTCTCATATGGGTTCGGACCAAGGATGGGTACTGGGTACTATTTGGGTGCTGGCCATGGACAGGTACTAGGTGCATATAATGGCTTTGGAACTTGGTGACGTGTGAGTACTGTGCCATGTGGGTGTTGATTATGGGCGTATGTGGGTCTTAGGTGCAAATACTGAGTGCCAAGTGGGTACTGGGAGTGAGTACATGGTGACATATGACTGATGGGTGCTGGCTAGTGGGGTATTTGTTGTCATGTGAGTGCTAAAGGCAGATGCTGGGTGCCATGTGGGTTCTGGGTGCTGGCACAGGGTGTCATGTGGATTCTGGCTGTATGTGGGTATCAACCATCATGTAGGTGTTGATTGCAGGTACTCAGTCCCTTGTGAGTTCTGGGTGCAAGTACTGGATGTCATATGTGAATGCTTGGTTTGGGTGCTGGGCACCAAGTGGAGGCTTAGTGCAACTGGAACTACTGTAGATGAAACATGTGGGTGTTGGGTGCAGGTACTGGGTATCACATAGGTGCAAATACTTGGCGCCATGCCTGCACTGGGTGCTAGCTCTGGGTGGGCATTGTGTGTCATGTGGGTTTTAAGTGCAGGTACTTTGGGTGCCAGTATTAATTATGTGAGTGCAGATAGTGGGTACCATGTGAAGGCTGTGTGCCGGTGTGAGTAGTGAGTGACATGTCAGAGCTGGGTGCAAGTACTGTGCCATGTAGGTGTGAGTACTGGGTGTCAGCTATAGGGTGAAGGGGTGCAGGTATTGGGTGTCATGTGGCTGTTTGATGCAAGTACTAAGTGCCATATTGAGGCCGGATGTGAGTATTGCGTGCAGGGTGCTTGGTGCAAGTACTGGGGTTACTGGTTGAGTGTAATGTGGGTGCTGAATATTGGTGGGATTGCTGTGGGTGCAGGCGGTGGGAGATCACTGTGGGTACTGCTATGAATGGCATAGTTGCTGCTACGTGAGGTAGAGGTCAGTGTGGTTGATGGGGGAAAGGTAGGTCACTGTGGGTGCTGGGGGGAGAAGTAACTGGGTGCTGTGGAAGGTAGAGGTCAGTATGGGTGCTGGAGGAAAGGGAGGTCGCTTTGGGGGAGATCACTGTGGGTCTCGGGAGGTATAGGTCATTGTGGGTGCAGGGGTGGGAGGTCACTATGGGTGCTGCTATGAATGGCATCGTTTCTGCTAAGGGAGGTAGAGGTCAGTGTGGGTGCTGGGGGAAGAGTAGGCCACTTTGGGTGCTGTGGAAGGAAGAGATCAGTATGGGTGCTGGAGGAAGGGGAGGTCACTGTGGGTGCTGGGAGAAGTCAGTGTGGTTACTGGAGGAGGGAGTGGATGCTGGATGTTGGGAGAGGCCACTGTGAACGCTGGTAATGGGAGAGGTCACTGTAGGTGCTGCTTTGGGGATGGGAGGTCCCTGTGGGTGCTGCAGGGGACAGGAGGGTAGCCACTGGGGCAGGGAAAAATCACTGCTAGAGGGCAGTGTGGGTGCTGGGGTAGGCAGGATCACTGCTAGAGCTGGGGAGGGAGAGGTCACTGTGGGTGCTAGATGGAGGGAGAAGTCACTGTGGGTGCTGGGGGAGGGAGAGGTCACTGTGGGTGCTGGGTAAGAGAGAGGTCACTGTGGGTGCTAGGTGGAGGGAGAGGTCACTGTGAGTGCTAGGTGGAGGGAGATGTCACTGTGGGTACTGGGTAGGGAGAGGTCAGTATGGGTCCTAGGTGGAGGGAAAGGTCACTGTGAGTGCTAGGGGAGGGAGTGGTCACTGGGTACTAGGTGGAGGGAGAGGTCACTATGGGTGCTGGGGGAGGTAAAGGTCAGTATGAGTCCTAGGTGGAGGGAGAGGTCAGTATGCCACACTAGGATTCCTGTCTGGGGCTCTTCACTTGAAAGTGTCCCAGGCGGAGGCGGAGCTTCCCGCGGGTGGGCGGGACGTACCGCGGTGGGGGGCGGGGCTTATTTTGCGTGGCGAGAGGGGCCTTTTTTTGAAAATTTTAAAAAGGGGGGTGCCTGGGCACCCAGAGCACCCCCCTGTGCACGTGCCCGAGCAAACATGGATTTCCCATCTGAAATCCGAAGTCCGGGTGGATAGTTAGTTCAGATATCCGAGCAGAAGCCAAAATAGCCTTCAATGGCAAAAATCCCTTTCGAAGAGAGAGAGAGTGCGCTACGTCCGAAAGTTTTTTTTGCCATTTTCAGGTCACTTCCGGTTTTCTATCCGGATATCCGAATCCGGCCGGATACTGAGGTTGGATATCCGATTCGGATCCAGATTGAAAAATTTTAAATTCGGATATCCGACCCGGATCGGATATCTGGGTATCCGGATCCGAATTAGATCCAGATAATGAAAAGTGGTATCCGAGCAGCACTGTTTACTAATAGGGAAAGTGCAGCTCTGGTATTGAAGGGGCCAGAACCCACCGGTCCCAAGGTGGTCAAAGAAAAGCTGAACTGAAAGTTAAAAGTCAAAATAAACATTCACACATCCAGGGCTGTGGAGTCGGCACAAAAATCCACCGACTCTGACTCCTCAGTTTAGGATTCCACCGACTCTCCGACTCCTCTAAGTTGCATATTACAATCTTGTTGATTGAAAGTATGTAACATGAAATTCGTCTCTTAACTGCCAATGCTTAGGAATTTTAAAAGACAACTGAAGTGAGAAAGATATGTAGACTGCCATATTTATTACTAAAACTAGTCCTCGGTTAGAGTAATTGTAAAACGTACAGACCGGAACAAATAACATCAGGCCCTAGGCAATGTAAGGCCTGGTGCACACCAGAGGAGTTTTTCTGAGCGTTTTGAGTTTTTGAAACCTCCTGCTAATGTTATCCTATGTGTCTATGCACGCCGGAGCGATGAGGTTTTGTAAAAAAAAAACCATAGCATTACATTGGGAAGAGCTTTTAAAACCTCTAGCGTTTGGGGAGCTTTTCTGGTGTGTCTCAGCTCTAACTGTGGGTACATGTAAGAATTATGTGCAAGTACTCTGCAGGGGAATGAGGAAATTCTTCCTCTATTACCCATTCTTCAAGCATTTAGAGGCTGTAATTTCTGCAAAAGAAATATTGATTTCATTTATTTTTTTTGTGGTGCCCAAATTTATGCACCTGCCTAATTTTGTTTAAACAATTATTGCACACTTTCTGTAAATCCAAAAAACTTCATTTCACTTCTCAAATATCACTGTGTGTGTCTCCAATATGATATATTTAACTGATATTTTTTATCATAACAACCAACGATTTATACAGGAAAATCATGCCGATTAACAAGGCGGCCCAAACTTTCGCATCCCACTGTATCAAAGTTCCCTGCCACTTGTGGCCAGCAGTCAGGAGACTGAACTGCTGCTGGACAAGTGCGCTATCCCTACCTAGTGGTCTCTATCATGCAGTTAAAACACCCGTCAGTCCTCAAGATACCCTTGCTGAATACAAAAGCTCTGTCCAAAGCTACAAATTGTTAATAACTTATACCCAAAACAGTCTTTACAGTGTGACAGTTTAGCCGCAATCTTTGCGAATTCTGCTTGCGATTTCCAGAATGCATGAATCGGGTCTTGCAAAAAAAAAATTAACCTGTATTTTTCTTTTTCCCTCTGCTGCTTTGTGATTTTTGTGTGCGTTCGTACGCAGATATTTGGATTGTGGCTTTTCCCTGTATACTTAATTTACCGGAGAATGTACTGCAACTTCAAAATTGCATGCGTTTTTTCCGCACAAATCACAATTTGTCTGCATTCCTATTAACTTGTGTTAAAAAGTGAATTGCACATTGTTCACAAAAAAAGACCTTCCACGTGACTTAAGAATGCAGAAATATAACAAAATGCTGGGAAAAAAAACGCTGAAAAAAATGTGATTCCACAATACATTAGATATGCAACAAATTAGCAACAAATTTGAAATCACAACTTTGCACAAAAGTGAATTCTAATAAGTGTGCATGGTGCCGTACTGTCTGGTATGCACCAACAGCTGTGGTGAAGGGAAACGAGAGGAAGAGCAAGCAGTGCCCTACTGCGAGAACATCAATAGGATAACTATAGAGCAGTGTTCTCCCCAGAAATATTTTCCAGCAAGGTGGCATGAAAAAGTAGCCGGGTGGGGAAGTGAGGTCACGCTGGATGAGAGGAAGGATCGCGCCAAAAGCAGCATATTTGGGTGGCACCATAGACCCCTATGTTGAAAGCCACAACTAGCAGCTATGACATGAAATTTAGACACCTCTGGCTCTCTGAAAGAAAAATATAGCAGCTATAAGCAGTGGGGGCTAAAAAAGAAAAAGAATAAATCCCGGATAGAAATAGAAACCAGCTGCGCACCCCCCCCCCCCCCCCCCCAAAAAAAATGCTGTAAAATAGTGACTACATGTAGCTGTTGGCTGGGAGCAGTAGTGGCCTTTATACTTGCCTGGCTAATTAGTGGGTTTAGTGTTAGGAGGAGTAGGTGGGGGAAAGTTTAGTGTTAGATAGGGGAGGGTTATAGTGAGAATTGGTTTATAGAGGGTTCGGAAAGGCACATAAGAGGGTCACACTGAGTGTACTGAGTGGAGAGGGATGAATTACACTGGATGCTACTGGGAGGGAGGAAGATCACGCTGGGGACTACTAGATTGGGAGTGGGAGATCACTCTGAGAGCTACTGGTTTGGGGGGAGACAGTCAAGCTGGGTGCTACTGGGTTGGAGGTAGAAAATCAAGCTGGGTGCTACTGTGGGTTGGGGAGGAGAAGATTATGCTGGGTTGGGGGTGGGGAAAGATCATGCTGGGTGCTACTGAGTTGGGGAGGAGAAGATCATGCTGGGTCTTAGTGCGTTGGCGTTAGAAGATCGCGCTGGGTGCTACTGGGTTGGGGGTAGAAAATCCTGCTGGGTGCTACTGTGGGCTGGGGAGGAGAAGCTTACACTGGGTGCTACAAGGTTGGGGAGGTGAAGATCACGCTGGGTGCTACTGGATTGGGAGTAGAAAATCCTGCTGGCTGCTACTGTGGGTTGGGAAGGAGAAGATCACACTGGGTGCTACTGGATTAGAGGGGAGATTATGCTGGGTGCTACGGTGAGATGGGGAGGAGAAGACCACGCTGGGTGTTACTGGGTTGGGGGGAGAAGAACACACTAGGTGTTACTGGGTTGGGGGGAGCGGATCACGCAGGGTTCTACTGGATTGGGGTTAGGGGAATCATGCTGGGTGCTGCTGTGAGTTGGGGAGGAGAAGACTATGCTGGGTGCCAGGGTCGGGCCGAGGCAGAGGCGAGAGAGGCTCCAGCCTCAGGGCGCAGTGTAGGAGGGGGCGCACAATTCACTCAGCTTTCATTCCACTATTGTGTTTGAAGCAGAGAAATAAGAAAAAGAGATACATGGCAGAGACTGCAAGCCAGATAACTAGAGATTAAGGTGTTGGGGGCTCTGGGGCGCCTCTTAGTCTAAAAGCAATCAGTGTGTGACGGCTGGGGTGGGAGGGATGGAGGGGCGCTCTTTGGTGTCTCAGCCTTGGGTGCTGGAGGACCTTGTCCCGGTTCTGCTGAGTGCTACTGGATTGGAGAGAAGATCACACTGGGTGCTACTGGATTAGGGGTGAGATAATGCTGGGTGCTACGGTGCGATGGGGAGGAGAAGCCCACTCTGAGTGTTGCTGGGTTGGGGGGAGAAGAACACACTAGGTGTTACTGGGTTAGAGGGGAAGAAGATCACGCTGGGTTCTACTGGATTGGGGTTGGGGGAATAATGCTGGGTGCTACTATGAGTTGGGGAGGAGAAGACTACGCTGGGTGCTACTGGGTTGGGGAGGAGAAGGTCAAGTTGAATGCTACTGGGTGGGGATGGGGGGTCACGTGTGGATTTCATTATATTGATGAGATTTGGGGTCAGTTTGTGAGCTACCATGGGTGATTGCAATACACTGCAATACCACCAGCTCACAGCAGAGGGTGCATGTGTCACAGACTTAGATACACTAGTGAATCACAGTTCGACATGTGCCTTTATGCTGCAGTGGACGGCGTCCTGTCCCTGGTTCCCCCAGACACAGCACCGTACTCCCTCAGGATCCTCTACCTGTTACTCAGGCCTTCACTTTCCCCATGGCAGATGATCCAGCACAAAAGTTCCTTGCTGAGTCCTTTGGGTGTCCCGAGTGACAGGCCACGGCCCTCATTGGTCAAATGGTAGCTCTGACTAGTTAAAGGGAACCTTAACTGAACGGGGGTAAAGAGTTTCACTTACCTGGGGCTATTACCACCCCCCTGCAGCAGTCCTGTGCCCTCGGCGCCGCTCTGGAATCCTCTGGTCCCCCGCTGTCACTTAGTTTCGTTTTTGACGACTCACCAGTCGCCGGCCGCCATGCGTATTATTGGACGCATTCACCAATGCAATTAGCGCTATTGCGGACCGCAACACGTACAAAAATACGCGTTGTCGCATTCCGCACACGTAGATATGCGGCAACGCGTATTTTTGTACGCGTTGCGGTCCGCAATAGCGATAATTGCATTGGTGAATGCGTCCAATAATACGCATGGCGGCCGGCGACTGGTGAGTCGTCAAAAACGAAACTAAGTGACAGCGGGGGACCAGAGGATTCCAGAGCGGCGCCGAGGGCACAGGACTGCTGCAGGGGGCTGGTAATAGCCCCAGGTAAGTAAAACTCTTTACCCCCGTTCAGTTAAGGTTCCCTTTAAGGGTGGTAGTGCGAGGCGGAGTCTTTTCCAGAGCCACGGGAAGACTGGACATCAGTTACATTACTTTCCCTGTCCCTCCACACCACTGACAGACAGGAGCTGAAGACGGATCAGCTAATTTCGGTGTAGTGCTGCACCAATTGTTTGGGCGCCGCCATGAGCCGAATTGAGAATTGCAGTAACTTGGAGGGGGAATAGTATTTAACACGGCCCAGATCTTCAGCAGAAGCGAGATGAGCTGTCTTTCGCCACTTGCCACTAGGCAAGTAGGGTTACCGGAATAAAGCGAGCTGCGGCACTATTCATATGTTCTGCAGTTCAGCCATCCTTGTGCGCTTGTAACCTACATCATAATATTTATCTGTTTTTTAGCTCCGGGACACCGTACAAAGGTTTCTGCAGGACCAGCTTGCCCCAAAAGCACAAGAAATTGATCAACAAAATGAATTCAAGGACCTGAGAGTGAGTACTATTGTGGTTACTGGGACTGGAGTGCATTTCCCTCCACACTGTTTCAAAGAGGAACTGTAGTGAAATAACATAATTTAATAAAATTGATTATTTTTTTTACAATATTAATTTTTATATAATTTAGTAAGAGTTTGCCCATTGTAAAATCGTTCCTCTCCCTGATTTACATTCCGACATGTATCACTGGTGGTGGCAGCTTTAGTTCTGCCAGGTGATCTGTACTGAATGTTCATTTACTTATCCTATGCACAGAGGGAGATACTGCTTGCTTGGCAGTTGGAAAAGTCGTTACTTCCCACAATGCACCAAAGTTTGTAGACTGCAAACTGCCAAGACCATGGTCATGATGACATCACACTGTGGGAGGGGTTTCACCACAAGATCAGCTATACAGATCCCCTGATGATCTATTTGAGGAAAGGTAAATATTTATCGTGGTACAGGGGGTGTCAACTACTGATTGGAATGAAGTTCAATCCTTGGTTAAAGTTCATCTTTAACCCTTTAGCAGCCTATTTATTTAGAGGCTTGCAAGTGCTCCAGGCCAATTTATTTTAGCACTTTTTTTTTTCTTTGTTAGATTTCCTAGTTTCTAATTAGTACTGCTGTGATGTCTGTTTATTGCCATTTGTCACTAGGGGGCAGTGTGAGACAATAAAGGTAGCCATACACTGGTCGATTTGCCATCAGATTCGACCAACAGATAGATCCCTCTCTGATCGAATCTGATCAGAGAGGGATCGTATGGCTACCTTTACAGCAAACAGATTGTGAACCGATTTCAGCCTGAAACCGTTCACAATCTGTGGTGGTGCTGCCGCCGCTCCCCCCCGCCCACATACATTACCTACTCCGGCTGGCTCGACTGCCCCGGTCACCGCTGCTCCGTCTCCGCTCTGGTCTCCGGCATGCTTCACTTCTTCCTGCCCGGCAGGAAGTTTAAACAGTAGAGCGCCCTCTACTGTTTAAACTTCCTGCCGGGCAGGAAGAAGTTAAGACCCGGAGACGGAGCAGCGGTGACCGGGGTGAGTCGCGCCGGCGGAGCAGGTAATGTATGCGGGCTCTATTGCGTCAGTCGTCGGGCACTCGAACGCCGCTAGCGACGCGCTCCCTACCCGCGGGCGATCGACGGTAATTTTCCGCACGGAGCGATCGACGGGATCGGACGAAATAGATCAAAATTCGGCGTGTAGCGGGAACGATGTGACAGCAGATTCGATCCCAGTGATCGAATCTGCTGTCGATCTGGCGGGAATCGGCCTAGTGTATGGCCAGCTTAGTAGAAGAATTCTGCTTTTAGTTTCTGTATTTTATGATAGCAGAGACCAAAGCATTCCAAGATAATTACAACACAAGGAGTTCTGCCAACTGATGTCAAAAGCAGTGCACTTATCTCAAATGAGATAACTATTCAAGCTGCTAATGGGTTAAAGCACTACTCCTCCATAAAATACAGTTTTCCCCACAGTGACATGGTAACTGCTAAAGTACAAGCTACACTTACTTCTGCTGTGGTAATGTAAACATTTATTACATTAAAGTTGTACATTCAGCAGCTACTACACAGTTTCAGTGGCATAGCTAAGGGCCTGTTCAGACAAGCCTTAATTCACTAACCTTAACTCCTGTCTTTAATAACTCTTCTGAGCTGTTTTACAGTTATCACCATGGTGATATAATTGTGATAACTGTAAAACAGCTCAGAAGAGTTATTAAAGACAGGAGTTAAGCTTAGTGAATTGAGGCCATATGCGCGTTCCTAGACGTTTTCAGGGAACGTGTCTGGGTACCAAAAACGCATAGGAACGGCTCCTAATGCTTTTGAATGGGCTAGTTCACATGTATGCGTATGAGACGCATACGTTTCTCATCCGCATTGCTGCACGCAGTTCTGTGCGTTACGCATAGAAACGGACACAATGAAAGTCTATGGACACGTATCAAAAATGCGTACTATTGCGTTTTTAGCGTCCATTTTCCTCTACGGTTCCCATAATTCTTTTTTTTCTCCTGGGTCACGTGTGTGTGCAAAACGCAATAGAATACGCATTAGAACGCAAGAAAAACGCATGCGTTTTTCAACTTGCGTTTCTTTGATTTTAAACGCATTCTTCATACGCAGATAGTCTGAACAGGCCCTAAGGAGCTATGGGTGCGCTCTGAGTTTTACATTGGGCTTTTCAAGAACACTGTACATGGCGACTACATGATATGAAACCCAAAACCTGCCACAATTACGGGCTCTATTAACAATACTTCTCAGTCTTATTTATCACCTAACTGATAACAATAACAACCTTTCGCCACATTTACAAGCAAAATAATAACTCAAAGTAAGTTGTTCCTGATCAGCTTCATTTCAGTATTAATTTTCTCACCCTAATCTCACTAATATTATAAATGTGAAAGTTTGGATGTTTGTTATTCTATCACGCAACAATGGCTGGACGGATTTGAATGAAATTTGTCACACATAGTACATTACCTGGAATAACACATAGGATACTTTTCATCCCCATAACCAAAAAGTGGGTGGAGACAAATACAATTTTCACTGGGAAAATGTAAACTGCAGCCATTCTTACACTGGTAGGGTTCTCAAACTGCACAGTTGGTCACTGGGTGACTGGGATTAATATTCAGAAAAGTGGGTAGAACCTACAAAAGCCAATCAAAATTCGCCTATTGCTTTTCAAAGGGAATATTTAATTGCTGCCATTATTGCACTGTTAATGGCACAAGCCTTAAACCTGGTACAGTTGGTCATTGGGTGACTGGGGTTCAAATTCAGGAAAGGGGATGGAGCCACAGCCAATCAGATTTGTTTCATTTCAATGTAAATTATTGATGCCAAAGACCGCAGAACTCACAAACTAGGTCAGTGAGTAATTGTGTGTTAGGGTTAGAAAAAGTGGATGGAGCCATCACCAGCCAAATGCATACCCGGGCAACGCCGGGCCATCAGCTAGTTATATTATATTTTACACTTTGGCTATCATTCATAAAAGTGTGGTCAGTAAAGAGAATCTGTGAGGGAAAACACCGCTGTCGGTATTTTAGGCTTCTGGCTGCTCATTCATAAAAATGTTGCCAGTTGCGATAGCAGGGCGGAGATTCCCCGAACTAGGCTGGTGGTAGGCTTGCGGAAACACAGGAAGCAGCCGAGTTGATACATTTCTCCGTGTTCCGCTCTACTGCAGCTGCCTGGGAGGTCTGTGTCTCCATTCACTTAACCACTTCCCGACCGCCGTATTGACAAATGGCGGCCAGGAAGTGGACCCCGCAAGGACCGCCGTATTGACAAATGGTGGCGGTCCTTGTAGGGGCATGGGCGGAGCGATCGCGTCATCAGTGACGCGATCCTTCGCCTCCGCCTGGCGCCGCTCACCCGCCGCAACATCCCGCCGGCCATACGGAAGCGCCGGCGTGATGTTAACCCGACGATCGCCACATACAAAGTGTATAATACCAGCGCTGTGGAGTCGGTCCAAAAATCCTCCGACTCCTCAGTTTAGGATTCCACCGACTCCACGACTCCGACTCCTCTAATTTGCATATTACAATTTTGTTGATTAAAAGTATGTAACATGAAATTTGTCTCTTAACTGCCAACGCTTAGGAATTTTACAAGACAACTGAAGTGAGAAGGATATGTAGACTACTATATTTATTCCCTTTAGACTAAAACTAGTCCTTGGTAAGAGTACTTGTAAAAGGTACAAACCGGAACAAAGAACATCTATCAGTCCCTAGGCAATGTAAGTGTGGGTACATGTAAGAATGATGTGCAGGTACTCTGCAGGGGAATGAGGAGATTGTAAACAGACAACACCTCTGTGTTCAATGTGCACAGCATTCTCAGTGGATTCCCTGCAGCTCTGTGGGGAGTGCATATGTAGAGTATAGTACTACTGTGTAACAAAGTAAACCTGAGACAGATGAAATTAAAGTTTTATACATGCCTGGGGCTTCCTCCAGCCGCCTTCAGGATAATCAGTCCCTCGTTGTTCTCCTCCACCACCTGGATCTTCTGCTATGAGTCCGGGTACTTGAGCCAGTCAGGCGTAGTGCGCATGCACACACTCCGCCGCCAGGAGCATACTACACTTGTGCAGCACTATTGCACAGGTGCAGAATGTTCCTGGCTGTGGGAGCGGCATGCGGCCGGACAGCGCTGACTGGCTGAATTACCAGGACTCATAGCAGAAGATCCGGGTGGTGGAGGACAGCGAGGGACTGATTAGCCTGAAGGGGGCTGGAGGAAGCCCCAGGTATGTATAAAACTTTACTTTTCATCCGTCTCAGTTACCCTTTAATTTGTAGTCACCAAACCAAATTTTAATAACATATCACATTATTTGATTTCATCAGCAAAGGGAGTGCATACATTTGCATAAATCAGCATCAATGCAGAATTATTTCCATCTCGTTGACCATCTCTATTAGTGACACAGCTACACATCAGGCTTTATTCTTACAGCATAGATGTTATTTAGTATATATAAGAGATTCCTGTGTACACATCATATATACAGTCACAATCAGATGTGTATATCTGACCTTAAAAATACGGGGACTGCTTTATTGAAGCAGCACAAGTAACTAATTTTGATTGGTTTATTTCATTTTTGTGGACTAAGCACAGCTATTACTGTATATATATACATTATTTTTAATGACTATTATCTGAGAAATAGAACATTTTATCATATTTTCTATTTTAATTACAGTTACAAATTCATTAGGAGTCGGAGTCGGTGCATTTTTTCCCGACTCCGACTCCAGGCACCCAAAATTGCCCGACTCCGACTCCATGACTCCGACTCCGACTCCACAGCCCTGTAATGTTTACAAAGTGTATTATACAGGCTGCCTCCTGCCCTGGTGGTCCCAGTGTCCGAGGGACCACCAGGGCAGGCTGCAGCCACCCTAGTCTGCACCAAGCACATTGATTTCCCCCCCCCCCCTGCCCCAGATCGCCCACAGCGCCCACCCCCCAGACCCCTGTTTGCACCCAATCACCCCCCTAATCACCCATCAATCACTCCCTGTCACTATCTGTCAACGCTATTTTTTTTATCCCCCTCCCCTGCCCCCTGCTTCCTCCTGATCACCCCCCCACCCCTCAGATTCTCCCCAGACCCCCCCCCCATGTACTGTATGCATCTATCCCCCCTGATCACCTGTCAATCACCTACCAATCACCCCCTGTCACTGCCACTCATCAATCACCCCCTGTCACTGCCACCCATCAATCAGCCCCTAACCTGCCCCTTGCGGGCAAACTGATCACCCACCCACACCAATAGATCGCCCGCAGATCCGACATCAGATCACCACCCAAGCGCAGTGTTTACATCTATTCTCTCCTCTAAACACCCACTAATTACCCATCAATCACCACCTGTCACTGCTACCTATCAGATCAGACCCTAATCTGCCCCTTGTGGGCACCCAATCACCCGCCTACACGCTCAGAATGCCCTCAGACCCCCCCTTATCAATTCGCCAGTGCAATATTTACATCTGTTCTCCCCTGTAATAACCCACTGATTACCTGTCAATCACCCATCAATCACCCCCTGTCACTGCCACCCATCAATCACCCGCTGTCACTGCCACCCATCAATCAGCCCCTAACCTGTCCCTTGTGGGCAATCTGATCACCCACCCACACCAATAGATCGCCCGCAGATCCGACGTCCGATCACCTCCCAAGTGCAGTGTTTACATCTGTTCTCTACCCTAAACACCCACTAATTACCCATCAATCACCCCCTGTCACTGCTACCTATCATATTATACCCCTATCTGCCCCTAGGGCACTCAATCACCCGCCCACACCCTCAGAATGCCCTCAGACCCCAGCCCTGATCACCTCGCCAGTGCATTGCTTGCATCTATTCCCCCCTCTAATCACACCTTGAGACACCCATCAATAACCTCCTGTCACCCCCTAGCGCACCTTCCCATCAGATCAGGCCCTAATTTGCCCCGTGTGGGCTCCTGATCACTCGGCCAAACCCTCAGATCCCCCTCAGACCCCCTTCCGATCACCTCCCCAGTGCATTGATTGCATCTATTTTCCCCTCTAACCACCCCCTGAGACACCCATCAATCACCTCCTGTCACCCCCCTAGCACTCCTATCCATCAGATCAGGCCCAATACAACCTGTCATCTAAAAGGCCACCCTGCTTATGACCGGTTCCACAAAATTCGCCCCCTCATAGACCACCTGTCATCAAAATTTGCAGATGCTTATACCCCTGAACAGTCATTTTGAGACATTTAGTTTCCAGACTACTCACGGTTTTGGGCCCGTAAAATGCCAGGGCAGTATAGGAACCCCACAAGTGACCCCATTTTAGAAAAAAAGACACCCCAAGGTATTCTGTTAGGTGTATGACGAGTTCATAGAAGATTTTATTTTTTGTCAAAAGTTAGCGGAAATTGATTTTTATTGTTTTTTTTTCACAAAGTGTCATTTTTCACTAACTTGTGACAAAAAATAAAATCTTCTATGAACTCGCCATACACCTAACGGAATACCTTGGGGTGTCTTCTTTCTAAAATGGGGTCACTTGTGGGGTTCCTATACTGCCCTGGCATTTTAGGGGCCCTAAAACCGCGAGGAGTAGTCTAGAAAACAAATGCCTCAAAATGACCTGTGAATAGGACGTTGGGCCCCTTAGCGCACCTAGGCTGCAAAAAAGTGTCACATGTGGTACCGCCGACTCAGGAAAAATAGTATAATGTGTTTTGGGGTGTATTTTTACACATACCCATGCTGGGTGGGAGAAATTTCTATGTAAATGTACAATTGTGTGTAAAAAAAAATCAAACAATTGTCATTTACAGAGATATTTCTCCCACTTAGCATGGGTATGTGTAAAAATACACCCCAAAACACATTATACTACTTCTCCTGAGTACGGCAATACCACATGTGTGGCACTTTTTTGCAGCCTAACTGCGCTAAGGGGCCCAAAGTCCAATGAGCACCTTTAGGCTTTACAGGGGTTCTTACAAATTAGCACCCCCCAAAATGCGAGGACAGTAAACACACCCCACAAATGACCCCATTTTGCAAAGTAGACACTTCAAGGTTTTCAGAGAGGGGCATGGTGAGTCCGTGGCAGATTTCATTTTTTTTTTTTGTCGCAAGTTAGAAGAAATGGAGTACGGCGGTACCACATGTGTGGCACTTTTTTACACCCTAAGTACGCTAAGGGGCCCAAAGTCCAATGAGTACCTTTAGGATTTCACAGGTCATTTTGCGACATTTGGTTTCAAGACTACTCCTCACGGTTTAGGGCCCCTAAAATGCCAGGGCAGTATAGGAACCCCACAAATGACCACATTCTAGAAAGAAGACACCCAAAGGTATTCCGTGCGGAGTATGGTGAGATTTTATTTTTTGTCACATGTTAGCGGAAAATGACACTTTGTGAAAAAAAAACAAAATCAATTTCCGCTAACTTGTGACAAAAAAATAAAAACTTCTATAAACTCACCATACTCCTAACGGAATACCTTGGGGTGTCTTCTTTCTAAAATGGGGTCATTAGTGGGGTTCCTATACTGCCCTGGCATTTTAGGGGCCCTAAACCGTGAGTAGTAGTCTTGAAACAAAAATGACCTGTGAAATCCTAAAGGTACTCATTGGACTTTGGGCCCCTTAGTGCAGTTAGGGTGCAAAAAAAGTGCCACACATGTGGTATCGCCGTACTCGGGAGAAGTAGTACAATGTGTTTTGAGGTGTATTTTTACACATACCCATGCTGGGTGGGAGAAATACCTCTGTAAATGACAATCTTTTGATTTTTTTTACACACAATTGTCCATTTACAGAGTTATTTCTGGCACCCAGTATGGGTATGTGTAAAAATACACCCCAAAACACATTGTACTACTTCTCCCGAGTACGGTGATACCACATGTGTGGCACTTTTTTGCACCCTAACTGCGCTAAGGGGCCCAAAGTCCAATGAGTACCTTTAGGATTTCACAGGTCATTTTGAGAAATTTTGTTTCAAGACTACTCCTCACGGTTTAGGGCCCCTAAAATGCCAGGACAGTATAAGAACCCCACAAATGACTCCATTTTAGAAAGAAGACACCCCAAGGTATTCTGTTAGTAGTACGGTGAGTTCATAGAATATTTTATTTTTTGTCACAAGTTAGCGGAAATTGATTTTTTTTGTTTTTTTTCACAAAGTGTCTATTTCCGCTAACTTGGACAAAAAATAAAATCTTCTATGAACTCATCGTACTACTAACTGAATACCTTGGGGTGTCTTCTTTCTAAAATGGGGTCATTTGTGGGGTTCCTATACTGTCCTGGCATTTTAGGGGCCCTAAACCGTGAGGAGTAGTCTTGAAACAAAATTTCTCAAAATGACCTGTGAAATCCTAAAGGTACTCATTGGACTTTGGGCCCCTTAGCACAGTTAGGGTGCAAAAAAGTGCCACACATGTGGTATCGCCGTACTCAGAAGAAGTAGTATAATGTGTTTTGGGGTGTATTTGTACACATACCCATGCTGAGTGGGAGAAAGATCTCTGTAAAGTGTGTAAAAAAAATTAAAAAAATTATCATTTACAGAGATATTTCTCCCACCCAGCATCGGTATGTGTAAAAATACACCCCAAAACACATTATACTACTTCTCCTGAGTACGGCAATACCACATGTGTGGCACTTTTTTGCAGCCTAACTGCGCTAAGGGGCCCAAAGTCCAATGAGCACCTTTAGGCTTTACAGGGGTGCTTACAAATTAGCACCCCCCAAAATGCGAGGACAGTAAACACACCCTACAAATGACCCAATTTTGGAAAGTAGACACTTCAAGGTATTCAGAGAGGGGCATGGTGAGTCCGTGGCAGATTTCATTTTTTTTTTGTCGCAAGTTAGAAGAAATGGAAACTTTTTTTTTTTTTTTTTTTTTGTCGCAAAGTGTCATTTTCCGCTTACTTGTGACAAAAATTAATATCTTCTATGAACTCACTATGCCTCTCAGTGAATACTTTGGGATGTCTTCTTTCCAAAATGGGGTCATTTGGGGGGTATTTATACTATCCTGGAATTCTAGCCCCTCATGAAACATGTCAGGTGGTCAGAAAAGTCATAGATGCTTGAAAATGGGAAAATTCACTTTTTGCACCATAGTTTGTAAACGCTATAACTTTTACCCAAACCAATAAATATACACTGAATGTTTTTTTTTTAATCAAAAACATGTTTGTCCACATTTTTCGCGCTGCATGTATACGGAAATTTTACTTTATTTGAAAAATGTCAGCACAGAAAGTTAAAAAAATCATTTTTTTGCCAAAATTCATGTCTTTTTTGATGAATATAATAAAAAGTAAAAATCGCAGGAGCAATCAAATAGCACCAAAAGAAAGCTTTACTAGTGACAAGAAAAGGAGCCAAAATTCATTTGGGTGGTAGGTTGTATGAGCGAGCAATAAACCGTGAAAGCTGCAGTGGTCTGAATGGAAAAAAAGTGGCCGGTCCTTAAGGGGGGTAAAGCCCTAGTGGTTAACATTGTTATCGCCACATCCAAGGGAGCGGGATTTCCCATCCTCATGCCGCTTGCGTAAATCTTTATGAATTAACATTTTGTTACATTTGTTACGATAATCACCGCACAAGGCGGTGATTTATCGCTCTGCTCGGTAATGTCAGCTTTTCATGCGGAAACAGGCTTTATGAATACACATTTTGCAAAGTGGTCGGTAAAGTGAGCTGTTTTAAGCATTTCCGCATGATAGCCAATATAGAGAATTTATGTGTGCATCAAACCAAGTAACACCTGACAAATCTCGCTTTGCAAATTTGGCCTAATTGGCTACTCATGAGACATAGCTCATGCAAATATGCATTTGCTTTCGCATGCCAAAGTTTGCAGGGTTAAAACCAATACCGCAAAGCGGTTGCCCTGCGGGAATTAGTTCATGCGGGCGGCTCTTCCCGGCGCTGGCCATGCTTGGGGGGGTGGGGGGGGTGGGGGTCACCTGCACCTCCCGACCTCCCCCTCCGGGATGCCGCTGTGGTTTCCAGGCAGTGAGAGAGCTTGGGTCCCCGTGGCACCCTGGTTGTATGGGGGCATTGGGAAGCCTCCCCGTGGCGCTCCTGGATAGTGCTAATGTAGCACGAACTAATTCAGGGCAACCGCTTTGCGGTATTGGTTTTAACCCTGCAAACTTTGGCATGCGAAAGCAAATGCGTATTTGCATGAGCTATGTCTCGTGAGTAGCCAATTAGGCCAAATTTGCAAAACCAGATTTGTCAGGTGTTACTTGGTTTGATGCACACATAAATTCTCTATAAAGTGTTATATTATATTTTTGCTCTTTGGAAACTTAACAGTGCAACATAGATAAGGTGAAAACAGGTGAAAAAGCTTTGTAAATCACGCGCAATGTCATAGAGGTGTAAGCTGGGGTAGGATAATGGTTTGGTGAGATTTTGCACAACAAAGCATCTTTCCAACACTAAGATAATCTGCTGTCACTGATGTGCCCACAGTGCAAAGTGTCTCTTACTCATACCCACTTTTCCAATCCTAGTATGCAGCAAATCCTTCCACTTGCCTAATCTGTACAGTATTTGTAGCCTAGCGTTCAGAAAAGAGAGAGAGGTTGCTATACCTACCTCTCCTTTCCTCTGTTAGACTTAGCAACTGCCATTCAGGAAATGCTTTTGAAAACAAAATACTGAGAAACCCCCATGATTAGATGGAATAGTCCAAAACCACCTATCGGTTTCTTCAGATTTTAACGGCTTACTTTTTTTTTTGCTATAAAGGTCCTTTAAGAACTAACTTACAGTCCCTATCCTGTTTGTTAAACTGGGCTCTACCTATATTTATGTATGTGTAGATAGTCCCAAGTAGTGCTCCAGTGTATCATTAAGGCAAGCTTGTCAAACTGCTGTTTGGCATTAACTTCTTTGTTTCCCTTTTTAGCTTTTCATTATTTTAAAGCTACATTGACAGTCCCATGGGTCATCAGAGCTGAGACTGTGCAAAATGGTGCAGGGAAATTTGGGCGCACCATGCGCCACCATAGGTTGTAATGTGAATTGCAGCTAGAGCAGCGCTCAGACAGTAATTTAGGCGCCGTCAAAAGACAGAGCCCAAATTACTATAAAAACAGCATAATAGCTGGCAGCCGAATTGCGTCTTTCCCCTAAGTCCATGGCGACCTGGAGGGGGAATAGTAATGCCGCCGGGACATTTGCAGGAGCTAGGTGAGCTGTTTTCCGGCTTCACCCTGAACCCAAATCTCCCGATGCCATTCTTGCATGTATGTCAATAGGGCATGTGCATGCAATTTCCTCATTCCTTTGCAATGCTTTTAGAGACTTGTTATATGACCCCCTGCCTACTTTAGCGCTGTGTTCCATTTATGTTGCATTTCAGCTCGAAGACATCATCAGTTTACAAAAATCTTATGCATAAAATATTACTTTACTTCATTGCACATTAATATACTGTAGTACATTCATTTCACAGCTTTACTAGGGTACACCCTATAGAGCACACTTTCTCTGCTTGTCAGTCCATTATAACTTGACGGTGAAATTAGAGGCATTGATTTAAATTCTGGTTATGGGTCATCCCCATTCATCACTGTTTTTAAAACTGGGCTAAGCTAGTCTTATTTTGTGCTTTCTTTTTTCTACATTTATTTAGAACTTTTGGAAGAAACTTGGAGACCTGGGACTTCTTGGAATAACCGCTCCAAGTAAGCACACAGTTTCCATCTTGCATATTAAGGATGTAAACAGGCTTGAGTTGGAAAACATAAGAGATCCAGTAGTGTTGGGCGAACAGTGTTCGCCACTGTTCGGGTTCTGCAGAACATTACCCTGTTCGGGTGATGTTCGAGTTCGGCCGAACACCTGATGGTGCTCGGCCAAACCGTTCAGCCGCATGGCCGAACTAAGAGCGCATGGCCGAACGTTCCCCGAACGTTCGGCTAGCGCTGGTCACGTGTTTTGGACCCAAACGCGCTCTGATTGGCCGAACGGTCACGTGGTTCGGGTAAATAAATACCCGAACCACGTCATATCTCCGCCATTTCTCTGTGGGTTTAGCTTTGGGTAGGCAGGCAGGGTAGTTCGCTCTCCAGCCACGCTAGCCAGGGTCCCCCCCAGTCATTGTGTGTCGCTGCTGGGAACAGTAGTACACCGCTCGCTCAGCCACACTATATATATAGCATTGTTTACTGCCACTGTGTACCTCGCTCAGCCACACTATATATAGCATTGTTTACTGCCACTGTGTACCTCGCTCAGCCACACTATATATAGCATTGTTTACTGCCACTCTGTGTACACCGCTCAGCCAGACTATATAGCATTGTGTGTACTGCCACTGTGTACCTCGCTCAGCCACGCTATATATAGCATTGTGTTTACTGCCACTCTGTGTACACCGCTCAGCCAGACTATATAGCATTGTGTGTACTGCCACTCTGTGTACACGGCTCAGCCAGACTATATAGCATTGTGTGTACTGCCACTCTGTGTACACTGCTCAGCCAGACTATATAGCATTGTGTGTACTGCCACTCTGTGTACACCGCTCAGCCAGACTATATAGCATTGTGTGTACTGCCACCGTGTACCTCGCTCAGCCACGCTATATATAGCATTGTGTTTACTGCCACTCTGTGTATACCGCTCAGCCAGGCTATATAGCATTGTGTGTACTGCCACTCTGTGTACACCGCTCAGCCAGACTATATAGCATTGTGTGTACTGCCACTCTGTGTACACGGCTCAGCCAGACTATATAGCATTGTGTGTACTGCCACTCTGTGTACACTGCTCAGCCAGACTATATAGCATTGTGTGTACTGCCACTCTGTGTACACCGCTCAGCCAGACTATATAGCATTGTGTGTACTGCCACTCTGTGTACACCGCTCAGCCAGACTATATAGCATTGTGTGTACTGCCACTCTGTGTACACCGCTCAGCCAGACTATATAGCATTGTTTACTGCCACTCTGTGTACACCGCTCAGCCACACTATATAGCATTGTTTACTGCCACTCTGTGTACACCGCTCAGCCACACTATATAGCATTGTGTGTACTGCCACACTGTGTACACGGCTCAGCCAGACTATATAGCATTGTGTGTACTGCCACTCTGTGTACACTGCTCAGCCAGACTATATAGCATTGTTTACTGCGACTCTGTGTACACGGCTCAGCCACACTATATAGCATTGTTTACTGCCACTCTGTGTACACGGCTCAGCCACACTATATAGCATTGTTTACTGCCACTCTGTGTACACCGCTCAGCCACACTATATAGCATTGTGTGTACTGCCACTCTGTGTACACGGCTCAGCCAGACTATATAGCATTGTGTGTACTGCCACTCTGTGTACACTGCTCAGCCAGACTATATAGCATTGTTTACTGCCACTCTGTGTACACGGCTCAGCCACACTATATAGCATTGTTTACTGCCACTCTGTGTACACCGCTCAGCTACACTATATAGCATTGTTTACTGCCACTCTGTGTACACCGCTCAGCCACACTATATAGCATTGTTTACTGCCACTCTGTGTACACGGCTCAGCCAGACTATATAGCATTGTTTACTGCCACTCTGTGTACACAGCTCAGCCACACTATATAGCATTGTTTACTGCCACTCTGTGTACACCGCTCAGCCAGACTATATAGCATTGTGTGTACTGCCACTCTGTGTACACCGCTCAGCCAGACTATATAGCATTGTTTACTGCCACTCTGTGTACACGGCTCAGCCAAACTATATAGCATTGTTTACTGCCACTCTGTGTACACCGCTCAGCTAAACTATATAGCATTGTGTGTACTGCCACTCTGTGTACACCGCTCAGCCAGACTATATAGCATTGTGTGTACTGCCACTCTGTGTACACCGCTCAGCCAGACTATATAGCATTGTGTTTACTGCCACTCTGTGTACACCGCTCAGCCACACTATATAGCATTGCGTACTCTGCCAGTCAGTGTGTATATTGCTGGGATCAGTAATACTCCACTCACCGCCAACCACTATATGAGCTCACCATGAGTTCCTCAGAGACCTCTGCTGTGAGCAGCACTCCCAACAACAGCAACAGCCAACGCCCCACGCAAGCTATAACATCCACCCCAGCAGCCAGTGGTCAGCAGCAGCCCTCCCCGGAGGAGAACGTTGTGTCCATCGGTCCGTCGCCAGAGCGATTAATGAGGGCTGCCATTGAGGAGATGATGGGGCCTGATGTGGAGGAGGAGGTCTGGCTCAGGCCAGCATCCCAAGTTAATTTTGAGGACGATGAGGGGTCTGTGTCTGGGGATGTTGGGGTGGCAGAGGTGGTGGGTGGGTCAGACTCAGGAGAAGAGTTGTATGATGAGGATGATGATCGGGACCATCTGTATGTGCCTCAGAGTCCGACCCCGGAAAACATGTTGTATCGTGTGTTTAGGTACTAAAATCTGCGTTCCCACTTCCCAGTACTGCCCGGGTCCACGGATCCATATAATTTTTTGGGCAGCACTATCAAACTGTGGGCTATGAGTGAGTTGCCATGGTCCTTCTGTGCTGTCACACTCATCGTCTGTCTGCAGATGGATTGTTCAACACAGCTACGCCATCTGACATGTAGACCTTGACCATCTTCTCCAGGCGATTGGTGTTGGAGGACGTGGAACTGCCCGATTGCTGTTCTGTGGGCTGCTGCATGGGTGTCAGAAAATGTTCCCACTCCAAGGACACTGCCAATACCATTCCCTTTTGGGCACTAGCAGCAGCTTGTGTTCTTTGCTGCCCTCCTGGTCCTCCTGGGTTTGCTGAAGTCAGTCTGTCGGCGTACAACTGGCTAGAGAAGGAGGAGGATGTCAATCTCCTCTCTAAAGTCTCCATCCTCAAGGGCCTGCTGGAATTGTTCCATTTTTGACCTGTCTGACACTTTCTTCAATCAGTTTTTTAACATTGTGTTTGTATAAACTGGGTATAAACCCAGTAATTGGTGTTGTCCAGAATAATGAATAATAATGAATAGTGAATAATGCACGGGCCGCGTTCAATGCAGTCTAGCATGAATTGAGCCATGTGTGCCAGAGAATCCTGCCAGACTCCTCTGTCTTCATGTTCTTGTGAGCGTTGTGATTGTTGTGATGCACCATATTCGTCACCAGCATCACTTTCTTCCTCTTCTGCTGTCCATTCCCGATAAATTGTGGAAGTCCAACGTGCACCGCTCTGTCCCTCGGCAGTGGGGGCATCCAATTCCTGCTCCAACTCCAGCTGTTCCTCGTCCTGTTCTTTGTCATAGCTGGGACCAGCGTTTCCTGAGGCAGGTTGCCTGATGTTGGTATCATCACGCTGATCGTTTTCATCTTCAGATTCCCCCACTTGCATCATGCCAGCGGTTTCCATCTTCAACATTGATTTCTTCAGTAAACACAGCAGTGGTATTGTAATGCTGACTGTAGAGTTGTCACTGCTCAGTCACAAGCAACGTGGATTGCTCAAAATTTTGGAGGACTTGGCAGAGATCCAACATGGTGGCCCAATCAGATCCACAGAAGCTTGGTAGCTAGCTGCTGGAATGCGCCTCGGCACTGCGCAAAAGCGTGCTAGCATGTGCAGCGTAGAATTCCAGCGCGTAGGGAGGGACATCACCCAGCGAGCGATGGTGCGCTAGATTGAAGCGCTCCTGCATCTCTTGGTGAGTCCTTCAGAAGCGGTACTGGACTTTTAAAAATGTTTTTTTTTTTCCTTCAACAGAAGATCTGCCACGTTGGAGTGAGGAGGACGCCGCCGACCCCGACACCAAGCTGAACCCCGCAAACTCCAAGCAGAGGATCTTCAGGAACCCTCAAGGCTTTGAGCAAGCTGAGGGGGATCAGCAGTCCCGACGAGACCTCTCCTCATATGTGACTGTGTGCAGTGGAGTAGAGCTCCCCAGAACAACCTCTCACTTTGTCACTGGTCACTTTGTCACTTTGTCATTTTGTCACTTTGTCACTGGTCACTTTGTCATTTTGTCACTTGTCACTTTGTCACTGGTCACTTTGTCACTTTGTCATTTTGTCACTTTGTCATTTTGTCACTTTGTCAGTCACTTTTCACTTTGTCACTTGGTCACTTGTCACTTGGTCACTTGTCCAGATGATCTCGGTACACCTCCTGCGATTCAAATTACTGCACACATTGCTCTGGGATTTGGGTGTGATGAATGATGCATCTAACTGGCCACCGGAGGCAATTAAGGCCTTCAAAACATTGAAAGCAGCTTTCTGTTCCGCCCCTATTTTGCGTCATGTTGAGTTGTTGACGTCATGTTCATCCTCGGCCTCGCCTTGCATTTCAGTGCGAGGTGCATTTTCCACAGAAAAAGGTTGTGAATCCGGGCACAACATTTGTGGCTGTTCCATTGACCTTTCACAGGTAGAAGATTGTGGGGGTGGGAATAGCTCCTCCGAATAGCCCATTGTGTCCTGAAAACTACTCATTGCATTGCTTTGCGCACGCATTTTTTTGTCCTCATGCAAGGCCTGAGTTGCGCCTGAAAGCGTGGCCTTCTCCTCCTGCGCCTCCTCCTGTTCCATCACGTCTGCTGCTGCTGGGTTAGCGTTGCAGCGTGGTCCCTGTTTATTGAACCACTTATCTTTATTACATTTATGACTGCATGGCGGTACAAAGCATGCTATCCGCACGCTTCTTGTCCTCATGCAAGGCCTGGGTTGTTGTGTCTCACAAAGCGTGGCCTTCTCCTCCTGCGCCTCCTCCAGTTCCATCATGTCTGCTGCTGCTGGGTTAGCGTTGCCGCGTGGTCCCTGTTTATTGAACCACTTATCTTTATTACATTTATGACTGCATGGTGGTACAAAGCATGCTATCCGCACGCTTCTTGTCCTCATGCAAGGCCTGGGTTGTTGTGTCTCAAAAAGCGTGGCCTTCTCCTCCTGCGCCTCCTCCTCCTGTTCCATCACGTGTGCTGGTGCTGGGTTAGTGTTACCGGTCCCTTTTCCTGGAACCTCTTCTCTGTATTACATTTATGACTGTATGGCGAAAAAAAGCATGTTACCTGTGCAAAGGAACATGACATTTTCCACATTTAAAAGACAGTTTTTCCTTTGAAACTTTACAATCAATTTTCTCAAAAACTATAAGCTCTTTTTCAAATATTTTTTTTTCCTCTTGTACCCACTCCCAAGGTGCACATACCCTGCTAATTTGGGGTATGTAGCATGTAAGGAAGCTTTACAAAGCACCAAAGTTCGGGTCCCCATTGACTTCCATTATGTTCGGAGTTCGGCGCGAACACCCGAACATCGCGGCGATGTTCGGCGAACGTTCGCGAACCCGAACATCTAGGTGTTCGCCCAACACTAAGATCCAGCAAACCTGGAGTTTTTGTAAAGGGAGTGTGTTATTAAAGAGAACCAGAGATAAAGCACCCTCTTGTATTTTACCTTATAAATCAGTGGGAACATGACAGTAAACACCTAATCTGCTCTTTGCTTCATTGTTATCTGTTTAATCTGACTGTTATCACCTCTGATAAGAATCCCCGACTGAGCACTCAGTCTAGCTTTGCTACCGAAAGATTATAGCTGAGTCTGTCTTCTCTGGTGTCTTTTCAAGCCCAAGCCTGCCCCCTTGTGGCTCTGCCATAATGACTCAGCTATAATTATTCCCTGCAAAGCCAGACTGAATGCTCAGTCCGGGATTCTTATCACAGCTGATAACAGACACTTTTAACAGTGGGGCTGAAACAGAGAGCATGGTAAGTGTTTTCTCTAATGTTCTTACTGATATATATGGTAAAATGCACAAGGGTGCTTCGTCTCTGGTTCCCTTTAAGTTTTTAAGTTTGCAACCCTTTCCTGAATCGTATCAGAATGTAGTAAGGGTTGAGAGAAGATCAGTGAATTAGAGTTTGAGCTACTGCAGAGTCAGTCTCTCTCTCTCATGCACACACTCTCTCTCTCGCTCTCTCGCTCTCTCTCTCGCTCTCTCACACACTACGTTTAATAAAATCAGAGTAGCCTACATTACATTAAAGAAAAAATTCTTCACAGGTACTTCACATGACTGTAATATCAAAGTCACTAATTTACTAACCTTTAAGTAGCCCCCATACGTTATGTTAAAAATGATTATGCTAATTGTATATGTTTCATAAAGAGTAAAATATTTTGTTTTCTAATAACACTCATGGATGGTAGTGTGTCTCAGGGCTCCTTTGATCACTGAAATCAGTCTCGGGCACCTGTGATAATTAGTTTGCCACATCTGCCTAATTAAAGTATAAACTACCAAAGATGGATGTTTCACATTATAAAAGTGTACCTGAGATGAAGAAAAGCATTTATACATACCTGGGGCTTTCTCCAGCTCCCTTCAAGCTGTGGGCTCCTTCACCATCACCTGGGCTGCTCCGATTCTCTGCTGACTGTCCTGGTAAACTTGTACAGTCACGCATGTGTGTTCCTGTTGCGCTCCCATGGCCTGGAGTGTTCTGCACCTGAGCAGTTCTACGGGGTGCGCACTTGGCTGGCCCACACATGTGCGACTTTACTGGGATGGCCAGTGGAGGATTGGAGCGGCCCGGGAAGATGGTGAGGGAGCTGAAGGTCTGAAGGTAAGTATAAATGCTTTTATTTACCATATTTTTCGGGCCATAAGACGCACCTAGGTTTAAAGGACAAAAACTAGGGACAAAAATAAATATGCTAAACCTAGTGCGTCCATGATGCAGGGGCGTCTTGTGGATCTTCTCCCACCAATTCCTTCCAATTAATATGTACCCCTTGTACCTTGTATGTCCCCCTGTGCCCCCCTTGTACCTGTCCCCATCACCCTCTTGTGCTTTTTTAGCCTCCTCCTCCTTCTGACATTCCACAGGTGTCTACATAACACTTTTAATGTATCCTAAGCAACTGTGTGAAAAAAAACCCTATACCCCCATAAAACAGCTGTGAAGTGCACTTCCCGCAAAGAAACACTCACAGCTGGCTGTGTGACATACTAACACACATTCCCTGCTCATGCACACTGCTAAACTGATTTTAGCCTTATGCTTCAAGACACTCTTCCATCTCAGCAGTGTAAATTAGACAAAGTCCTGCCTCAATAAGCAAACTGTTTGCCTGATTCTCCTTACAAGCGTGTCTGCAGGCAATGCAATTGACAATAAAATCCCACAGTTCTGGCAATAATGAAGAACGTCAGCCCCTCAAGCTGATTTCCAATAACGGATAATGTGCTGTGTAAAACATTGTGTCTATGTGGGCTCACACCAAGCTTCACTAAGAGTTCCGGAATCCGTTGCAAGCGCCTCTCCCACCGGCATTCAGATCTCCAGAAAACACAAACAGGCTTGCCAAATGACACACGTGGTGCGGCTTCCACTTCCTGTTTCGCATCTGCTGGGGGAATCCTGACCTGCTGACTTCCACCTCCATAGCAGGTGAGCGCCGCTTCTACCGCAGATTACTGTCCCGCCAAAAGGGCTAGCCATTTCACTTAGGTGGTGATTCGCTGGCAGTTCCCAGATGGATTTTATGATGATCCGCTACTTGCGAATCTGCCACCGGCGCTTACATCTCCCGTCTCACACAAACAGGCAAGGTAGCTGACTCACACGAAGCTTCTGTGTTTGTTCTTTTGCCGATTCACCTTAAGCGCCTCTGCCACCGGCACTCGCCGATCTCCCGCCTCACACAAACAGGCAAACCAGTTGACTTACATGTAGCATTACTGACAGTTCTGTTTGTTCTTTTGCCGATCCTCTGCAAGCGCCTCTGCCACCGGCCCGTATACAGCATCTCCCACCTCATACAAACAGGCTTGCCAGATGACACACGTACTGCGGCTTCCACTTCCTGCCTCGCGTCTGCTGGGGGAATCCTTACCTGCTGACTTCCACCTCCATAGCAGGTGAGTGGCGCTTCTACCCAGATTACTGTGCAAACTGCACTGGCCAGGCGGAGCACACTACAGGGAGTCCCTGACATAACGGGGTGGTGGACGGTCGTATCGGCGGGTGCTTGAAAGTCGGGGACTTCCTGAATTCAGTCCATAAGATGCATTGACTTTTTTCCCAACTTTTGGGGGGGAAAAAGTGCGTCTTATTGTCCGAAAAATACGGTGTTTTAAAGCATGAAATCCTTGAATGCCTTGGACTAGGTATGAAAACCTTAGATATTTCACAAAAACTTAAGCATGATCATTGTACTGCTAAATGAATTGTGGCTGACTCGGAGCACACACAGGTTTGTGTAGATAAAGGCATAATGAGGAATGTATCTGCCAGACAAATAGTTTGGATTAAGAGAGCAGCTGCTAAAATGCCATTTCAAAGCATCAAACTGGTATTTGAAGCTGCTGGTGCCTCTGGAGTCCGACGAGCATCAAGGTGCAGGATTCTCCAGAGGATTGCAGTTATGCATAAACCTTCTATTTAGCCACCCCTAACCAATGCCCCAAGCAGAAACGGCTGCAGTAGGCCCAGAACTACAAGAACGAATGCCTAATTTTCAAACAGTCTTGTTAACTGATGAGTGTTGTGCAATCCTGGATGGTCCAGATGGATGGAGTGGTGGAGTTGACGGCCATCATGTCCAAACACGGTTGCCATGTGGTGGAGTCATGTTTTGGGACTGAATCACGGGAAAGAGAGCTGGTTGGCCCCTTTAGGGTTCAAGAAGGTATGAAAAGGACATCTAAAAGTGGAGTTTTTGACTGAACACTTTCTTCCATGGTACAAAAAGAACTGTCCTTTCCGTGACAAAATCATCTTCATGCATGACAATGGACCATCTCAATCTCTGCATCATTGGCTGCTATCAGCATCACTGGCACACGGAAGGGGGTGTTCCGGGTGTCTGGAACACCCCCCCCCCCTGCACCGAGACCGGAAGTGGGGCTGCCGTATGTGTGTACGGCGGAGGGTCCGAGGGTCTGAATGGCAGCAGGGGCACCCGAGGCCTCACGCTGCGGAGGGCCTCGCTTGCTGCAGGCGGCGGGCGTACAGGCAGCTGCGGGGAGAAGACTTTCCACTTACCTTCCTCGATCCTGCCAGCTTCTATCTACATCCTGTCCCGGCTGGCGTCTGTCGTTATGGTAACAGCGCCCCCTGTGATGACGTAACCGCATGTCATCACAGGGGGAGCTCTTACCGATGCGACGCGCGCCGGGAGAGGATGACGATAGAAGCTGCGTGCAGGATGAAGACAGGTAAGTGGAAACTCTTCTCTCCCCGCTCCCCCCGCCTACCTATCTAATCTATACTGAGCATATACCTATCTAACTTATACTGGGGGACGTATACCTATCTAATCTATACTGGGGGGCATATACCTATCTAACTTATACTGGGGGACGTATACCTATCTAATCTATACTGGGGGGCATATACCTATCTAAGCTATACTGGGGGGCATATACCTATCTAAGCTATACTGGGGGGCATATACCTATCTAATCTATACTGGGGGGCATATACCTATCTAATCTATACTCGAGGCATATACCTATCTAATCTATACTGGGGGGCATATACCTATTTAATCTATACTGGGGGGCATATACCTATCTAATCTATACTGGGGGGCATATACCTATCTAATCTATACTGGGGGGCATATACCTATCTAAGTTATACTGGGGGGCATATACCTATCTAATCTATACTGGGGGCATATACCTATCTAATCTATACTGGGGGGCATATACCTATCTAATCTATAGTGGGGGGCATATACCTATCTAAGATATACTGGGGGGCATATACCTATCTAATCTATACTGGGGACATATACCTATCTAAGCTATACTGGGGGGCATATACCTATCTAAGCTATACTGGGGGGCATATACCTATCTAATCTATACTGGGGGGCATATACCTATCTAATCTATACTGGGGGGCATATACCTATCTAAGCTATACTGGGGGGCATATACCTATCTAATCTATACTGTGGGGCATATACCTATCTAATCTATACTGGGGGGCATATACCCATCTAAGCTATACTGGGGGGCATATACCCATCTAATCTATACTGGGGGGCATATACCTATCTAATCTATACTGGGCATATACTTATCTAATCTATACTGGGGGACATATACCTATCTAATCTATACTGCGGACATATACCTATCTAAGCTATACTGCGGGCATATACCTATCTAACCTATACTGGGGGCAACTATATGGGCTACCTATACTGGGGGGGACCTATAGCTGGCTACCTATACTGCGGGCACCTATACCTGTCTCCACGTTGGGGGCGCATTTTACGCCTTCACCCTGGGTGCAATTTAGCCTAGAAACTGCTAGTATTTGGCTCAACCCACTCCATGTTTTGGCCACGCCCACACGCCGCTTTCAGGAATCCCACTCTTGGAAATCCTGGATTTGCCCCTGAGCATAATAGGAGAGAAGCGTGTGGTGTGGATCCAACCTTCCCCTGACCTCAATCCTATTGAGAACCTTTGTAGCACCCTTAAAGGGAAGGTCCAAGCAAAAAAAAAAAAATGAGTTTCACTAACCTGGGGCTTCTACCAGCCCCATGTAGCCATCCTGTGCCCTTGTAGTCACTCACTGCTGCTCCAGTCCCCCGCTGGCAGCTTTCTGACCTCGGAGGTCAGGGCCGAATTGCGTACATTTTTACACATTCCCGCTAGTGCAGGAACATTAACGCATACATTTTTACGCGTTAGTGGTGCAACGCGTAAATTTTTGTTCCTGCACTAGCTGGAATGCGTAAAAATGTATGCAATGTGGCCCTGACCTCCGAGGTCAGAAAGCTGCCAGCGGGGGACTGGAGCAGCAGTGAGTGACTACAAGGGCACAGGATGGCTACATGGGGCTGGTAGAAGCCCCAGGTAAGTTAAACTCATTTTTTTTTTTTTGCTTGGACCTTCCCTTTAAGCAAAATATCTATGAGGGTGAGAGGTAGCTTACATCCAAACAGCAGCTCTGGGAGGCTATTCTGACATCCTGCAATGAAATTCAAGCAGAACATTTCCAAAAACTCACAAGTTCAATAGATGCAAGGATTGTGAAGCTGCTATCAAATATGTTATTTGACCTGTTAAGATGTTTTTGATTGAAAAGGCTTTTGATTTCAGTAAATATGACCTCCTAATGCTGCAAATTCAACTAGTGACCATTTACAGTTCTTTACAACCTATAAAATGGTTAGAAAGTCTGTGTGTAAAAAATTGAGGACAGTGCATTTTAAGTTTTATGTCTGAAAATCATACCGTTATCATTAGGAGGTTTGTTCAGTAACATTTGAATTATACTCTGTTTAATGACTCAAAAAGTATGCGGATTACCACTTTCGTCGACCTATTGAAGAAAATCGGAGAAAAATACGGTGTGAATGTACTGATATGACCCAGACCTGACAAACTTTTGTAACTAACCACAATTGGAGAACCTCTTGGTAAGTTTTAGAGCAGTAGGAGACAGGCCTTGGAGGTGGCAGCTCCAAGGTTTTGGCTGCGCTCACATATGGTGTTAGATGCTGGTTCTGGGGCCCCGGGCAGTGAGAGTTCCCGGGGCCCCAGGCTGGCTCATGCACCATTGTTTTTAAAACTTTTGTAACTAGGGAGCAGACATTTCAATTGAAAAAAAAGCCCAGTCAGGTTTGCTGGATCACTAATCTTGCATGTCAACCATGACATGTAGGTGAGTGAGTCAGACATGTTTGATCACACTTCCATCGCTGTGAGCGTTTTGCCTACTGGCTTACTGAACAGGCAGAGCCGAGATTCGAACCCAGGTTTGTGTCAGAGGCAGAGCCCTTAACCATTACACAGCCATTCTATGGGCCTGTTTAGTACTGCATTGTAACAGATCACATTATTCCACTACATGTGTTATGTAACGCACCACTGTGAACCTAGCCTAAAACTCTCCTTGTGTATGGTAAAGTGCAACAGAAATTAGTATCTCCTTAATCATCTAGTCTCCAGTTGTTTCCTCACTGTGACAGTCTTTCTTGTATTGTGTATCCTCAAAGTGGCCAACCCATCCGCCCAGTGCACAAGATGACTAGCCTGTTACACTGCCCAGTGTAATGTATGAATGTCTAGATCCAGCGTACAAGGGTGCTCAGAAATTTGGGCGCCCAAAAAAGCAGTTAGTAGACTATCTGTAAATTGACCAATATTCTACAGTTAAAGTAGGAAAAAAACAATAGTAAAATATCGGTAATAAATACGGATGTTTTACTACAACTAAACATAACCTTATTCTCACACTGAACCCTCTCGTTACCGATTTCTAACCTTAACCAAGCCCCATAGCTAACTATAACCCTCCACGGCTAACTTTAACCTCCTGAGGTAACCTTTAACTCCCACCATTGTCAATGCAGTTAAAAAACATTTATTTTTGAAATGGTTATTTATTGGGCACCTCTGGAGCCTACATTTTTACCCTTTAACGATATGTCAATGGGTGCCTATGGTAACTGTCCCCTTACAAGTCATATTTATGTATTTGTCTCTTAATCTGAAAAAGCCATATGACTTCATCTGTATTGCAGCGGATTATGGGGGCTCAGGAATGGGATATCTGGAGCACATTCTTGTAATGGAGGAAGTCTCTCGGGTGTCAGCGGCTATTGGTCTTAGTTATGGTGACCATTCCAACCTGTGTGTCAACCAACTGGTGAGAAACGGGAACGAAGCACAGAAAGAAAAATATCTTCCTAAGGTATGTTGTGTGAGGTCACCAGCCACTAACAGTTCCCTCTGTAACTCCCACTAGCTGACTGCACTAAACATGGAAATATCCCTTAAAGGGATACTGTAGGGGGGTCGGGGGAAAATGAGTTGAACTTACCCAGGGCTTCTAATGGTCCCCCGCAGACATCCTGTGCCTGCGCAGCCACTCACTGGTGCTCCGGCCCTGCCTCCGGTTCACTTCTGGAATTTCCGACTTTAAAGTCGGAAAACCACTGTGCCTGCACGGCTGTGTCCTCGCTCCCGTTGACATCACCAGAGGCATACTGTGCAGCCGCAGACAGTACTGGGCCTGCGCAGAATGCTCCTGGTGACGTCAGCGAAAGCGAGGACACGGCCGTGCAGGCGCAGTGGTTTTCCGACTTTAAAGTCGGAAATTCCAGAAGCGAACCGGAGGCGGGGCCAGAGCATCGGTGAGTGGCTGCGCAGGCACAGGACATCTGCGGGGGACCATTAGATGCCCTGGGTAAGTTCAACTCATTTTCCCCCGACCCCCTACAGTATCCCTTTAATTGCACATGCTAATTACCGGTATTCAGAGCTGGGCAGAAATATGTAATAGTACTTGTAAATACGTATTTTTATAACTGCAGATTGTATTATTATACAGTATCAACAGAGTTAGAATAATATGAAAGTTCAAAATACAGCACAGAACGTGGAGCATTTTTTTTCCCGGTAATTTGCATGTTTATTCGTATTGCATTAAAGTGAAACTCCAGCTAAAATGTAATTTCTATTATATCCCAGTAATGTAGTCACAGAGAGTGAAGTGAAATCCATCCAGTGGTGACAGGCAGCATTAAAACATTCCACTTTGAAACGTCGGAAGGTCTGTTGCTGTCGTTCCATTTTCAGAACATTTCCTTCACTTCCTGACCTGGTGACGGGGCCATTGTGTGAGGAAGTGAGAGTCCACACATTTCTGCAGTAGACACCAACTGCAACAAAAATCACTAAAAAATTCCAGTCCAGGGAGGGCTGACAGAGAGGCACAGACATGATGGGTGGGGCGAGCGGCGAGAAGAAAGCTATCAGCCGTCTCTTGAGAAAGTTGATTTGCCTGGCGGATGGCTTGCCGGTCGGAGGCCACTGCACACACACTGGATTATCGACTGAGGCGTCATTATCAGCCACATCAGCTGATTTTAATCTAGCTTGTGTACAGGGCTTAAGACAGCCATTCTATCCATTCTTCCATTCTTTCCACTGGAAAAATTAAAAAAAGAATACAAATTTTGGTTTTAAATGAAAATTGTATTGTTGGCAGTGGTGGTTCCAGCTTCAAATTTTGGGGGGAGCACCATGGCTGGTTGGCTGGGCGCATTTGAGTGTTCAAAATGGATGATTGTATGGTGAGTTGTAGATATTTTTTGTCTAACTCAGGTGAAAAAATTAAGGCTAGGAACCAAATGTAAACATATCACAAACAGAACTCTGAGGCATTTGAGCAGAGCAGATTGTCCAAATGATGGTGCTATTATGGAAGAAAAGTTGCCTACAGATGTACTTGGCTAGTTGGCAGGCATGCTTTAATCCTTACTTGCCAGCAAGCTGCTCCTGTGTAGACAGATAACAGACAAATCATTCCAGCCCCCAGCCTGTGTTTGACAACTCTACAAGCAAGGGGAGGGGGAAGAGGCAGGAGGGAGAGAAATGCTGTGTGTGTAATTCCTTATCATAGTAGCTAAGAATTTCTGCAGACTAGAGCTTTACAGACAGAAAGTTTTGAATCCGGATAATACCATTTATTGGTTAATTACAAAGAAAAGCCGTAAGCTTTCAACTAGTAAGCCTTCTTCAGACTCTATATTGCTGTTGATTGGCAATGTTAGAACATGCAACCAGAAGGAGGTAGAGAAATATTTTTTTAAATATACCGTATATACTCGGATACAAGTCGACCTCATATATAAGTTGACCCCAATATTTGACCCTCTTAAAGAGGAATTAATTACTCAAATATAAGTCTGTGCAGCAAAGTTAAGGGCTGTGTGGCCCCCTGGCTGTGTGGCCCCTCTAGTAGTGTGTCCTCTGTGTCCCAGTGACTGTGTGGCTTCTGTGTCCCCATGGCTGTGTGGCCCCTCTAGTCTGTGTCCCACTGGCTGTGTGGCTTCTGTGTCCCCATGGCTGTGTGGCTTCTGCTGTGTGGCCCCTGTTTCCCCTGGCTGTGTGGCCTCTGTGTCCCCCTGGCTATGTGGCTCATGTTGGATGGCCCCTGTATCCTGCTGGCTGTGTGGCTCCTGCTGTGAGGCCCCTGTGCCCCCCTGCCTGTGCAGTCACTTGTGGGGAATAGCTATCCCCTGTCTCCCCTTTCCAGCAGTGTAAGCAGACAGCTTGCTAAAAAGCCCCCCTCCCTCCCACCACCATGCAAAGAGGCCTCTTCTCTCTACCTCTCCCCCTCTGTGTGATCACTGAAGCCAACCATCACTCACTGAGCTATCCCGGCGCGCAAAGCAGACAGTTTACTGAAAATCCCCCTCCCTCCCACCACCATGCAAAGGAGCCTCTTGTCTCTATCTCTCCCCCTGTGTAATCGCTAAAGTGGAAGTTTCTCACTCACTAATCCATCCGAGCGCAGCTCTCTTCTCCCTGTATTCACGCTGGCTGGGCTGTATGCATAAGCTACAGCTCCCAATGTCATGTGATACATGAAGTCACATGACATCGGGAGCCTTAGCTGTGAGTTAATGCACACACAGCCCAGCCAGCGTGAATACAGGGAGAAGAGAGCTGCGCTCGGATGGATTAGTGAGTGAGAAGCTTCCACTTAAGCGATTACACAGGGGGGAGAGATAGAGACAAGAGGCTCCTTTGCATGGTGGTGGGAGGGAGGGGGATTTTTAGTAAACTGTCTGCTTTGCATTACAGGAAAGGGGAGAGAAAGAGGTGCCTCCCCATTCCTGGCTATAAGTGGGGAAATTTTGGACTATCTCGAGTATAAGACGACCCCCCCACTTTTATACTTTGAGTCAGTCCAAAATTTCTCGACTTATAGCCGAGTATATACGGTAAGTGTCATCCAAATACATTAATTACAAGGGATCTCCCAAGGATTGTGAGGTATTTATGGCAAATAGATATGACCCATGGTTTACAAGGGGGGGGGGGCAGCATTTGTAGTGCCGCCACTTGTTGTTGGATAAATGTATACCTTATGATAATAGAACGTGCCTGGAAGCCAAGGAACCCCTTTTCCATAGTATAATGGACATCCTTTTGGATCATTGTTGTTTAGTCAATCTCACCACTTCTTCCACTCATATGCGGTGCAGTTTCCATTATTTTCTGCTTTCTCAGTCATCTCTATAATATATTACTTTCTGGTAAATGTGTCCATAGTTGAGTCACTCATTGATTGATTGATTATTCACTCACTCATGCTTTGTCCACAGCTAATCAGTGGAGAACACATAGGAGCCCTGGCCATGAGTGAGGCCAATTCTGGCTCTGATGTGGTATCCATGACTCTGAAGGCAGAGAAAAAAGGTGGGTATGATGGAAGGCAGTTTTTAGTGCTCCCTGAAAACTCCTTGAAGGTTTCCATTAACCACCCTGGCGTTCGATTAATTGCGGGCATGCGGCCGCGGGTGTTTTTTTTTTTGTTTTTGTTTTTTTGTTTTTTTTTTAAATATGTTTCTACGTTGGTGTAGCTGACACTAGGCTAGCTACACTTTCCCCCTTAAGTCCCCCGGGACACTGTCCCCCTCCCTCCGCCAGCGATATTTACCTGGCCGCGATCCCACGATGGCCGAGACTTCCGCCATAGCTTCAGGCGTTGCTATGGCGACGAAAGGGCATGACATTTGACGTCATGCGCAGTTATGATCACCACCATAGCGACCCCTGGAGGCTATGGAGAGGCGCAGGCTCCGGGGGGGGGGGGGGATATGTATAAAACAGCGCGATCGGGGGGATCAGAGCGTGCCGGCAGCGATTGGAGGAGTGATGTAGCTAGCCAAATGCTAGCTACACCCCCTCTGAAAATTTGGTGTAAAAAGACCCTCCAGGGGCTGAGAAATCCACCGCGGTGGTAATGGACGAGCTGAGCTCGCCATTACCGCTAACGTTGTTAAGGTTGCAATACTTTAGATATATTAATGCAGTTTGAAAGAAAATATCATATTTAATCTATCCACCGCCTTAACAAAGCCAATTTACGATCGTATCTATGAAAAATCCACCATGCTGATTGACCATTTCTTTAACCACTTCAGGACGAGAGCAATTATCACATACCAGCACTGCTCCCATTCATTCGCCAATAACTGTATTACTCCTTATCACAACTAAATTATCTATATATTGGGTTTTTTGTAGGACAAATTAGGCTTTTAGTGTGTGAAATTTTTTTTAAGTAAATACCTTATTTTCTATGCATTTTAACTACCTAACGACCGCGTCACGCCAATGGGTGTGAATGCAGCGGCAGCCCCAGTACCGCCTAACGCCAATTGGTGTCAAGTCCTGGGGTTCTAATTTGCATGCGATCGTGCGCAGGTTTTTTTTTCATTTAAAATGCAAACATAAATATTTATTAAAAAAATGAATAAATAAACAACTGGGGGGCGATCAGACCCCACCAACAGAGAGCTCTGGTGGGGGGAAAAGGGGGGGGGGGAATCACTCATGTACGGTGTTGTGCGGCCCTGCAGCTGCGCCTTAAAGCTGCAGTGGCCATTTTAGAAAAAAATTGTTTGGTCTTTAGGGGGGTTTACCACTGTGGTCCTCAAGTGGTTAAAGTGAAATTAAGGTAAAAAATAGAATAGAAAAAAATACTATTTTTCCATTTACATCCATTATAGCTTTTTACAGTGATATGTATAAGTTAAACCCACACATTTTATTTGCTTATCAGTCCTGATTATTACAACATTTAGATTATGTTCCTTGCACAATGTATGGTGGTGACAATATTGTGATATTGTATTTGGAAATAAAGTGCCTTTTTTTACTTTTTTTTGTGTTTTTTGATTTCTCATTGTACACCATCAATGATTATGTGACCTTATTTGCAAAAATAACAGTAATCTACCCTCATGGTTTACATATTTAACTACTTGATGCACGTCGTACAGTACATTCATGGCCCTGCAAAGTTCACAAGATACACCAGGGCCATGAATGCAAGTCTGCAGCGGCGTGCAGCCGACACTCGCTCCGTTCGCCTGCGCGTGCACCGCCATTACCGCCGCTTAGTGGGGAGGTTAATGAATGGGACCGCAATTCCCAGTCAGAAATCTAAGTCCCCGATTCAATGAATACCGGCCTCTACATGATGCCAGCATTCATTGTATCTTCCTGTTGTCAAACTGCCACGCATTACTTCCGATTCACGTGCTTACGTACATGAATCGGAAATAATGACTGAGGACATCTTGTGGCCAAATAGTAAATTCACCAAAATTCATTTTTATTTAATAAAAATCGCCACACTGACTTTTATAATTAACTATTCCCCCACCCTACCCACACGCTCCCATAGTACCCAAACTTTATTTTTTGATATAGGGGGGGGGGGGGGAATGTACAAAAAAAAATATATATAAGTAGTCACTTTAGGGACTAAACTTTTTTAAAATTTATGTCAAGGTGGTATATTACTAATTAATTTGTAATTTGTGGGCTTGTAATTAGTGATGGACGCAAAACTGAAAAAATGCACCATTAATTCCAAATAAAATATTGGTGCCATACATTGTACTAGGGAAATTTTTTTAAACGTTGCAATAACCGGGACAAACAGGCAAATAAAATGTGTGGCTTTTAACCATAGTAGAACGTTTTATTTTAACATTATAATGGCCAAAAACTGAGAAATAATGCATTTTTTCAATTTTTTTTATTATTAATGTAAAAATGCATTTAGGATAACATAATTCTTAGCATACTGTTCCTCCCAAAGAAAGCCTAATTGGTGGCGAGAAAAAACAAGATATAGATCATTACACTGTGATTAGTAGATTAAGTTATTGAAAGAAAGGGAGGAGCGCTGACAGGTGAAAATTGCTCTTGTCCACAAGGGAAAAAAACCCTCAGTGGTCAAGTGGTTAAAAAGCCAAGTTCCTAAGGTAACGATTCATGTTTTTTCTCTTATATTCTGTCACTTTGTTTGCGTCTTTTATTTTGGTACAGAATATGCAAAAATGTAATTGCTTTTGATTCAGTTTGTGACTAAAAAGAATACACAAGACATGGGCCTCAAACCTAAAACTTTCTAAACTCCATTCTACAACTTATCAGGGTTAAAATGTTACCACATATGTCTCTTGTAGTTTTGCTAAGACTTTCCCAAAGTTGATCATAATTTTGAAAATTACTTTTTTTTATGTTGGATTGAGCTTGTCCCTACCCATTTTTTATGTGAAGTGTTCAAGCTTTAAGACACACCAAAATGTATTCTACAACTCGTCGCGATTAAAATGATACCACATGTGCCTCATTTAGTAACAAACTGGTGGTGCAGTCTCCACAACTACACTGGACGTATATATCCGTCCAGTTAGGCCTAAGTGGTTAAGGAAACAATTAGGCCCAAAAACGATTAGGCCCACCAGCTTGTTTGTTTGCATACAATACGATAAGAATAATCTGATTAAAATACAATTGTCCACTAAAAGTTGTACTGTTAATGGGCAACTTAAAGTATATCTGAGCTGGGGGGTGAAATTAGATTTACCTGGGGCTAGCACAGTTCACTAACAAGACTTAAACTGCATTTGCGCAGAACGTTCCGGGCCATAGGAGCGCAATTGAGAGAGGCGCACGGAAGGTCCTGCGCATGTGCAGTGCAGTGAGGGACCTGATAGACTATGGGCTGGAAGCAGCTCCATGTAAGTAAATCTAATCTCCCCCCTACCCCACTTCAGATTTTTTAAAATAAATTTGAAGCTAAAATCTACTAAAAGTGTATTTGCAGTGTGTTGCATGAATAGATCCCTCTGTGATCAGATTTTGATCAGGAAAGGATCTACGGTATTTTTTGGGCATGTCAAATAGACACTTACCAATGTATGGCCACCTTCAGCTTTGTAGGTACCATTGTCCTATAATGAGACTGTGTGTTGGTGCTCCTATGAGGCTCAGCCATCAAACCTTGTGACCCTTCCATTGCCTGAGTATATTCTCATTATTGCTGCATTGATTCCCCTAGATGTTCTTCTCTTCACTTTTCTTTTAGTGAATTGGTGAAAAGAAGCCTGACTTTTTTTACAAGATGATTTAAAGGACAACTTAAGTGAGGTGAATATAGAGGCTGCCTTGTTAATTTTTATTCCAAGCATCACCCAGGCCTGGCTGCAGGGCTGGGCCGAGTCAGAGGCAATAGAGGCTCCAGCCTCGGCCCAGTGTAGGAGGAGGAGCACAACTCACTCGGCTATCATTCCCATATTGTGTTTGAAGCAAAGAGAAAAAGGAAATGGGGATAAATGCCAGTGACTGCAAGCCAGATAACTAGAGATTAAGGAGTTGTGGGGGTTCGGGGCCCTGGGGCGCCTCTTACTCTAATAGCAATCAGTGTGTGACGGCTAGGGTGGGAGGGATGGAGGGGTGCACTTTGGTGTCTCAGCCTTGGGTGCTGGAGGACCTTGTCCTGGCTCTGCCTGGCTGGTCTGCATACTTTTATTCATAGACCCAGATTAGGCATGCAGCAGATCAGGTGTTTCTGACATTATTGTCAGATCTGACAAAATTAGCCTCATGCTTGTTTCTGGTGTGATTCAGATACGCCTGCAGCCAAATAGATCATCAGGACTGCCAGGCAACTGACGTTGTTTAAAAGGAAATAAATATGGCAGCCTCCATATCCCGCTCACTTCAGGTGTCCTACAACCACTCCCCATCCAGAATGAAAATGCAAAGTTTTGGATGGAGCTCCACTTTAGATGATTTTTCCCCCCCAGCCATGAGTTGCTTGAATGACATTGTAAATCAGGGCTGAGACCCAGTAGGCGCACTTTGGCAGCGCTTGCCGATCACCGGCGATCAGCAAAGCAGAATGCCTGTGAATCCCTATGGGGGTGGACCCATTAGCAGCATTGCAGTCGCAGAGCAATCGTAAAATGGTGATTGCAGCACTTTAGTAGTGACCTCAGAGCGAGCGCATCAGTGGCTTCTCATTAGCCAAATCGCAATTGCTCCAGGAAATCGCTGTATTTCTGCAATTATGGAGATTGCGGGTGCTTCGTGTTTACGGCCCTAGAATATTTATTTTACTTTTTGGTTAGTAAATACTTCTGCACTGGATTATGTCCTGTAACACATTTCATCTCTATTTCTGTATCTTCCCAGGCGATTATTACGTTCTCAATGGGAACAAGTTCTGGATTACAAATGGCCCGGATGCTGATGTTCTCATCGTCTATGGCAAGACAGACTCCAGTATTAAGCCAGCCTCACGTGGCATTAGTGCCTTCATTGTGGAAAAGGTCAGTCACACCTTCTGCAGTCTGATTACAGTATTTTACTGCTGCGTCTGTGATGAGTTTATAGTTCCACAACACCAAAGCTTGCTTATCTTAATTCTGAGCACAGAAATCGCCCAGTTCCTCCACTATCACCCTAACACAGTCTAGCAACTTGGGAGTGTCCATGATGTAGGCATGCAAAATAACTAACAAGATATGCTATTGATTACTAAATAAAATACTTGGGCTGTATGTGCTACAATACTGAGTGTAGCTATCAGACTAGAAAATAAACGTAATTTGTGCAGTCAATTTTGTAAATTGATAGCCAGCTGCAGACTGAAATGGGAAGTACATTTTTTTTCATCACATTATTATACATTTTTTGCAGCATTTTAAGGGTAAAATAAACATTTTAGATAACTGACTTTAGTAGAGAGAAGCCTCTGGATAGTCCAGAGGCTTTCCCGATCTTATGGTCCTCCGTTCCTGCACTGGGGCCCTTTGGAAATATTCAGCAATACGAGCGTGGCCGTACTGCGCAGGTGCAAAGTACAGCCTGTGTCTAAGCAGTCGCATGGAGCTGCTCATGCTCGGCTTGTTCCTCCATGCATGAGCAGCTCTGTGCTACTGAACAGCTGCAAACCCTACTGGGTCCTGCACAGTGTGGCCGTACTCATACCCGTACAAGGAGAGGAGCACGGCCCGCAAAGAATAAGAGGGCATCGGCTGATACCGGAGAGGTCTAGGAAGCTCGGAAAAGCCTCTGGAGTAGCCACATTTTTTAAATTAATTTGGATTTGCCCATTTGCAGATTCAAAGGAATTTTCTTATTTAAAATAAGTGCACTGCTTTTAACCTCAGCCGGCAGAACTCATTGTGCTGTAAATTCTTGGAATGCTTTAATGTCTCTCTGCTAGCAGAGGATATAGAAACTGAAAGCAAAAGTCCTCTGTTATTGTCTCACACTGCCCCCTAGTGATGAGAGGCCATAAATACAGATTACAGCAGTACTAATTAGTAACAATGAAATGTAATAAATAAAGAAATAAAAAAAAAGTGCTAAAATAAATTGGCCTAGAACACTTGCAAGCCTCTAAATTGGCTTCTAAAAGGTTAAACATAGAAAATGTTAGTGAAAGAGGGAGTTCACTTTTGAGTGCCTCCTACTGCCTGTGTGTAATGCCTGCCTGTCACTTTATCTCTTTCAGGGAATGCCAGGGTTTAGCACAGCTCAGAAACTTGACAAGCTGGGGATGAGAGGTTCTAATACATGTGAACTGGTGTTTGAGGACTGCAAGATTCCTGGTGAGATTATCACAGTGACGTCCTTTGCTTTGCGTTGTGTAGGAAGATGTTAAAGTGGACCTGAACTCTTGCACAGGACAGAAGGAAAATATAGAGAAAGGCACCCTGTATCTATTTAGAGAGTTTAGCCTGTCTAATTCCCTCTCATCTGTAACTAACCACCACTGTAATTTGATCTTTTCAGCTATATCCGCTCAGGAATCTCCTCTACCAGGCAGTGCTGCTAATTTGTAAACACAGGGTGTTAACCCTATGTCTGCTTCCATTAAAGCAAAAAGGAGACACACTGCAGATTTATTGCAGGATTTGTATCATCTGTAACAAAGAAATGTTTTTCTTTAAAGGCTATTATGCTGTAGTAGTGTATCACATAGGGCCCGTTTCCACTTGAGCGGTTTTCGCTCCGAATCCGCAGAGTTTCCCCGCAAGCAAATCGCGTGGGGAAACTCTGCCATCAAGAACAATGGCACCGCTGGCCGAATCGTTTGCGTTAGCGATTCGGCGGGCAATTCCATCCGAATCTGTGAGAATCCCATAGCAGTGCATGGCACAGCTGATGGTATTCGTCAGTGTATCCGCAGACCCTCACAGACGCGTGCGGCTCAAGTGGAAACGGGCCTTTAGAGCAGAGAGGAATTCTGAGTTCTGGTCTGCTGTAAAGCTGAACTGAAGCCATTCAAAGTTCAATACATATGCTGTCTGTGAAGGGCAACACAAGTGCAAGTCTTTCCACTGATAGCTGCTGCATTTATATGTGGTAATTCTGCATTATATGGCCATGTAGAAGAAAGTGTAGAGATGACTGTAGAGCTGTGTACAGATGCTAGATGCTCCTCAGGGGCGTAACAATAGACCCTGCAAGGGATGCCTCCGCAGGGGGGACCAGAAGCCACAGGGGGCCCATGGGGGGGGGAAAGTTTAAGAGACTGACAGCTAAGTGCATGGAGAAAACGTATTCTGCTCTCGCACCATTGTTATATTGACTGAATGTGTCCAACACACAGATAAGGAATCGCACACACTTTGGAATTTGTACACTGTCCCTGCTCCCTAGGGTTTGTAAAAAAACATCTGTCTCTCACTGCTGCAAAGTTCTGATGATTTGATGTACAACCTTAGAAACAAAGGAGTCACATTTTGAAAAAAAAAGTTGTAGACTTTCCCTTTTCAGCAAAAGGATTCCTAGATTCTTATCACGCAGGCTAATGACTTTATGGCCTCTGAATACTTTTACAACGCAATGGAGTGGAGATTGGTGTCTTACTGTTGCTGCTTCATTGAGAGCTTTTTGTCTCATACTGAGTCCAAGTTCTTGTAATAACAGTATCAATCAGTGACATTCTGAATGTTTTGCCAAAGTTACATTGATACTATATCTTAGGTTCATCATGTCATTGTTGTTCCTCCATATAGCATGTGCTCTCATGTAGTAAAATAATACAGCTGCGTGTGTATGTATGTACTGGGAGCAGAGCTGCGACAAGGGACTTGTCAGCTGCAAGGGGCTGGAGGAAGCCCCAGGTAAGTAGATCTGGGGGGAGCATAGATTGCCTGACATTTCCTTAAAGTCAAAGTGTTTTTATCTGCATGGGGAAAACACATAGTTCCTCATTCTTCCTGTGCAGAAAGCGAGGGGGGTGGGGGGCCCCATCCAAAGTTTCGCAGGGGGGCCCAGTGATGTCTAGTTACACCGCTGATGCTCCTCACTAGATATGGTCTGGTGGAAGTCTATCATCTGTACAGGTGTGTCCTGTCCTCTGTTATGTTTTTTTTATGTTGCTTTTTGTGTTTGTATGATTTCGATTCATTCACACTGCCTGCGACCTTTACATCTAACTGTTTTCTTCCAGAGAAGAACTTGCTTGGCCATGTTGGAAAGGGTGTCTATGTGCTGATGAGCGGTCTGGATTTTGAAAGACTGGTGCTCAGTGGAGGCCCACTTGGGTAATGTTACTAAACTGTATACAGTATTACTATGCAAAGCAAGTCAATGTAAATAGATAAATAACTGTACACTGGGAACACTTTGGTAACCATGGAAAGGGTTGAATAAAAAATATTAGTATTGTTACACTTTGCTCCGTGTTTGTGTTATACATTCAGTCATAATTCATAGTCGAGGCCTGGGGAGAATTGAACCCACCGTGAGGCTCGGTTCACATTACAATGCAAAGCAAATATTTTATTGTCCGTTTTGCCAGATCACAAAAACTGACAGTTGACAGATCCGCTTACACTTGTCAGTCCACAATGGATCCATCGGTAACTGCAGTGGAAAATCCGACCTGCCCATTTTTTTACGGACAGTGAATGCGTTTCCCACAGATGACTATGGTGGAAATGCGTCTGCTTCAGACCCCAACCAGACACAATGCACCATCGCAGAGGACACTGCACTGTCCGCTCTGGTTGGCCATTAGCAATCCGGTTCAATGTAAAGCAAGCCTTTTGGAAAGGAAGGAACATACTTACCACCAGTGGTGGGAACACTGCAGGCAGATGCCCTGATCTTTTTTATTTTTTTTATTGTAAAGTAGATTTTTACTAATAATAAAAGTAAGAAGCAAATACAAAGAAAAAAGCTTTTACCTAACAAGTAGTGCATGAAGTTAGGTAGGCACGTAAGCACAGCGAGGCATGCTTAAAGAGAATCTGTATTGTTAAAATCGCACAAAAGTAAACATACCAGTGCGTTAGGGGACATCTCCTATTACCCTCTGTCACAATTTTGCCGCTCCTCGCCGCATTAAAAGTGGTTAAAAACAGTTTTAAAAAGTTTGTTTATAAACAAACAAAATGGCCACCAAAACAGGAAGTAGGTTGATGTACAGTATGTCCACACATAGAAAATACATTCATACACAAGCAGGCTGTATACACCCTTCCTTTTGAATCTCAAGAGATCATTTGTGTGTTTCTTTCCCCCTGCAGCTATTTTCCACTGAAGTGTCAGGCTGTTTCTTCCTGCAGAGTGCAGACAGCTCTGCCTGTAGGTAATTCCTCAGTGTGTGAAAGCCCAGCCAGCTCAGAGGAGGATTTATCCAGCTTGTAAAAGATAAGAGAGAAGAGAGAAGCTGCCCTAATCTTAAATAATACACAGGCAGTGTGCAGAGAGGGGCCTGGAGGGGGGAGATGCATCACAGAACCACAACACTGAAGAACTTGGCAGCCTTCCAGACACAGGCTGACAAGTCTGACAAGAGAGAGATAAGTTGATTTATTACAGAGATGGTGATAGTAGAATGTGCTGCAGTAAGCCAGAACACATTAGAATAGCTTTTGGAACTTGTAGGATGATAAAAAACAGGATGCAATTTTTGTTACGGAATCTCTTTAAAGAGAACCTGAGCTGAAAATAAGAAGTCAAAATAACCATACACAGGTCATACTTACCACCTGTGTAGTCTACTACTCAATCTTTCTCCTCTCCTGCATCCCATTTGATCCACTGTGATCAATGGAATTCTCAGTCTTCCATTTTACAAAAGGCCATTACCCCCTAACAGCTTCCTGGTCGGCACACTGTTCAACTGTAATATCACCCACTTGAGCCATAGGGAAACATGGACATTACCTTGCACATTCAGTTGTAATTGACAGCTGCTGATATATACTGTAACTGACAGCAACTGGTACATTTCAGTTCTGACAAAATATTGTCAGAACTGGAAGGGATCCCTGTAAGTAGAAAATGCCTTTGAGAGGAACTGATGGTGAAATTAGTATGTAATATTAATTTGCAGCTACGTCATGTGTTTATTTTAAATAATTTTCCTCGCTTCAGGTTCCCTTTAACATTGTGCACAGCCTACAGGAATTTTCCTTCTTCAGATTCTTTGAAAAGAGACCAAAAGATCAATGTAATTTGATGTTTAAGCAATCTGTTGTTGGATTCTTGCACAATCACTTACTGTACATTTTTTGAATATAGGTAACTTCTAAAAGCCAGGCCTTGATTGTGGGAGTTATAGTGGACTTCCAGAATTGGGGAAAACCTGGCTGCCACTAGTATGTGCTTGAGTTAGGTTTTTTTTTCAAAGTCATAGGGTTAGTTCACATTGAAAATCGCTAAGCGTAATTGTAAATGCTTATTGCTTTATGTAGAGATTTGCAGTAGCAGTTCTCGGCATGAGCCTAGTGATTTTCAATTTGTGCCCAGCGATTTTCGGCATTTGGCCATTGTGAAGTTCTTGTGGCAAAGGGTGCACACTTTGACCTGTAAGCGAACAGCTTTTTGCAAAAACTAACTTGAAAATTATTCTGTTCAGCGATTTTTCAAAGCGGTTTTACAGTCTTCCTATTCTTTATATTAAGGTTTAATCGCCTCCAAAAGGCTGCAAGACCTGCATTTGTGTTTGAGAGAAAAATCACATTCCTCTGGTATGACCTAGCGCATACAAACGCATTAGCCAAGCACTTTTCAAAAAAAAAATGCTAGCGCTTTTGAATTGTCTCTAAAGCACTCTTGGTATAAACCAGCCCATAGGTAGCATGAGGAAATGGGAATTTAAAGATTGATAAATGTATGCTCTGAGAGAAACGTGACCTTTCTTAAAATAGGAATGCCTTGTCCCACAACTCCTGGGCGAGTTCTCTCCCCAGCACCGCCTGCCATTTGTTCTCATACTGTAAGCAGGTTTTGTATCACAGAGAGTAATGTCTCGTAGAGAAATCTGCTGTGTATGGGGTGATGGTGATGTTCTACTACATTTGGGGCTTGATTCACTAACCGGCGCTAAGCCAGGTAGTGTGCCCTAATACTTAGTGTGCGCAAACCACGGCGTTAGGTGGTTTGCGCCCACACATTGGATACAGCCCAGCTCACTGCGCGTGCAGCGTGGGTGCGCCTATATTAGTGCACCCGCTGCCCCTTAAACGATAATAGCGCATCGGGTGACCCTGAAACGGCGCATTAATGCGCCGCTTCGGGGCACCCGATGTGCCGTTATCGTCGCTTAAGGGGCAGCGGGTGTGATCGTCGCACCACGCACTAATATAGGCGCATCCGCGCTGTGCGCGCAGTGAGCGGTGCTGCGCGCAAAGTAGCTTTGCGCACACTAGGGACAAAAAACGGCTTTTCACACCGGCGCTAACACTTAGCGCCGGTCAGTTGATCAAGCCCTTGGTCTCTAAATACTGAAGTTTTTGAGGAAATCTGCCCTCTTCTATTGCACCAAGAGCCTGTGATGATCCGCTCAGCTGGCTGCACAGGCAGACAGCTGTTTGTCCATTCCTCTAGTCTGTGGGCTGCAGGTCTCTGGAACAGAGACCTGTCTTTCCATTGCAAGTTTCTGGTCTGTTCTCTTGCTGGGGAATTTGCATACATTCGTTATGCAAATCCCCTACCTGCCTTCTTTGATGACTGGCACTATAAGAGCTTTATGTTTCCCAGAAGGCTTTGCTGGTCATTTCCCTTCCATGGTCTGTTCCTGATGGACACTGCTGGGGTGTCAGCCATTGCTATCTAGTATAGTTAATTCCTGGGGGTTGCTTTAGGCTCCCCTTCTAGCCCAGTCAGGTTGTATTATCTGTATTGCCTGTTCTGTCTTGTCTTGCCTGTTGCCATTGTCCTGTCCCAAAGGTGGTCGACAGGAAATGGTTCTGATCTCTGTTCTTGGAGTATAGCTGGTGCAGCGGTTGCTACCAGCTATCTCTTCTGTTCTGTCTCCTGGGATCGCGCTAGCTACTTTTCGCTACTGCTGGGGATCCTTCTGTTCTGTCTTCTGGGATCGCGCTAGCTACTTTTCGCTAGCGCTGGGGATCCTTCTGTTCTGTCTTCTGGGATCGCGCTAGCCACTTTTCGCTAGCGCTGGGGATCCTTCTGTTCTGCTACTCTGTACCTGGATCGCGCTAGCCACTTTTCGCTAGTGCTGTGGATCCTATCTCTCGCTTGTCCCTGTTTTCGTGTGTCTGTCTTGTCTGCTACGCTTGCTGGAGGCTCGGTGAGGTAACCGTTAAGCAAGCGCTCGCGTCCTTTGTTTCATGTTTGTCTGTTAATGGTTAGTTAGGCGTGCTTGTCTCTATTGTGCTTAAAACGTGGAGACCGCGCATAACCGCGTGCACTGTTGCGAATGAGTGCGGTGTTCACGGTTAGCTAGCGTTTGTTATTTTCCGTATCTCCTCATTGTATTATTTGCTGTGCCTTTGCTAACCTCGTGTTCTGTCCTGATCTGCCTTGTGTCACGTCTGGCGATCGCACCTCTCGTGATCGTGTTCCTATTTAATATTTGCTGTTGTGTGTGCGCGGTCGCGGGGTGGCGACTGGATTGGCGCACACACATACAACCTGTCCCTTTGCTCGTTCTCATTCGCAATCGCCTCTCTTGCGATTGCGTTCTGCGCTTCGTACAATTCCTGTCTGGCATTTGTGGAGGTACAGAGGATTTGTTCCTCTGCACTCCTCAGCGCCATCTGCCGACAGGAATTTCCCTCTACAGGTGCGTAGTACCTTTTGCTGGGTGCCTGCAAATATATGCTTGTGGAGGATTTCCGCCGTGTCAGCGCACGCGTTGTGCGCTGATCACGGAGAAAGTTCCACAATCGTTACTGAGCCAATAGCAAGACATTCTTTGATAGAAGATCTACTTTTCTGCACCCTTAGAGTGAAAGCTATAGTCATGTATATATACATTTTTTCATTTTTGCCTTTTTCTCATTTGTGAATGTATCAAGGAAAATGCGCTAAGGGGCTGTTTCCACTAGGTATGAATTTGTGCGTTTTTACACACACACACACACACACACACACACACACACACACACACACACACACACACACACACACACACACACACACACACACACACACACACACACACACACACACACACACACACACACACACACACACACACACACACACACACACACACACACACACACACACACACACACACACACACACACACACACACGAAATGGAATTAATAGTTGCTGCACTTGAAAGCCAGGAGGCGTTATTGGCTGTACTTAAGGGGCAGGAGGGGTTAATGGCGGCAATTCTGTATGCAGTGTAGTCATTAACCCCTCCTAGTCCCCAAGAGCAGCTGCTAATTCCTCCTGGTCCCCATGTGCAGTCATTAACTTGGCTGGGTAGACTTATACTGGAGTCAATAAAACATTACATTCCAGCTTAAAAGGATCGACTTACACACAAGGTTGACTTTTATATTTGAGAATATACGGGTCTATTCAAGATAATCATTGTACCCAGTCCTGTCACTGTGAGGTGCAAGGCAGAGGCCCTGATTAATGAAGGCTGGAGAGCAGGTGGTTAACCACCTGTGCCATTCCTCACACCTGAAGTGGATTATAGAAAACTGTCTATTATGGGGCAAAAGTCGGCAAACCTCATAAAGGACTGCTGGATGTTTAGCAGTCTTCACTATGGTCTGATATAATGCGGGGGGGGGGGGGGGGGGGGGTTGGCACCTAATAGCCCACAATTTTAAAGGAATCCAGCACAGGCTCTCAACTGCTTCCCAGCCTTAGTAAATCTAGACCAGGCATAGGCAAACTTGGCCCTCCAGCTGTTGAGGAACTACAAATCCCACAATGCATTTGCCTTTATGAGTCATGCCTGTCAGACTCCTGCAATGCATTGTGGGACTTGTAGTTCCTCAACAGCTGGAGGGCCAAGTTTGCCCATGCCTGATCTAGACCATAAGGTCAGGGCAGCTGCTCTGACATATTTACTAGCCTCTCATCTTGCTTTAGATAGACCAGAGGGAAGGCTGGAGAGCAGAAGATGTGGAGGATGTTGCAGCCATCTTTGGCATGAATTACTGCACTGATAGCAGGTTTCACTGGGCAGAGGTATGTTGGATCAAGACCTCAGAGGATCTTCCCACAGTGCCTGCGGTTAAGACCCTTTTCTCTATTAAGTTTAAATTTTTTTCTCATTCTTCTCTGGAATCCTGTATGATAGTGAGTGTGTGCTGTATTGAAATTACTCACCACGGCACAATTTCTCCTAGTTTAGAGTGGCATCATAGACATTGGGTATGCTTCGTTGTGCCGTTTCGTGAAACTGCTCTTTCTATTGGATCTCCATATAAGCAAGTTTTTTTTTTCATGATACTACACTATTTATAGGGGCTACTTCTTATTTTGCCATGAAATAAGGCTTTATCTCCCCCCCTCTAGGATCATGCAAAGTGTTTTGGACCATGCATTGCCTTATCTACACACAAGAGAGGCTTTTGGTCAGAAAATTGGACATTTCCAGGTAAGCACTTCAAATTCCATGTTTTCCCGCAAACTACTTATTACGTTTTCCGCTATCACACTATATGTATATCCCACTGTATTGACCTTGTTTGTGAGAAGGATAGCATGTATGCAGGTTTGTCCTTCAGGCTGCAGACTTCATGCTGCTTTGGATTCTTGCCATGAGTAAGTGCAGCTAACAGAACTATATAGGACCTTACCAATTAGGCACTTAAAGCTGACGCTACCCTCAGGGCCAGATTTACCATAAGGCACTGTAGGCATGCGCCCACAAGCGCCTGATGATGGAAGGGCCGCTCACTCCCCTCCCTTAGTGCCTCCCTCCCTCCTTCCCTATGCGGAGTCCAGAGCAGATCATAAATGAGGTTACTCATCCAGCTCTCTGCATTCCACTAACAAGATCTCCCCTCAGTCAGGGGCACCTCTAGCTACTTAAAGTGACCCCGAGGTGAGAGTGGTATGGAGGCTGCCATATTTATTTACTTTTAAACAATACTAGTTGCTTGGCAGTCCTGCTGATCTATTTGGCTGCAGTAGTGAACTGAATGACACCAGAAACAAGCATGCAGCTAATCTTGTCAGTTCTGACAATATTGTCAGAAACCCCCAACCTGCTGCATGCTTGTTCAGGGTCTATGGTTGATAGTATTAGAGGCAGAGCACCAGCAGGGCAGCCAGGCAACTGGTATTGCTTAAAAGGAAATCAATATGGCAGCCTCCATATTATTCTCACCTTGGGTTCCCTTTAATAAATAGGGTGCCTCTGGTCTCTTAATACTAAGGGACACATGTACCTATGATAGGCAAGGGAAGAAAGGGAGAAGTGACAGCTGGGCCAGCCAGCACACTTGCGGTTCGGTTCAGTGGGGGTTTGTAGTTTCATGGCGTGTGAAGTCCATGGCGCCGGAACATCTGTGTCTATAGGCGCCTGTGATCTAAATCCGGGCCTGGATACCCTAAACTGGTTCCTCTGTTTATATAAATGATCCATGATATGTTTTTAGCTGTTGTATGTAACCTGATCAGATTGGCATCCAGGGTCACAATATCAGAATTATCTGATGACTGTTACAAGTTTTATACAGTAAATAGATATGGACCATGAAGTGTTTTATGATATACCTAAATTGGTTGCAGATCAGAAATTTAGCATTGTTAGACAACTCGATAGTATGCATTCCAAAAGGCTCTAGCCAGAACATCATCAGTTGAATCATGTACTGGGATTGATTGTTATGGTGTTTGTAATATTACCAGTGTGTTTGTTCCAAATTTAGCAGAACAAGTGTGTAGCAAGGCAGGAGAGTGTTCTCTTTATAAGTACAGTATAGAACGACGATGAATGGCTGTTAGGTAGAGCCAGGAAAATGGCATATGTAAAATCAAATGTTTGTTTGACAGCTGATGCAAGGGAAGATGGCCGATATGTACACCCGTCTGTCAGCTTGCCGGCAGTATGTTTATAATGTGGCCAGAGCCTGTGACAAGGGACATTTCAGTGCAAAGGTAAGTGGCTGCCCAGAGCTTTTCTTGTATCTGATTTCCTTACTGTGCGACATCCAAAGGGGGCTGTAAATCTATTACATAGCAGTATATAAATTCACCAAACTAGGCAACAGAGACTGAATATCTGCCACACAAATACATACAGTGTATTTCCAGAGATAGAAACTACTTATTTATTTATTTAGAATTTATATAGCACCAACATGTCACTCATGTAATTTGCTGTCCCTCAGAGGAGCTCACAGTGTAATACTTACCATAGTCATATGTCCATCGTAGTCTAGGGCTAATTTAGGGGGAAGCCAATGAACTTCTTTGTATGTTTTTGGGATGTGGGAGGAAACCCGAGTGCCTGGAGGAAGTCCATGCAGACGCCCAAAAAGCTTACAAACTATGCTAGCCACTGTGCCACCGCGTTTATTTTGTATGTTTGAAATGTTCCTTTAAAAATCCATCTTAATGTGCCCATTAACAATCCAATTTAATCGGATCAGGCATCGTTGGTGGTACCAATTGACAATGAACAATCGATTATTGATCATTTTTTGGATCAATCCTTTGCCAGTCATCTTTAAATATCTTTGACGCTGAGCGAGTTATAGTCGAATTGTTCTCTCCACTTACCCCACTCATAGTAAACTGCTCTGTCATGTGCCGTTCATTGTTCCTCCTCCCATAGCAACAGATGTCTCGCTAGCCTGGAGGCTAGTGATGCATCTGTACAGTGTCGGCACTGCACTGTCCCCCATTGGACCCAGTACTGATCCCTGCCAGGCGACAGAAATACCTTGGTGCGTACAAGGGTTTTCACAACCAGAGACATGCAAAGAAGACATATTGTTTGTAAGTTGCACATGCAGGTTGATCCATGACAATGTCCTTTTCTTTGTTGTGCAGGATTGTGCTGGAGTGATTCTTTATGCTGCTGAAAGTGCTACTCAGGTGGCCCTTGATGGTATCCAGTGCTTAGGTAAGATTGTCACTAACAAAGATAAATTAGATAAATTATTATTTTCTATCTATTTCTCTAGGAGAATACACGGAGAAGCATGTGGTTGATTTGATAAATTAATAGCTTTCAAAGTCTGGCTGGTTTTAATCATGTGGTCGTTTCTCACTTTTGCTTATTTTTTGAGTTTACACAGGAAGCAGTAGTCAGACATGGTTGTGACCAACCAGTCAAAAACCTATGCCTAGTTACTACCCTGCTTAAAGAGACACTGAAGCGAAAAAAATATATATGATATAATGAATTGGTTGTGTACTATGAATAATTACTAGAAGATTAGCTGCAAAGAAAATATTTATTTTCAGGTATATAGTGTTTTCTAACATTGCATCATTCTATAATTGTAATGCTGGGGGGGCATACTGTCTGACCACCCAGCACAATAAAGCTAAGAGCAGGATAATGGAAGAGGCTACACAGGCTGCCCAGAGCAACTGCAGCTCTGGGTTTCCAATAATACGCAATAGCAGCGCAGCGCGATGTTGCGCTACTTTTGCGATAGCAAACATTCAGGCGAATACAAGACAGACTGGAGTGAGGTAGCCAACAGCAACCACAGCAATGGCTACCTTGCAAGGAGAGGACTGGAATGAAGCAGCCAATCGCGACCGCAGAAATGGCTTACTTCACAAGGACAGGACTGGGAGGATTTGCCGCTCCTGCGCAGGAGATTGGCGCAACCCACAAGGCAGAGTACAAGAGCACAGATAAATCACACAAGAGTATCACAAGAATTATAATTACAGCTATCAATGTGATACAGTAATCCGCGAACGCAATAAGGAAAACAACAAACACGCTAGTATGCGTATATATTGGCAATGAACCAATATATGACGCAAGACTAGCAAAAATAACAAATGCTGACTAGAATATGTATATATTGGCAATGAACCAATATATAACATAAATCAGGATGACTAGCTAGATCTGAAGCAATGCAGCAACTAAGCTAGGCAATACAATACTACAACTCTATACTAGAAGGAGTACGTATGTATGTCCCCGTGGGAAATATATAATGTAACTCCACAAGAACTAAACTAGAAAGGAACAGTACAAGGAACTACATTTCACAGTGTTCAGAGATCCAGTATCAGCCTAGACTGACTGAAACTATGATGGGCCGGGCACGCCTGCAGGAAGCAAACCTTTATACTGAAGTCATCCAATGAAAACAGAGATGAAAATCTCCACACAGGTGAATGGTAATCAGTCACAAGCAGGCTGGCCTGACCACCATTCCCTAGCTGACAGACTATCACAAGCAATGCTATGCTAGCAAATGCATGTGAAGGAATCAGAACTACTTGGCTGCAGCACCTCTGCAGCCAGCAGTACATGCTGCAGAAGCAATCATGACAATAATATGTGCAGATTACACAACACTCAGCATTCAAAATGATTCTTTCAGAGCAGTCTGTGAACTAATGACCTCTCCTCTGGCAGAGAAAAAGACATTTGTTTACTTACAGTTGAGATAATAAAAGTCAGATAATAGCCCTCTCCACGACTTTGAAAGTCGTAGAGCTTAATGGCTTTTTTGCATAGAGATAACAACTGGAGTTTCTTAACTCTTCCTGTACTGGAAACAATTAGACTGATGTATCTGATCTTAATGTTTTATTTCTTAGCTGTACTACACATACAAATCATAATATCATAATTTTTTTTTCGCTTCAGTGTCTCTTTAAATAGTAGTCTTTGTTTTTCTCTCCTTCCAGGGTGGAATCTGTGCATTTTAGTTTCTACTGTACAATATTGTCTTGAAGGATTTAAAGTGAACCTGAGCCAAAGCTCAGGTCAAAAAGGAAATGCTTACCGTATCGTAGAAGAGGGAAGCCTCTGTATCCTATAGATGCTTCCCGGATCCTCCTTGCTTCTGTCGCAGCTCTACGGGACCCTCCAGAAGATCCAGGCCGTGCTCCTTTTCAAGCACAAGCATGGCCCTGCCTGCGCAGTAGCACGGAGCTATTCGTGCACGAGCAGCTCAAGCTTACTGCGTAGGTGTAGCTGTACTCATGCAAGTGCAGTATGCCATGCTAGTGCTTGAAAAGGAGCGCAGCCCTGATCAGATTTGTGACAAGCCCTTGCTGGAAATCATTGGGGGGTCCGCGAGCGCAACATGGTATCGGAGGACACCATGGAAAGCCTACAGGATCCAAAGGCTTTCCTCTTCTTAGGTAAGTATTTCCTTTTTGACCCACGCTTTGGCTCGGGTACACTTTAAATCTCCTCTCCAGGAAGATCATTCTTGCCCTGCCCACTCCATTCACCCCATATAATCAACATTATTATTGCTAGAAGTGCGCAAACAAGCAGTCGCATGCAGTTGTCCAGCACCATGGACAGCTAGGCTCCCTTCTACACTGTGTGAGTGCCTGGTTGTCTGGCACACACCTCCTCCAATGGGAGGGAGGATTGAAGCAGGACTTTTCGGCTGAGTGACCGCGCAGCACCGAAACTTGGCGCAGCCTGTGCATGGAGTAATTCGGGGATCTGTTGATTGCTGGTACCTGAATTAAGCAGCAGGATGAGTGGTAGCCTGGGTGTACATTCTCCCAGAAGACCATAATGGAGGAAGCAGTGTTGTGAAGTCAGAACTGGAGCAATTTTTAGGTACCTAGAGTCAGAATCAGTGGTTTCATAAACTGAGGAGTCTGAGTTGGAGTCGGATAATTTTTGTACCAACTCCACAGCCCTGGGAGGAAGTAATAGTGGCAGCCTGCGCTACGTCGCTCCATAAGCTGCAATGATACTGACAGTGATCCACCAATCCAATCCCAACAGATGTGACTCAAAATCTCACTATGTCTTCATCTTTTTTAGAGTTGCCAGCCTACCTATCACAGAATGTTCTATCCACCCATTTACCCAGCCCCATCTCGTCCCGCACCATCATGAAGCCCCTCAGGAAAACGAAACGCCCCCTATCAGACTCAGAAAGCGAGGATGCCGAGGGAAAAGAAAAAAGAAACAAACGCTAGTCAATACACACCCCGGTAACCCCACCCCCCAAACAGCCCACACAAATCGAAGCATATTTAATTTATCTGACCACACTCTAACAAAACAAGAATCTAGCCTTCTAGAAAAAGGCTTGTCTTTTTGCCCTACAAATAAGTCTGATCTGTTTGAAATTTTCAGTGATTTAAATATCTACATCCGGAAGCTTACCCTAAAACGACACTTCGCAATAAAAAAAACTCAACGCAACACCCCACGTAGACCCCCCCAACCTCATCATCACAAATAATGATTCCCTCCCCATAGTCACAGCATCCGCTTCAGAAATTGAAACAGAAAGGTACATCAACACTCATCTCAAAGGCCGCTCAAGATTCTATCCCACGGCCTCCAAAGGTAATTTCATAGACACCTTTTATGCCCTAGTCCTAGACGACTTACAACAATTGCTCAGCCCTGACAGCACCCCCCCCCCCCCCCCCCAATCCAATCTCACTCCATCAGAAGAAATGGCCCTAAAAACCTTAAAAAACAATACCAACATTATCATTAAACCCGCTGACAAGGGGGGAGGGATTGTCATCCTCAACAAAACTGACTATTTGGAAGAATCCACACGATTACTCAGTGATCCCAAACACTATATCCAACTTGACACTGACCCTACTTTAGAACTAAATAAAACTCTCAAGAGTTTTATCAACGAAGTCGCATTGAACAATATCATCACTAAAAATGAAAGGAATTTTATTATCAACCATCACCCCAAAACTCCATTTTTTTACTACCTACCAAAGATACATAAAAATATGCACAAACCTCCAGGGAGACCAATCATCTCGGGAATCGATTCCATCACCAGTAATTTATCTAGGTTCATAGACACACACTTACAAGTCCACGTCCAATCTCTCCCCTCGTACATCAAAGATTCGCAACACCTCATCAGCTTCCTACAATCCACACCATGGCAAGACGATTACATCTGGTTAACTTGTGACGTTACTTCACTTTACACGAACATACCACATGCATTTGGTCTCACCGCCTTACAACATTATCTACAATCCAATACCCTCATGCCCATAACACAACAGGCCTTTTTGATACACTGTACAGAATTCATACTTCAAAACAATGTTTTCACCTTTCAAGACAATGTATACCAACAGGTCAATGGCGTATCAATGGGAAGTTCGTTCTCCCCGTCATATGCAAATCTTGCAATGGGATATCTAGAACAAATTAAAATGTACAGAAACAACCCCTTTTCTAATAATATAATTTTCTACAAAAGGTACATAGATGATTTAATTTTTATATGGAAAGTTCCCACAGATTTAATACCGTCCTTTGTAAAATTCCTCAACACTAATTCAGCATGTTTACAGTTCACCTCTCAACATGACCCTATTTCCATTGAATTTCTGGACCTTGTTCTATATACCGACTCATCCCACATAAAAACCAAAACCTTTTTCAAACCTGTAGATGCCAACAACTACATACATTACCACAGCTTTCACCATCGCCCCTGGACTAAAAACACTCCTTACAGTCAATATAAAAGAATTTATCGCAACTGCACAGACATACAGGTATACAACACCCAATCCAAAATTCTAACTAAAAAATTCACAGACCGCGAATACCCGAAAAAACTACTGCAGGACGCACATCATAAAGCTAAATACCATAAACCCCCACAACCTACTCTCAACCCCCAAACCAACGACACACCCCAATTCATAACCAAATTTAGCGCCCAACACTCATCCATTCGCAATATCCTAAACAATAGATGGGAGATCCTTTTACAAGACCCCCACCTCCGATCCATTTTACCTCCCAAACCAGCGGTCACTTACAGACGCGCTCCTAACCTACGCGGCCTTCTAGCTCCCAGCAGTTTACGCACAGCTCACACAGACCCCACCGATTTTTCTACTAGTTCACCCCACGGTTCGTTTGCATGTAACCATAAAAGGTGTCTGGCCTGTAAATTTGTCCACCAGACAAACTCTTTCCGATCGCAGGTCACTAACACGGAATACCAGATCAGACATCGTATCACCTGCGAATCCAAATACATAATATACGTTATATCATGCCCATGCCAGCTCCAGTATGTTGGTAGAACCACCCAGCCCGCAAGAAGTAGAATTGGACAACATAAAAGAAACATCCTCAATAAATACCCACTTCACATCGTGTCACGACACTTCACTACCCATCACGACAATAATCCTAATCATCTACAGATCACACTAATTGAAATCATTCCACATAACCGGCACAACTCTTTTGAGCTCTTACGAGCACGTGAGATGTATTGGATACAGATTCTAAAAGCCCTAACTCCAGGCGGTCTAAACGAACAGCTGGAAAAAAATTTACTAACCCATCATCCTGTCAGTCATTATTTTATCCTTCTCATACCGTCCGCTCTTTTTACCTATCACAAATTGATTTTAACCCCTTACACACACATGACACCTCATAGACGAGGGTCATTTGTAAAATCGAAAATTTTATTCATCTATTTTACTGTATTTTTAATTTTTTTTTGAATTTTTATGTATTTTAAATTATGCTTATAATATACTATTTATATTTTTCCAGAGAACATGTTATATTATCTATCTTCTGCACAGATAATCCTAAATCACACATCATACACTGATACTTATTTATAATTGTATGGTCTAAATTCACTGGTGTATATCATGTCACAATGAGGAACGAGTCTATTTAATGAATTGTCAAACAATGATACAAAGTATACACTTCTATAGTGCCTTTACTTGTTTATACCAGCAGGGGTCACCAGTGCCCATATTTAGCTCCAGAATGATACAACGTAGTTTTCTTATATATGTTACGGCCAGAACCCGAAGTGTGGCCACTTCTAGTTCTGGCCGGCCACTTCGGGTTCTGGCCGGCCAATGCGCGAAGTGGCCGCAGCGCTGCGGCCAATGTTAGAAATGGAATGTTTCCTTTTATTATGAATGTAGTTTTCCGGCCGTCTCTGGCCAAAATGTAGCAAAACAGTTCGTTCATTAAATGAAATGAAGCTGGCGGCAATGTAGAAGGATGAAGCCGCCCGGCTTCTGCTCCGCCTCCTCTCCTCCGCCCCTGCCTCTCTCTCTTCTCCCCGATACTGGCAGCGGGGGACATGCGTGTCCCCCCAGAGTCGTTCCTTGCGGCAGGCAATCCTGTCGTTCGTCCCTGCAGAGCGGGTGCCGGCAGAAGCAATGTCTGCAGCCTCCCAGCTCTGCTTTCCTGCCGCCACGAACGACTCTCGGGGACACGCGTGTCCCCGCCGGCTGCCCGAAGAAGAGAGAGAGAGAGAGAGAAGAGGCAGGGGCGGAGGAGAGGAGGCGGAGCCGCCAGCTTCATTTCATTTAATGAACGAACTGTTTTGCTACATTTTGGCCAGAGACGGCCGGAAAACTACATTCATAATAAAAGGAAACATTCCATTTCTAACATTGGCCGCTGCGCTGCGGCCACTTCGCGCATTGGCCGGCCAGAACCCGAAGTGGCCGGCCAGAACTAGAAGTGGCCACACTTCGGGTTCTGGCCGTAACATATACACCATATTTACATATACAAATCATGCCCTTTTCCCCTACATAATGGCAAACTTATCACTCTTTGATGTAGTTTTAGTTTTATTTATTTCATTTCAGGACACTCTCCCTTTACCTACGTCCCCTATTCCCTCATCCAACATGTCCGCCGCTACTGCGGAAGTAAGCATACTTCCAGACTCACTCCGCTTTCATCCCCGCCTCCATCGTCCGTCCGCACATGCGTACATAAAACTAGATGCCACGTCACCTCCCCTGCCCCATTCACCACCCGTATCTATTGCACTCCACGCGTCTATATGCCCGCACGGAGTACACAGCCGCCCACCTGGCTCCGCCCACCCCCACCCCATTGGCCATTGTCATTCTCAGACCTATCACTTCCCACTCACCACCACGCACCTCCCACATCATCACACACGTGCTCTCCCTCCTATTTATACTACCTCAGTATCAACATGCCGGCACAGAGGTGCCAAGTCCATTCTTGACTCCGTGCTGGTAAGTTCAATATATTAAAAATGCGACTTTTTACTGTCAATTATGTACACTCCTGCACGCTCTCCCCCCTTCACCTATGGCTACCATGATATTACCTTTGTCCCACCCTCAGATAGGTGTAGCACATACTCATAAGGTTTACCCCTCGCTTTTCCTGCCCTCCCCTCTCCTCCCTTACTAACAGTCTTTACCCATCCCACTCTACAACCCACACACAGGGAGACTGCCAAGTATTGCCCATAGGAAATGTTAAAAACATTAAGTTATTCATGTGTAAAAATATATTTACTGAATGTATTATAAGCTGGCATTTTTTACACCAAGCATTTAATATAATTGTCTTTACTCCATGTGTTCACTGGTATACAATTGTAGTCATCACGTCACCAGATACCGTATTGCAATTTCTGTTTGTTCCACACCATTGACTTACCATGTAGCCACACTCATCCTTCTGATTGCCACTCTTTTTTGTCATTCTTTCAGTGTATCACTCCTGTTATCTATTGCCTGATGAAGCGGGATTTTGCCTGCGAAACGCGTTGCAACTTTTTTTGGGAGTATTTAAATAAATTGTTACTGCTTTATATTAACAATACATGTGTCTGTTTGAGGCTGGCTGGTCCACCACCGCAGCCTTAATATTTTAGACGTTTTTATTGATTTTTATCCTACTGGCGCCTCTGTACTTCCTTGCATATGCGTGATCATAGCGGAAGTCATGTGGCTGCCTGATGACCTGGGTATCTGCATACCTTTTTAAAAATCCAAATATTAGGTTTTTGCTCTCAAAATGCATACTTGGCAGCCAGCATGTTCTGGGAGTTGAGGGGCAGCAGTGAGAATGCAGGCTATGTACACTATGTTGTAACTAATAATAGGGATGACGCTATGATGGAGGATTGTAGGCCTTAACAATGGCTCTGCTGATAGTTGAAGCTCAGTGCAGACACAAAGTTCTAAAGGTAACAATAATCACATAATTTACAGCTGATGGTGGCAAGTACTTCTCAGTCTACAAACTGATGTTACCATACTCATTGCAAACAAGTGTCAGCTGATGCAGAGAGCTACAGCAGACTTACTTCAGTTGAAGGTTTGGGAATATGGTGGATAGAAAAATTCCATTTACTTTTGCACAATTATGTCATGTCATAATGCACACCTAATGCAATACACACTGTGCACATTATTTCATAGCCTTGCCGCTTACTATGTAAGAAGTTTTCTCACTTGTTACCCAGAAACTCAGTATAGAGTTAGTATAACGCAGTCCATTACATCGCAGGTATTTGAACATGCCTTAAGTGTAAAGGCAGTGTACTTTGTTGCGCTAAGTTACTGCATTATTGAGCAATGTGCTAGGAATGAGTCCTAGAGATGAGTTTCAGTTAGGCCCCGTTTAAACTTCAATCAGTTGGTACGCGGTTTTTTCTTCTCCATAGCAATGCATTGTGAAAAAGATTTCAGTTAAAATGCGTTAAGTGTGAAAGGTGCCATAGGAAAACATGGGCATTACTTTGAAAATCAGCTGTCCTTTCAGTTATAACTGAGGGCAACTGATTAAGTGTAAATGGGGCCTTAAGATCTGTTGATTATCAGGAACTGGAAGCTTTGGGAGTAGGGTAGTGGGAGGGTTTAACATTATTAGTAAAATTAGGCATCAGGAATGGCTGCTTAAAGGGAACCAAGGTGAGTGATGCAGCGGGAGCCATATACATTTCCTTTTAACCGCTTGAGGACTATAGGCTTACACCCCCCTAGTGACCAGGCTAATTTTTGCTATTTAGGCCACTGCAGCTTTAAAGAGACTCCGTAACAAAAATTGCATCCTGTTTTTTTATCATCCTACAAGTTCCAAAAGCTATTCTAATGTGTTCTGGCTAACTGCAGCACTTTATACTATCACTGTCTCTGTAATAAATCAATGTATCTTTCCCCTGTCAGACTTGTCAGCCTGTGTCTGGAAGGCTGCCAAGTTCTTCAGTGTTGTGGTTCTGCTATGAACTCACCCTTCCAGGCCCCTCTCTGCACACTGCCTGTGTGTTATTTAGATTAGAGCAGCTTCTCTCTTCTCTCTTATCTTTTACAAGCTGGATAAATCGTCCTCTGAGCTGGCTGGGCTTTCACATACTGAGGAATTACAAACAAGGGCAAAGCTGTTTGCAGGAAGAAAAGAGCAGCCTGAAACTTCAGTGCATGGGGGAAAGAAACACACAAATGATCTCTTGAGATTCAAAAGGAATGCTGTATACAGCCTGCTTGTGTATGGATGTATTTTTCTATGTGTGGACATACTGTACATCAACCTACTTCCTGTTTTGGTGGCCATTTTGTTTGTTTACAAACAAACTTATTAAAACTGTTTTTAACCACTTTTAATGAGGCGAGGAGCGGCGAAATTGTGACAGAGGGTAATAGGAGATGTCCCCTAACGCACTGGTATGTTTACTTTTGAGCGATTTTAATAATACAGATTCTCTTTAAGGCCTCCAACAGAGCTTTCTGTTGGTGGGCTCTGATTGCTCCCCCAATGTTTGTTTGTCTTTTTTATAAATATTGATTTCCTTTTTTAAAATATTACTATTATTTTTTTTTTTATAAATACTGCCCTCCCTCCCCCGCCAGCCAATCCTAGCGATCGGCTCTCATAGACATCAGCCTATGAGAGCCGATCACTCTCCTGTCTCCCAGGGGGACAGCCGTGCCGTAGATCTGTACACTGTAAATAGATGGCGGTTGCGCTAACAGTCTCCTAGCGGTGAACGCCACTGGGAGACCGATGATAGAGCGGATCTCCTGCAAAACCCCGTGCATGATCTCCTGCAAAACCCCACCCCAGGACTTGTCGCCAATTATCGTTAGGCGGTCCTGCGGCTGCGGTCGCATCCACGCCCATCAGTGTGACGCGGTCGTTAGGACTATGCAAGGTGCCTGACTGTCCCTCTGATTCTGTGTCTCTGATACTTTTAGCTACAGACCCTGAACCAGCATGCGATCAGGTGCTCTGACTCCAGTCTGACTGGATTAGCCACATGCTTGTTTTAGGGTTGTGACTCAGACACTACTGATGCCAGAAGATCAACAGGATTGCCATGCAACTGGCATTGTTTAACCACTTGAGGACTGCGGTGTTAACCTCCCCCAGTGACCAAGACATTTATTGCTAAAACGGCCACTGCAGCTTTAAGACCAAGCTGCAGGGCCGACCAACTCGGCACACAAGTGATTTCTCCCCCCCCACCCTTTTCTCCCCATCAACGGAGCTCTCTGTTGGTGGGGTCTGATCGCCCCCCCCCCCCCTTGTGTTTGTTTTTTATTTGTAAATATTTATTTTATGAAATTTGGAATAAAGTTTACTATTTTTTTATTTCTTCTGTACCTCCCTCCCACCCCTGGCCAGCCAATCACTGCGATCAGCTGTGATAGGCTTCAGCTTATCACAGCGGATTGCTTCCCTGTGTCACAGGGGGACAGCCGTGTCACACGGCTGTCCCCAGATGGCGGCGGTTTCGCCCTCTAACAGTCTCCTGAGCGGCGATTGCCGCTCGGAGGTTGAAGGCGGGGCGGAGCTATGCCCCCCCCAAAGCAGGAGATGCGCGCGATCTCTTGCTAGCCCCATAGACGGCCGTTCACGTCAATCAGCGTGGAGCGTACCTGGGGCTGCCGCACTGCTCACGCCAATTGGTGTGGAGCAGTCGACAAGTAGTTAAAAGAAAATAAATATGGCAGCCTTAAAGAGAGTCTGAAGCGAGAATAAATCTCGCTTCAGACCTCATAAATAGCAGGGGCACGTGTGCCCCTGCTAAAACGCCTTGCTTAACGGGGGTCCCTTCACCCCCAAATCCCCCTCGATACACCCGGGGAGCGCTTCCTGGTTGGGGCAGGGCTAACCGCCGCAGCCCTGCCCCACGCGCGTCTGTCAGCGCGTATCTCCGCCTCTCCCCCGCCCCTCTCAGTCTTCCTTCACTGAGAGGGGCGGGGGAGAGGCGGCGATGCGCCGCTGACAGACGCGACTGGAGGCAGGGCTGCAGCCGTTAGCCCTGCCTCCAGGAAGGGAAATTCTGCGACCTTTCTACGACACACTTTTGCGGGGGTGGGTTGGGGGTGAAGGGACCCCCGTTTAGCCGCGGGATAGCGGCGTTTTAGCAGGGGCACACGTGCCCCTGCTATTTATGAGCTCTGAAGCGAGATTTATTCTCGCTTCAGAGTCTCTTTAATACCACTCACACCTTGGGTTCACTTTAAAGGGAACCTAAACTGAGAAGGATATGGATTTTTCCTTTTTAAAATAATACCAGTTGCCCGACTCTCCTACTGATCCTGTGTCTCTAATGCATCATCAAGCATGCAGATCAGGTGCTCTGACTGAAGTCAGACTGGATTAGCTGCATGCTTGTTTCAGGTGTGTGATTCAACCACTACTGCAGCCAAAGAGATCAGCAGAACTGACAAGCAACTGGGATTGTTTAAAAGGAAACATCCATATCCCTCTCAGTTAAGGTTCCCTTTAATGGCGGAGGTAAAGGTTTGGCACAAGTGATCACAAGTGTAGATGATGAATAACACCACATGTATCCCCTTGTCACTAACCCCAATTTTTTTTAACCGCATCAAACAAAAAGTCAGTCAAACCAAAACATTTGGGCCTTTCCCATTGCTTACTCCAGTGGTTCCCAACCCATGTGCCGCGACACATACATGTGTTGTGGCAGCTTCGGGTATGTGTCGCGGCTCTCTCTGAGGGGAGCAGCGCAGCGGAGGGAGAGCTGTGGGCAGCGGCGGAGAAGGGGGCCATCTCCCCCCCTTCTCTCACCTTAGGGTGCTCTGCCTCCCTCGCTCTCCCCTCCGATACTGTGTGTGTGGCGGCGCTTGGCAGCGGCCTGGACTTACCTTCCGTGTCGCTCCAAGCGCCGGCCGGAAGTTCTGGTTCTGCAGCCGCTGCTCTGGTCTGGATCAGGCCAGAGTAGTGGCAAATCATCCCGCGCCGGCGACGAGACCAGACGGAGACACGGAAGGTAAGTTCCGCCCCTCTGCCAGCCACCGCACTTCGTTCCGGAGGAGAGAGCGAGGGAGGGAGAGCACCCTGAGGTGCTGGGCACATATACACCCTGGCTACATATACTGGGGACATATACCGGGGACATATACACCTGCCTACATATACTGGGGACATATACCCCTGGCTACACATGCTGGGCACATATACCCCTGGCTACATATACTGGGGACATATACACCTGCCTACATATACTGGGGACATATACCCCTGGCTACATATACTGGGCACATATATCCCTGGCTACATATTCTGGGCACATATACCCCTGCCTACATATACTGGGCACATATACCCCTGCCTACATATACTGGGCACATATACCCCTGGCTACATATACTGGGCACATATACCCCTGGCTACATATACTGGGCACATATACCCCTGTCTACATATACCGGGCACATATACCCCTGCCTACATATACTGGGGACATATACCCCTGGCTACATATGCTGGGCACATATACCCCTGGCTACATATACTGGGGACATATACACCTGCCTACATATACTGGGGACATATACCCCTGGCTACATATACTGGGCACATATATCCCTGGCTACATATTCTGGGCACATATACCCCTGCCTACATATACTGGGCACATATACCCCTGGCTACATATACTGGGCACATATTCCCCTGGCTACATATACTGGGCACATATACCCCTGGCTACATATACTGGGCACATATACCCCTGGCTACATATACTGGGCACATATACCCCTGGCTACATATACTGGGCACATACCCCTGGCTACATATACTGGGCACATATATCCCTGGCTACATATACTGGGGACAACTGGCTGTTTGTCATTATGTGCATTTACTGGTGAAAAGCGGTCGCTTATTATGTGCATTTACTGGTGAAAAGAGGTCTCTTATTATGTGCATTTACTGGTGAAAAGCTATCTCTTATTATGTGCATTTACTGGTGAAAAGCTGATTCTCTTTACGTGCATTTACTGGTGAAAGGCTGTCTGTCATTACCTGCATTTACTGGTGAAACACTGTCTCTTATGTGCATTTAGTGGGGAAACTCTGTCTCTCATTACATGCATTTAGTCTACGTGTCACGGAGATCTGAACGTTTGGTTTGATGTGTCACGACTCCAAAAAGGTTGGGAACCACTGGCTTACTCCAAAATACACATTCTAAATGTCATTAATTGCTAAATATTTTTTGTATCAGACCTTTTCATAAATTAGTGCCCTCTATTTTTTTTCCCCAAAGATTCATCTTGTGTAGCAGCAGGTAATAAATTTCACAGTTAAGAAAGTTGTCAGTATTGCAACCCCCCCCCCCCCCCCCCCAATTGTTTTATTCAAGCATTACAGAGGGCCGCTACTTATTTCAACCAATCAAACCTCAGTTTACTGGAGTCATAGCAATGAAAAATGTTTTAATTGGTTGCTATTTGTTTTGCCTATAGATATTGAACTTGAATATGCCCATTGCTTTTAATGAGATTTGTGATATGAGGTTTTAGCATACCATAGTGTTGCCATGTATGGAAGAACAGCACTGACTGCTTCCTGCTTCCATATTCTGATCTCTGTTCTTTCCTTGCAGGAGGCAACGGCTATATAAATGATTACCCCATGGGACGCTTTCTCCGTGATGCCAAAATGTATGAGATAGGTGCTGGCACTAGCGAAATCCGGAGACTTATCATAGGCAGAGCCTTCAACAATCTCTACAAATAACCAGGACTTTATGGAAGATCTCCACGGCCCCTCTGGTGGCAGATGGACTAAACATCAACCACCGCTCCAAAATAACTTTAGTTCATTCCTTCTGCACAGAGAATGACACAGGAAACATTTTTTCTGTCACAGGTTTTGTTCCCGGTCTATAACATGGATGCATGAAGAGCAGATTATACTTTTTCACCAGGAACTGATTCTGACATTATGAAATAAAGAATAAATTGATTTGTTATACAGCTGGCCTGTTGAACTTGTCCACACTATCCCTCATAGGAAGCCAAGAGGCTATGCTGACCGGTATTTTGGTAATAGACATTTACAAAAATGTGATTAAAATACGTTTCATGAAAACATTTTGAAAGTCTGGGTGTGATCAGGGCCGTTTCTTGGGCAATGCAGGCAGGGTAACTGCCCTGGGTGCAGACCGACAAGTAGAAGAAGGGGGGCGCTGGCAGAAGGATATAACCGCTAGGGAGCTGATGACACGCGATGCAGCCAAATGGAAGAAGATTACCAGTGCGATCACCTTCCTTGACTCCTCCTGGGGTGCATGCATCCGACGTCAAGTCATCATCACGTCACCACCGCATGATGACACCTGATGTTCTGTAGCGGTACTGCAGGCTGTTGGTGTGCGGCGCCAATGGAGGAGTCGGCTTTCCGGGCTCTCTTTGCCTGTGTGTTTTCCTGGTCCCTGCTTCCTCCTGAATGAGCGGCTGGTCACTAGTAAGTAGGGAGATCTACATGTGACCTGTGGCTGCGTGACTGTCCCTAAAGAGTAAGGGTTCGCGAGTACACAGGGGTGGGGGGGAAGGGGGCGCAATTTTTGCACCCTTCCCCTGGGTGCAATTTAGCCTAGAAACTGCCCTGGGTGTGATTTACTAAGGCATTCCTAGCCCAGAGATAATCCGCCATTATTAGTGGGCCTGAAACCCGGGATCAGGTTTTTTGATAACCGTGTGTAATTGAGAGGCGATGGTAACTAACAATAACCTGAGTTATATCAGGCCATATTATGAGATTTATTAAATGAGCAGAGTAGCAGTTGTATAACGGTACTGTGCACACACTGGCTGTGAGCCCCCCTTTTTTATTTTAACTATTTGAATCTAGGTCATCCTGACCTTCATAATGAACACTGCAGGAAAATTCTTGCTGACCACGCGGACAGATGCCAGCAAAAAGAAAACTGTTATAATAAATTTAAGTCAGTTCTTCAGTATCCCATAAGCTACCCGTACACTATAGTATCATATCCAGTTTTACCAAATCTACTGTATGTACTAAAACAAACTGAATATAGTTAGACCAATGAGAATCCTCCCTGTTGCTAGGGAGGATTCACATTGTTGTGGTCTTATTTGTAATATTGATGAATGGATCAAATCAGAACTGAGATAGAGGAAAAAATGGCAAAGGCTGCTACACTCACCAAGCAAATGGGTGCAGGAACATTGATGCCAAAGTCCAGTAGTAGTCAAAAAGAATTTTCTGCTGCACCAGATGGTTAGGTGAAATAAAATTGTCTTTATTCTTCAATCCAACATCATGGCAAACAAATTAAAGCTCACGCGTATCGGAACGAAAATGGCCCCTTAATCATAGCTATGATTAAGGAGCCATTCTCGCTCCGATACGCATGAGCTTTTATTTGTTTGCTCCCCTCCCTGCGCTCCAATCGCAGGTTATTTGCCACTGGTCTCCTTCTCTGCATAGCCGCTTATACACGCACTACTTCCTGTTTAGCAGGAAGTAGAGTGTGTATAAGCGGCTATGCAGAGGAGGACACCAGCGGTAGGTGATCGGCGATTGGAATGCAGGGAGGTGGGTTTCTGACTGTGTACAGCGCTTCCTGCTGCGCTAACTCTGCAGCGGAAGGGGGAGCACGGAGGCCGGCCCGGGAGAGGAAGGGAGGGAGAGGTCGGGCCACCCTCCCCGCGGCTGACTCCCCCCTCCATTATGGGGGAGGAGGGCACCTACCTATCTAACCAATACTGGGGGCAGCTACCTATCTAACCTATATTGCGGGTACCTACCTTTCTAACCTATACTGGGGGCAGCTACCTATCTAACCTATATTGCGGGTACCTACCTATCTAGCCTATACTGGGAGCAGCTACCTATCTAACCTATATTGCGGGTACCTACCTATCTAACCTATACTCGGATCAGCTACCTATCTAACCCGTACTGGGGACTCCTACCTATCTAGCCTATACTGGGGGCACCTACCTATCTAACCTGTACTGGGGGCACCTACCTATCTAACCTATACTGGGGGCAATTATACTGGGGCGCCTATGCCTGGCTACCTATACTGGGGGTACCTGTAGCAGGCAACCTATACTGATTGCAACTAGACCTGGCTAACCTATACTGCGGACATCCATACCGAACTCCCCGGCGTGGGGGGGGGTTAATTTTTAACAACAACAACAATATTTATATAGTAGTAGACGTATAGTTACAGGCAGCACCCAACCATCTAGATGCGACGTGCTATTGGTCGTTGTCCCTCTGTCTCCAGGAACAGCAAGTAGAAACTCCAAGAGAAGAGACCCAGCACCGTCTTCAAGTGTATTATAAGCTCTTTTATTTATTTAAAGCATCAGAAAGACAAAAAAGGGCAAGTCTGTGCGACGTTTCGAGAGGCGACTCCTCTCTTTCTCAAGCTGACAAGCCCTCTGAATACATGAAACACTATCAGCCTTAAATAGTCCTTGCTCCACTAGGGAGCCAATCAGAATGGCCCTGTCATAAACCAATTAGGTTAAGTTCCTGCTTGTAGGCCCTCCCATCTGGTGGAGGACCTGATGGGGAACTACATCTATTTATACACTCCAATCATTTTAAAATGGCCACTGGAGGGCCGACCAACGAGGGTAGAGCATGTTCTGAATGGAAAAAACGTCATTCAACCGTCACGCGGAAATCCGCATTGAAAATCCGCATGTGGTTAAATTCAATGCGTATGCGTAAAAACGATCAGCCCTGGTAACAGCTCAGTCGTGTCCAGTCTGTATGATCTGCGCATGCACATATCCCTTGATCTTGATATAAATTATCGATTCAAACATTGAACACCAATCCAGAAAATGAAGCTAATCCAGATTTACCTACCTGGGGCTTCCTCCAGCCCCTGCAAGCTTATGTGTGCCTTGCCGCAGCTCCACTCTCAGCAGGTCCCCCAGGGTCCCTTCCGTAGCAGCCGCCAAACAGCCGCGGGGTCGGCGGCAGCTACTGCGCATGTGCAAGCGTGCAGCTGTGCCACTCACGTTCATGCTCCCGTCACCAGGAGTGTTCTGCGCAGTACTACTGAGCCTGTGCAGAATGCTCCTGGCAGGAGCATGAACGCGAACAGTGTGGCTGCGCGCTCGCACATGCACATTAGCCCCTGCTGCTACGATGGGGACCCCGGGGCTACGCTCTGAGAGCGGAGCTACAGTGAGACACACATAAGCTTGCGGGGGCTGGAGGAAGTCCCAGATAAGTAAATTAAGATTAGTTTAAAGTGGACCCAAATTAAAAATACAAGATTTCAGAAATACAATCTATTTTCTAAATTATAATAATAAATAGCAGCCTTTTTTCAGCTGCATGATGACAAATATAAATATTTTACATTTATTGGAGGAACCCCTCCCTCCTTTTCATATTGCCGGGACAGAATCCGGCAAACTGGTGGAGTAGATGGTGTCTGGCAAAGGAGGAATTGCTAATGGCTACCACCTGCATAACACTAGTTATGAAAAGAAAAGGGTGAAAAGCATGCACTGAAATGCTCATAGGCTTGAAGGAGTGTTTATTTATCTTTGTATGTGTCAGAGTGGTGCAACTAAATATTTTGATTTAAAGAGACTCTGTAACATTAAAAAAACGCCCCTGGGGGGTACTCACCTCGGGTGGGGGAAGCCTCCGGATCCTAATGAGGCTTCCCACGCCGTCCTCTGTCCCACGGGGGTCTCGCTGCAGCCCTCCGAACAGCCGGCGACAGACCCGACTGTGACTTCAATATTTACCTTTGCAGGCTCCAGCGGGGGTGCTGTGGCTGCTGTTGGCTCCGAAGTAGACGGAAATACCCGATCTCAGTCGGGTCCGCTCTACTGCGCAGGTGCCGGAGACTTGCGCCTGCGCAGTAGAGCGGACCCGACGGCAATCGGGTATTTCTGCCTACTTCGAAGGCGACAGCCATCAGAGCGCCTGCGCTGGAGCCGGGAAGGTAAATAATGACGTCACCGCTGTACGGAGGGCTGCAGCGAGACCCCCGAGGGACGGAGGACGGCGTTGGAAGCCTCATTAGGATCCTGAGGCTTCCCCCACCCGAGGTGAGTACCCCCCAGGGGACGTTTTCACGTTACAGTTCCTCTTTAAAAAAAAATGTTTGGTTTGAGTCCGCTTTAATTTCCCTGATGTTTCCTTTAAAAATTAATTTAGATTATGAAGCAAATCTAAATAACTAGTAATGAGCTGCACTACCAAATCACAGCCAGTAACAGATACAGTAACCAGTAAAGGAAGGAACAATGCTGCCCCCTTCTGCCGTTGAACGCTTGGCAGCAAAAGGCTACGCAAAGCAAGAACAGAAACATTTAATTCAATCCCTTATGGTCAAAGGCCTGTAAACAGGAAAGAGAACAGTAGTGAGTAGGGAGCCTCTGACTGGAGGAGGAGGGGGATTCCAGCTGGTGCTTCCTCACTCAATACTCACACAGACATGGGTAATCCCAGCTAAATTGCTTCCCCTGACAGAAGTAAGCTCATACTGCCAGCTGTATGGCTGCCCACTTTTAGCTGAGTCCGCGATATGCTCAGTTATAAACTGCTGATTCTTGCCATCTTCAATTTATATGTGAATTACACAGTATATAAATATCACAACCACTCCTTTTATCATTTTAGATGGTAAGTTCCAGCATGCAATCTCTTACTGTCTGAAAGAGCATCCAATATTGTTAAAATATGGGCTACAAAGGGGTGCCCTACTGTAGCTGAAAAAAATATGGGCTACAAAGGGGCGCCTTACTGTAGCCAAAAAAATATGGGCTACAAAGGGGCGCCCGCTTGTAGCCTATATCAAAACTCTGGCGCTCTATTCACCACCTTGTAGCCCATATTTCCAGAAATAACATTGATGTCTATGGAGGCGCCCTTTTCATACAGGCAGCTCAGGCGCCCTTTTCAATGGATCCCACGAATTCTGTTATCAGAACACGTATGGCTTAACATTCACCTCTGTGAAAAAAATAGGCTCATCTTCCTAGAACTGGAACATGATCCGCAAGGGAGTATCATATCACGCACCCATTTCGAACCTATCGCAGGGAACTCGTTTTTGCATAAGGACAGCTGCTATCATCCAAGATGGATTAGCAATATACCCAGAAGCCAGTTCTGTCGTTTTACCAATGACACAGATTATCAGACACAGGGCGATTACTTAAGGAGAAAGTTTATCGATAAAGGTCAAGATGCAAACACAATCGACCGAGCCAGGAAGGAATTTGAGAGAAAAGAAGCCCTAAATAGGACTAAGTAGACACTTGACATTCATAACAAGAAAGGTCCGTTGTTTATCACCACCTATAACACTGGAGCCAGTAAAAAAGACACAATCATTCAATCAAATTGGCCTCTGCTATTACGTGACCACGTACTCCACCAACATCTACTAACCAAACCACGAACGATTTTCCGTAAAGCTAAAATGATAAAAAACAAGGTGGCTAAAAGTAACGTAGGGGGCAAAAGCAGTCAGCAACAGGGGGAGGTCCAGAAGATAGTAGGCAACTTCCGATGTGGGAAATCGAGATGCAAAAGCTGCAAGTTCATGAAACATTGTGCACAACACCTGGAGATAGACAAAATGGTCACAAAGATACAGCAATTCATTAATTGTGGGACGCCGTATGCGATCTACTTGCTGTCTTGTAACTGCCCAGAGCCCTACGTAGGCAGAACAACACGTCCCCTATGAAAACCATTTGGAGAACACAGACGGGGATAGAGGATGGAGCTAAGAATCACAGTGCACCCTGTCACTTTACTAATGAGCACAGTCATTGTACGCAGGGCTTGGCGGTCATGGGCCTGGAGGCAATCTCATCAGGACTACCACCATGCCTAAGGTACAGCAAATTATGTGAAAGGGAAGCATATTGGATTTTCAAGCTGAATTCCTTGGTAAAGAATGGCCTAAATAAAGACGTGGAAAACAGCTAGCTTCATATAGTCTAGCCCCTCTCAAAACAGCCAGCTCTGTATGATCCAGGCCCAATCGCCCTAACTCCACCCCGATAACACCCTGTTCCAGTCTTTAACACCACCTAATTTGATTCCATTATTGGCCAGATCCCCTCCAGCATCAGACCTCCTTTTCCCATCATAAACTTTTCCTTTCTCCCCCTTTCCCCCCTTTTCTCCTTCTCCTTTTGTCCTTTCACCATCCAGACCCGGTCGGCTATTGGCCAGTGGCCACAGCTGTCCCCAGGTTACCATCGTCCAGTTGCTGCAGAGAGGGCTATCACAGCCCAGTTACACGCTTGAATTGCTTTTAATCCAGTAAGTGCAACTTGTATGCACATTGCTTTTATTCATTAAAGGATAACACACTACGGAGCGCTCCTTGTCTCTTTTGTTCTGTTGTTCACCAAGTCTAGCTGTACAACCTAGCTTGCAGGAGTCGCTAGAGTGTGTGACCCGTCATCGGTCCAGGTGCCTGAGCAGCGCAAGATTGCCCATCTTTTGCATTTCAAGATAAGCTTCATTCTTGTTTCTAGTGTGATTGAGACACTAATGCAGCCAAATATACCAGCAGGGCTGTGAGGCATCATGTATTGGTTAAAAGGAAATATGGCAGCATCCATATCCCTCTCACTTCAATTTTCCTTTAAAATAACCCTTTCAGCACTTTGCAATGAAAAAATACCAAAAAGTATTTTCTTGTTTGTAAATAGTTTAAAAAGCCTTTTATTGACATAGTGAAGAAAAAGTGAGTTGCATATGGGCCCCAGGGCCTTATTCAATTCACTTTTTCTCCCACTTGTTTATAAAATACCTTTTAAATTACCATAATTTTAGGCACCACCAGGGAAGGGTTCTGTGTGAGAGTAGGGTTGGGTTAAGCTGTATTGTTGAATTACGTTCCAATTTTTAACGTTAATATATCTTCGTTATCAACATCCATCTGTTTCAAAACCGTATTTATTCTTAACCAATTTTGTTAACAATGTTTATCGTTATTGATATTTCGTTATCCACCGGCGCCATTTTGTTATCCAGCTGGGCCCTTTTTTTCTGGTGCCCTTTTTTCATGCACACGGACTTATCCCCAGTGCTACACACAATTTACTTTTACCACTATACACTCAATCTAGTATATCTTCACTAATAAAGTTTTATGCCAACTAGCCTTAACCATCTATTATTAGCCCGTGCTTTTTGAGTTTTTTCCTTTGCCCAGATGGATTTGATGGACTTAGTTTCAGATCCTCTAAGAACCCGGAGGGAATGTAATTGGAATCATTTGTAGAGATATTGTGGCAGAATATTTATTTTCAGGATACCGTATTCACAAATCCTAACTATGTAACCGCTAGTTGTTTCCATTTCTCCAGGTCTCGTGTAATTGTTTCTGTGTGGTTTATAATTTTATCTGTGTAATGACTCACAGTCTGCCATTAATCTGATACTGGGATATTTTAAGAAATCTTGTTTCCATGAATTGAGGGATATTTTCTTTTTTTTCATTTACACTGAAGAACTGTAAGGCTCAACATTTCTGATTTCCTTAAAGCTAATGGGAGTCTATAAAAAAAAAAGAAACCATATACTTACCTAAGGAAAGGGAAGGCTCTGGGTCCTATAGAGCCTTCCCTCTCCTCTCCCGCTGCCCTCGTTGCAGCTCCTCCATTTAAGTCCTCCACCATTTAAGTCCTGGGGGACTTCCTAGGAGATAATTTATCTTCTTCTGTTTAACCGCTTGAGGAACACAGTCTTACACCCCCTCCCAGTGACCAGGCCATTTTTATAACTCAGTACACTGCAGCTCTAACAGTGTGCTGCATAGCCATACAACTTAGCACACAAATTAATCTTGCCCCCTTTTCTTGCCACCAACAGAGCTTTTTTTTTCTGAGTTTGTTCTCACTTTCTGATGGCTTAAAATGCATTTTATTAATAAGGTGTGAAAATATGACCCAGGGGAAATCTTGGGGAAAAAAGTGAATTGAGTAAGGGCTTTGGTTGATCTTATGCTCATAAAGTGGACCTCACAGGAGGTCTTGCACAGGACAGAAGGAAAACAGTGAAATGCACCCTGTATGTATTTCGAGAGTTTACTTTAGCCTGTCTTATTCTCCTTCATCTTTTGCTAATCACAACTGTAATTTGATCTCTTAGCTGTGTCTGCTGGCTGCCTGGCAGAGCAGCTAATTTGAAAACACAGGATGTTAACCCTATGTCTGCTTCCATGACAGCAGGAAGTGGACACACTAATGATTTATTGCAGTATTTGTATCATCTGTAACAAAGACAAGTTTTTCTTTAAAGGTCATTATGCTGTTGCTTATCTTTTGGAGCAGAAAGAAAGTTCTAAGTTCAGATCCGCTTTAATACAAATTTGTGGGTTACTGGTAATTGTAAACTTTCTTCATAATACTTGATAATTGAAATAAGAAGAGAGAGAGAGGGAGAGCATTGTTACTTTGTACAATCTGATACTGTATATTAAATCGAGTCAATATCCACTGGCCCAGAACGTTGAGTATAGTAGGATAATTCATAACATTGTATTACATTTAAAGAGACACTGAAGCGAGACTAAATCTCGCTTCAGCTCTCATATATAGCAGGGGCATGCGTGCCCCTGCTAAAACGCCGCTATCCCGCGGCTTAACGGGGGTCCCTTCACCCCCAACCCACCCCCCGCAAACCTTGGTCGCAGACTTGGTCGCTAATTTCTTCTTCCTGGAGGCAAGGGCTAACGGCTGCAGCCCTGCCTCCCAGCGCGTCTATCAGACGCGCATCGCCGCCTCTCCCCCGCCCCTCTCAGTGAAGGAAGACTGAGAGGGGCGGGGGAGAGGCGGAGATACGCGCTGACAGACGCGCGTGGGGCAGGGCTGCGGCGGTTAGCCCTGCCCCAATGCGGAAGCGCTCCCCCGCATTACGGAGGGGATTTGGGGGGACAGGGACCCCCGTTAAGCCGCGGGATAGCGTAGTTTTAGCAGGGGCACACGTGCCCCTGCTATATATGAGGTCTGAAGCGAGATCTATTCTCGCTTCAGACTCTCTTTAAAGAGACTCCGTAACAAAAATTGCATCCTGTTTTTTATCATCCTACAAGTTCCAAAAGCTATTCTAATGTGTTCTGGCTTACTGCAGCACGTTCTACTATCACCATCTCTGTAATAAATCAACTTATCTCTCTCTTGTCAGACTTGTCAGGCCTGTGTCTGGAAGGCTGCCAAGTTCTTCAGTGTCGTGGTTCTGCTATGATCCATCCAGGCCCTTCTCTGCACACTGCCTGTGTGATATTTAGTTTAGTGCAGCTTCTCTCTGTTCTATTATCTTTTACAAGCTGGATAAATCCTCCTCTGAGCTGGCTGGGCTTTCACATACTGAGGAGTTACATACAGGCACAGCTGTCTGCACTCTGCAGGAAGAAATAGCCTGACACTTCAGTGGAAGATAGCTGCAGGGGGAAAGAAACACACAAATGATCTCTTGAGATTCAAAAGGATGGCTGTATACAGCCTGCTTGTGTATGGATGTATTTTCTATGTGTGGACATACTGTACATCAATCTACTTCCTGTTTTGGTGGCCATTTTGTTTGTTTATAAACAAACTTTTTAAAACTGTTTTTAACCACTTTTAATGCGGCGAGGAGCGGCGAAATTGTGACAGAGGGTAATAGGAGATGTCCCCTAACGCACTGGTATGTTTACTTTTGTGCGATTTTAACAATACAGATTCTCTTTAAGTCCTAAATGTTTTAATTATTCTTTCATAATAATGCAGTTTAACCTTTCCAAGGGCTTTTTGGCTTCTGTGGACAAAAAACAGCGAGGCACCTTTTATACAGGGAGTGCAGAATTATTAGGCAAGTGGTATTTTTGAGGAATAATTTTATCATTGAACAACAACCATGTTTTCAATGAACCCAAAAAACTCATTAATATCAAAGCTGGATATTTTTGAAAGTACTTTTTAGTTTGTTTTTAGTTTTAGCTATTTTAGGGGGATATCTGTGTGTGCAGGTGACTATTACTATTAGGCAACTTAACAAAAAACAAATATATACCCATTTTAATTATTTATTTTTACCAGTGAAACCAATATAACATCTCAACATTCACAAATATACATTTCTGACATTCAAAAACAAAACAAAAACAAATCAGATTTCAGATCTGGTGAACAAGGAGGCCATGTCATTAGTTTTTCTTCTGTTATACCCTTTCTTGCCAGCCACACTGTGGAGTACTTGGACACGTGTGATGGAGCATTGTCCTGCATGAAAATCATATTTTTCTTGAAGGATGCAGACTTCTTCCTGTACCACTGTTTGAAGAAGGTGTCTTCCAGAAACTGGCAGTAGGACTGGGAGTTGAGCTTGACTCCATCCTCAACCAGAAAAGGCCCCACAAGCTCATCTTTGATGATACCAGCCCAAACCAGTGCTCCACCTCCACCTTGCTGGTGTCTGAGTCGGACTGGAGCTCTCTGCCCTTTACCAATCCAGCCACGGGCCCATCCATCTGGCCCATCAAGACTCGCTCTCATTTCATCAGTCCATAAAACCTTAGAAAAATCAGTCTTGAGATATTTCTTGGCCCAGTCTTGACGTTTCAGCTTGTGTGTCTTGTTCAGTGGTGGTCGTCTTTCAGCCTTTCTTACCTTGGCCATGTCTCTGAGTATTGCACACCTTGTGCTTTTGGGCACTCCAGTGATATTGCAGCTCTGAAATATGGCCAAATTGGTGGCAAGTGGCATCTTGGCAGCTTCACGCTTGACTTTTCTCAGTTCATGGACAGTTATTTTTCGCCTTGGTTTTTCCACACGCTTCTTGCGACCCTGTTGACTATTTTGAATTAAACGCTTGATTGTTCGATGATCACGCTTCAGAAGCTTTGCAATTTTAAGAGTGCTGCATCCCTTTGCAAGATATCTCACTATTTTTGACTTTTCTGAGCCTGTCAAGTCCTTCTTTTGACCCATTTTGCCAAAGGAAAGGAAGTTGCCTAATAATTATACACACCTGATATAGGGTGTTAATGTCATTAGACCACACCCGTTCTCATTACAGAGATGCACATCACCTAATATGCTTAATTGGTAGTAGGCTTTCGAGCCTATACAGCTTGGAGTAAGACAACATGCATAAAGAGGATGATGTGGTCAAAATACTCATTTGCCTAATAATTCTGCACTCCCTGTATTTAGACCGATGTATAATTTTTAAAGCTCTTCTTGAACTATCTTTGTCTTCTCAGTTCTCACCAGTAGACAAATCCAGCTTGATCTGGGTGGATTAAATCAGGTAAAAATGTATTTGTTAACACTTTATCAAATGTTTTATGTATTCATTAAGCTAGGATATTGGAAGTTCATTTTCACAGTGGAAAAGGGTGCACATTTCTTTTGGAATTATCGTCATTTGAGCTAAGAGGGAGTAAGGATGTACAATTGCTCTTTACTTTAATAACTTGGTTTTGGTTGCTAAACAGTTTGCATCTCTTTAATAAATATATTTGTTTATATATTTGAAATATTCATGAAACGTAAAGAAGACTTCTGCAAAAAATTTGTAAACAAAATAAATAATGACTGTCATTGTTATCCAGTAATAATTTTTGCAATGCTGTCTGGTTGTTTTAACCTCTCATAGATAGAAGCTTACTGTTAAAGGACACTGGTGCATGGTCTGATATTGCAATAGGGAAAACAAACTAAGGCAAACACTGATAAGAATAAATAAATAATTTAAATGAGGAAACAACCATGAACCTATTGTCCTGTAGTGTGTTCTGTCTGTTGCAGTGGAGCTGGAAAAGGACAATTCTGGCTTATCTGCTTGCATTCGGTTGTGCATTTGCAATGTTGCTATTTTTGCAGATGATACAAAATTGTGCAGAATCATCAACTCTCAGGAAGATAGTGTCATATTGCAACAGGATCTGGATAGGATGGCTATATGGGCACATACATGGCAGATGAAATTCAATGTTGACAAATGTAAAGTCATGCATTTTGGTCGTACCAATGGTCTAGCACCATACAAAATAAATGGGATACAGTTGGGAACATCAAACTTGGAGAAGGACTTAGGAGTACTCATCGACAACAAGTTAAATAATCGTACTCAATGCCAAGCCGCTGCAGCTAAAGCTAACAAAATTTTGGGATGCATTAAAAGGGAAATAAAAACTCGAGCTGCTAGCATAATATTGCCCCTGTTTAACTCTCTAGTAAGGCCACATCTGGAATATGGAATTTAGTTCTGGGCACCACATTACAAAAAAGATATTGCAGTTTTAGAGCAGGTGCAGAGACGAGCTACAAAATTGATACGTGGGATGGAAGATCTCGCTTACCAAGAAAGGTTAGATAAACTGGGTTTATTTAGTCTAGAGAAAAGACGCCTTAGAGGAGATCTAATTAACATGTATAAATACATCAGAGGGCAATATAATAGCTTGGCGGATGAGCTTTTTGTCCCTAGGCCTTCTCAAAGGACTAGAGGACATGAGCTGCGCATGGAGGAAAAACGTTTTAGCCATTTATTTAGGAAAGGGTTCTTTACAGTAAGAGTGATTAAGATGTGGAATGCATTGCCACAGAAAGTCGTTATGGCAAACTCTATACCTGCATTTAAAGGGGGCTTAGATGCTTTCCTTGCGTTGAAAGACATCCATAGCTACAATTACTAGGTTATGCCTAATGATGTTGATCCAGGGATTTTATCTGATTGCCATCTGGAGTCAGGAGAGAATTGTTCCCTTTTGGGACTAATTGGACCATGCCTTGTGGGGTTTTTTTCGCCTTCCTCTGGATCAACAGGGGTATGTGGGGGGCGGGCTGGAGTTGTACTTTGTACTGGTTGAACTCGATGGACGTATGTCTTTTTTCAACCAAAATAACTATGTAACTATGTAAATGGGTCTCATTGTCATTTGCAGTCGCTCTGCAGTTCTGGGCAGCTCAGGATGCTGTCATCATTCCACCAATTGCTTGTTGCAGCTGAGCTGTGGCCAGATAGCCTTGGATTTCCTGCATGCATGTTGTTACATAATACTGCATGCATTTTCTATGGGAGTCCTTTGCATTCACAGCCAGCTAGCAAATGGTAATCATCCAGCTCAGGATTGAGTGATTACCATTCAGATGTGTGGAGATTTGCATACCTGCATCCATTGGCTGATGCCAGCATAAAAGTCTGCCTCCCATTTCATACCCCGCCCGTCATAGTGGTCAGTACATTGATCTACTGGGCACCTTGTTACTTTGTATAGTTCTGTTATTGTAGTCTATGCAACCTTATTACTTGTGCTTTAGCTAGTTCTTGATAAATATATATGCAGACTTGCTAATATATAGTTATCCGTTAGTTGAGCCGTTTGTTATTTTTCTTATTATTGTGTATTGCCTAGTTCTATGCTTGATGGACGTTCGCTGCATCCGCGGTGGGTCAGTGAAGTCCATTATCCAGATAGCTTGGATTTTGCCATCACCACGTTGATGACTGTAATATTCCTGCTACTCTAGTTTCTGGGAACGTAACTTTAGACTGCAGTTGCTATTAGTTACGTTCTATCCTGTAGTCTTGCCTGGGTGGATGCTTGCTGGTGACTGTTGTTAGCCTGCTTGCTCCGCTTCTGTGGACGGGACTGTGAGCTGCGGTTGCTACTGGTTACGCTCCAATCTATAGTCCTGTCTTGTATCTGTCTGAATGCTTGCTATGGCTAAGGCAGCACAGTGTGAACTAAGGCAGCGCAACATCGCACTGCGCTGCCATTGTGTTTTATTTGTAGCGATATCAGAAGCCCAGAGCTGCAGTTGCTCTGGGCAGCCTGTGTAACCTCTTCCATTATCCAGCTATTAGCAGTGGCGGCTCCAGGAATTTTTTTTAGGGGGTGCTATGCAGGTGCTGCACCAATTTCCGGGGGAGCTGACGACCTGCGGCGCGCGAAGCGCGCTGCGGCAAAAAATGGGTGTGGCTACAACCTGCGGCGCGCACCGCGGCGAAAAAATGGGCGTGGTCATGACCGGATGAGGGCGGGGCTAACTGTAATTTAAAGTGAACCCAGGGTGAGAGTGATATGGTGGCTGCCATATTTATTTCCTTTTAAACAATTTTAGTTGCCTGGCAGCCCTGCTGATCTATTTGGCTGTAGTAGTGAACTGAATTACACCAGAAACAAGCATGCTGCTAATCTTGTCAGTTCTGACAATATTGTCAGAAACCCCTGACCTGCTGCATGCTTGTCCAGGGTCTATGGTTGAAAGAATTAGAGGCAGAGGACCAACACGGCAGCCAGGCAGCTGGTATTACTTAAAAGGAGATAAATATGGCAGCCTCAATATTATTCTCACCTCGGGTTCCCTTTAAAAGTGCAACGCAAAGACAGAGGGCCCAAGTTTTGGTGACCCTTTTCCCAGAAAATTCACATAATTGTGCAGGTGTTCTCAAGAAAATACACGTAATGTGAGCAGATTTTAACAAAAAACACGTCCAATGACCCCAATATGCACAATCGTTATCAGATATGGCTCCAATATGCACAATCGGTAGCAGATATGACCCCAATATGCACAATCGTTATCAGATATGGCCCCAATATGCACAATCGTTACCAGATATGGCCCCAATATGCACAATCGTTATCAGATATGGCCCCAATATGCACAATCGTTTTCAGATATGGCCCCAATATGCACAATCGTTTTCAGATATGGCCCCAATATGCACAATCGTTATCAGATATGGCCCCAATATGCACAATCGTTATCAGATACGGCCCCAATATGCACAATCGTTATCAGATATGACCCCAATATGCACAATCGTTATCAGATATGACCCCAATATGCACAATCGTTATCAGATATGACCCCAATATGCACAATCGGTAGCAGATATGACCCCAATATGCACAATCGGTACCAGATATGACCCCAATATGCACAATCGGTAGCAGATATGACCCCAATATGCACAATCGGTAGCAGATATGACCCCAATATGCACAATCGGTAGCAGATATGACTCCAATATGCACAATCGGTAGCAGATATGACTCCAATATGCACAATCGGTAGCAGATATGACCCCAATATGCACAATCGGTAGCAGAAATGACCCCAATATGCACAATCGGTAGCAGAAATGACCCCAATATGCACAATCGGTAGCAGAAATGACCCCAATATGCACAATCGGTAGCAGAAATGACCCCAATATGCACAATCGGTAGCAGAAATGACCCCAATATGCACAATCGGTAGCAGAAATGACCCCAAAATGCACAATCGGTAGCAGAAATGACCCCAATATGCACAATCGGTAGCAGAAATGACCCCAATATGCACAATCTGTAGCAGATATGACCCCAATATGCACAATCCGTAGCAGATATGACCCCAATATGCACAATCCGTAGCAGATATGACCCCAATATGCACAATCCGTAGCAGATATGGCCCCAATATGCACAATCAGCATCACCTGAAAAAGAAAAGAAAAACCCATTTACTCACCTACAGCCAGAAGACCTTCTTTCCCGACCTCCTGTCCCGACCTCATTGTGGCGCGCAGCGCCCGCGCGCCCACGATCCTCTTCCTTCCCGACGTCACGACGAGACTTCCTGCCTGCATGCTGAGAGCAGGGCTACGGGAAAATGGCCGCCCGAAGCCATGCACTGCAGACTCGAAGTCTGCAGAACAGGGCTCCGGGCGGCCATCTTACCGTAGCCCTGCCTGCTGCTCCGTGCTGCCGCTGTGTGAACTGACTTGGCGTCTTTTAGACGCCTGAAGTCAGTTCACTCCAGGGGGTGCTTTGGCAGTGGCGGCGCCACACTGGGGCTTACCCAGGCTTCAGCCCCAGCTGGTGACTTATCAGCCCCCCCTAAAGCCCCCCCGCCGCAAGTTCCTTCACACGAGGAGGAGGACTGTCTGTCTGGACTGAGCCTGTGGGAGGAGGGCCTGGCGCTGACTGTCACTCTGTCAGTATGACCGCCAGTCAGTCACCGCCCCGGCCGGGTCATATACATGCTGGCTTTGGCTAGCAGCCACGCAGAGCGGCCCACAAGTGTACGTTGTTGGTGGCGTATAAATTTGTGTCACGTGACGATGTCCGGCGTCATGTGACACTTGCAGCCGCTCCTCTCGCCTGGCCCGCCCACTTGCCCAGGCAGCTACAGCAAGTTCCCGCCGACGGCCGAAGAGGCGAAGACAGACTGTGTCACTTAGATAGTGACTAGCCAGCCAGCCGGCAGCACTCACATCCACACAGGCACCCACAGCCACGGACAGCACAGGAAACGTCCAGACGCCAGCAGCAGCAGCCAGCAGGAGGAACTCCGAGGGAAGACTCAATGCAGCTCAAGGTGAGTGGGTGTCCAGCCAGCCATCTGCCAATGTATTTATTTTTTTTTGCACCAGCCAGGCCTGAGCTGCACTGAGCTGAGACCAGCCCGGCACCATCACCAACCAGGCCTGGAGGGCCCCAGCCCACCACCACCAGCCAGGCCTGAGCTTCCCTGAGCGGAGCCCAGCCCAGCACCACTACCAACTAGGCCTGGGGGGCCCCAGCGCGCCACCACCAGCCAGGCCTGAGGCCTTCCCACCACCAGCCAGGCCTAAGCTGCCCTGGGGCCTCAGCCCACCACCACCAGCCAGGCCTGAGCTGCCCTAGGGCCCCCAAGCCCACCACCAGCCAGGCCTGAGGCCTTCCGCCTAGCCCACCACCAGCCAGGCCTGAGCTGCCCTGGGGCCCCCAGCCCAGCACCACCAGCCAGGCCTGAGCTGCCCTGGGGCCCCCAGCCCACCACCACCAGCCAGGCCTGAGCTGCCCTGGGTCCCCCAGCCCACCAGCCTAACTACATATACTGGGGACAGCTATATGCCTGGCTACATATACTGGGGACAGCTATATGCCTGGCTACCTATGTGGGGGACACTGGCTGTCTGTGCATTAACTGGTGAAATGCTGTCTCTCATTACGTGCATTTACTGGTGAAAGGCTGTCTGTCATTACATGCATTTACTGGGAAAAAGGCTGTCTGTCATTATGTGCATTTACTGGTGAAAAGCTGTCTATTATGGGCATTTACAGGTGAAATGCTGTCTCTCATTACGTGCATTTACCGGTGAAACGATGTCTCTCATTCTGTGCCATTACTGGGGAAACGCTGACTCTTATGTGCTTTTACTGGTGAAAGGATGTCTCTCATTACATGCATTTACTGGGGAAACGCTGTCTGTCATTATGTGCATTTGCTGGTGAAAAGCTGTCTCTTATGTGCATTTACTGGTGAAAAGCTGTCTCTTATGGGCATTAACTGGTGAAAGGCTGTCTGTCATGTGCATTAACTGGTGAAAAGCTGTCTCTTATGTGCATTTACTGGGGAAATGCTGTCTGTCATTATGTGCATTAACTGGTGAAAAGTTGTCCCTTATGTGCATTTACTGCGGAAACGCAGTCTGTCATTATGTGCATTAACTGGTGAAAAGCTGTCCCTTATGTGCATTTACTGCGGAAACGCAGTCTATCATTATGTGAATTAACTGGTGAAAAGCTGTCTCTTATGTGCATTTAATGGGGAAACTGTCTGTCATTACATGCATTAACTGGTGAAAAGCAGGCTCTTATGTGCATTTACTGCAGAAACGCAGTCTGTCATTACGTGCATTAACTGCTGAAAAGCTGATTCTTATGTGCATTTACTGGTGAAAGGCTACCTGTCATTATGTGCGTTTACTGACATATGTTATCTGGGAGAACATGGCTATGTAATTATTGTATCTGGAGGCATGTGACCACTTAAGTTCTGTTTATGGAGATACCTGGCTACTTCTTTTATCTCGAGGCACATGGCTACTTGATTATTTTATCTAGAGGCATGCAACTACTTTATTCTTTTGTCTGGAGGCATCAAACTAGTTGATTATTGTGTATGGAGGCATGTGAATACTTGATTCTTTTATCGGGAGGCATGTGACTACAGTACTAGGTATTTTTATCTGGAGGCATGTGACTACTTAATTTATATATCCTGGAAACATAGTGGCTATTAAATTCTGGTATCTGGGGAGCCCAGCTGCTTAATTTTGACATCTGAAGACCATAAAGCAGTCATAACATTGGTGTGGCCTGCAGAAAAAAAGACAGTCTGCCTCTGTGACAGTGCATTGAATTACACTACTCGAGTGTACTGCACACCAAAGAATTTCGGACATGTGCAGTACACTCCAGTGGTAGACGGACGCACAGAGGTGTCCTTACGAGAGCCTGCTAAAGTGCTGGGGGTCTCAGAGATACTACTGTTAGTAAGAACAATGTAGTTAGGCATAATATCTTCAACAGCGGTGTGAGGGAGATGTGAAAAGTAGGAACATACCACCATTCCTACTTTAAGATAGAGAAATTAATTTAAAATGTATCAGTTACCTTGATCGATTGATTGATGTGACAGTTCTAATCTAGTTTAACATTTTTTTCTGAAAAATATCCAGGACAAGCCTAATGAAGGTGGCCACACACCATACAATTTTTTAAATATTTGTTCAATTCAAGAATAGCAATCAATTTTTCTGATTGATTGTAACAATTCAAAAATCTGACCAATGTCCAATGACCCAAAAAATTGAAAATCCATCACAAACCAAATTGTGCCTGGTGCGATAGCAGTGCGGAGGTTTTCTGGAGAATGGTGTCGGTAGGCTGTCGGTAGGCATGCGGAAACAGAAAAGCTGGCCAAGTCCCTCCGTGCGCTGCTCTCTCTGCTGCTGCTTGGGAGGTCCGTCCCATTCACTTACAAGTACTCCGCAAGCTTCCCGCTACATCCAGGGGATCGGTAATCCCCGTCCGCATACAGCTATGCGGAAATGTTTATGAATGGACATTTTGCTACTTTTTCTGGATAACTGCGTATCAACACCGCACAAGGCGGTAAGTTATCACTCTGCACGGGAATGTCAGCTCCGCATGCGGAAAGAGCCTTTATGAATGGACATTTTGCAATGTGGTCGGTAAAGTCAGCGGTATTAAGCATTTCCGCATGCGGGAATGCTTTATGAATGATAGCCATTGTCAGTGACAGTGGTGTAGAGGATATTACAAAAGTGTATATATACCACGGGGAGGTGGCCGTACACTACATACTTGAAGATATTGCACTATTATTTATTTTATGTTCTGGCTGAGCTTTTAAAGAATACCATTCTTCAGGGGTGTTGCTAGCCTCAAAGATTAGTAGCACGTGCCCTGGGTCTATTCTGGGGTGCCCCGGATGTCCCCCAGGCAGAGTCAGCTGTGGTGCCTCAATGGCGGGCATGCTGGGAGCTGAGGTGCATCAATTGTTGTGGTGCCATGCTGGATGCTTTGTTGCCTTTATGGGGGCATCCAGGGAGCTGTGGTTCTATGGGGGCATGCTGGAAGATGTGGTACCTCAATGGGAGGCCATGGGAGGGGGTCCACTAGAAGGTCAGGGAATTCTATAGGGAAACTGCCAGATAACAAGGCAGCAGGCCAGCCTGCCCAGTAGAAAGCCAGACTAACCAGCACATACCCAGGTAGCTGCCTAGTTATGTTTAAGTGACACTGTATTTCTATGTTATATGCTGCATTTTTTTGTATTAATGAAGAAGGGGGCTTCATCCAACATTTTGCTGGGAAGGCCAACTTAGACTGCTGTTAAGTTCACGTAAATGTGGCTCCACCCATGACCACACCCACATTTGGTCTCACCTATTTTCCGGCTTGAAAAAAAAAGTGCCCCGGATCTCTTAGGATCCTAGCAACACCCCTGCCATTCTTGATGGAACTATAATTTTCCTGAATCCCATGTTGGTAGAGACCAGATCAATTGTGTGGAATGGAAATAAGCGCAATAGCTGTTTGTAATTGGGCAGCATCCAACTCTGGTGAGCACATTGCATGCGTCTTTAGTGACAGCACTGTAGAGTGAATCATAAGTGTCTGGTTCGCCACAGGGAGGTGGTGGTTATCCACAGATTGGAAGATACTGCACTATTATTTGGGTAATTCTCCTCAGTGAGAATGAGGCGCTACTCCTGCTACTGCTGAAATTCTGTTTGTCCCCACTTTATTGCCTGATGAAGCGGGCGTTGCCTGCGAAACGCGTTGCACTTTTGGGGTACTATACAATAAATGTAATTACTATTATACAGTCTTTTGTGTCTGCTTTATGGAGGTAAGTCCACTGCTTCCTCCAAGCAAATTTTAAAGGTTTTATTCACTTTTATCCTGCTGGTGCCTCTGTTCCCCGTTTGCTGTACCGTGTCCACCCCTGGTGGAGGGGTGATCTACCCCTTTTCTGATCTACAGAGAGCGACTTCTTAATCCTGAGTGAGGACAGGTCTAATCTCCTCACCTGCCTATACAGTGGTTGCCTTTGTGGTAACCCACGTTTGTGAGTATATTCTTCTCACTTATTATCTTTACTAATTTTTTGCTGAACTTACTACACTATATTGGGCTCTCGATTTCTCTAACCTTATCTGCACTATTATTTGTTCATTTACCATTTCTTTGAGGTACACATCTTCATATTCTGAAGGCAAAGATTTAGAACCCGTTGTCTAACAAGATTGTCAGGAGCTGGCTGGTATATTCCCACCACAATTCATTGCTGGATATTTATTGTATTATTTCACTTAACTCAAAATGACCTAATTTATGATGGGGTCCCTTTAAGTTAAGTTTGTCTTTATTTATCTTTAAAGTAAACCTGTGGGGTTAGAAAAAGGAAAATTCTGATACTTACCTCGGGAGAGGGAAGCCTTTGGATGCTCCAGAGGCTTCCCTTCTCTCTCCACCTTGCCGGTTCAGTGCTGAATGCTGATAGCTGGATCGCACCATGGAGGGCAGTGCATGGAGGCGGCATCAAGGGCATCAGGTAAAATTATTAAGCACATGATGACGTACCAGCAAAAGAACATTACATACTTCGTCAGCTCTTTTTGAAGCTCAACATTTTCTTCAATTATCCCTTCCAAATTCTGTCTAGATCTAGTGAGCTGAAGGACAAGGTGGTTCCGTGCATGCGCTGTCTTTGGGCTCATTCTCCTTTGGCTTATGCACTCACAAACTCAAGAAGGCGAAAGCTGTTACAAGATCAGAGCCATTTTTAAAATGGAGGATGGAGAATTTCATCTATCAAGGTGGACGAATGGAACGCTGAAAAGGAGAAAATGATTCTTGAGTAGACTATGGAGATAAGTATAATGTGTGTATGTTTATTTTAACTTTTATTTTTCACTTACAGGGGTTCTGTGGGGGTTTTTAAAAAGAAAACCAACAGAGACAATAATCCAAACATAAGAAAAAGTCCACACAGGCCAAAGGCAGTTTCATTAAAACTTTGTATTTGCTTGTTTTGGAACATTTTAGAAAACTAAACATAAGATCAGCCTGAGATGAATGTGTTTAGAGGTATATAAGTTTTCCTAGAGCAAGGGTAGGGAACCTATGGCTTGGGAGCCATATGTGGCTCTTTTTATGGCTACAACTGGCTCACAGACAAATCAGTAGGGGCTGATTCACTAAGTTACACTGCTCAAGCAGCGCAGCTTAGTTTAGCAGCGCAAGTCAATTTTTCATAGTAGGCACACTACTGCTGTAGAATGCACTGCTAACTTACTCGTGCTCCCCCCAACACAAACAGTTGCTCCAATTGTCCCACTCTGGACCCTGTCAGGTCCAGTGACATTGTAGGATGAAATCCCTGCACTATGATTGGCCCAATAGGCCGCCTGTCACTTCACAGGCAGCCTATTGGGCCCAAGTGCTGTTATCTCGTCCTACAACCCAAGTCACCTAGCTAATTGTACAAGCTGTTAGTCAGTATTTCTCCTGTCTGGGAAATCGCTGATGTTGCTGAAACCCAGGAGAAGCTAAAGACATGTGACATTTCCGCTGCCCAGCGGATCAACTGTATACACATTACCATGGGAACAGGGACGGGAGTCCTCTGCTGCGCTGCGCACTGTTCCAGTTTGAAACATATTGTATGGCTCTCACAGAATTACAGTTTAAAATATGTGGCATTTATGGCTCTCTCAACCAAAAAGGTTCCTGACCCCTGGCCTAGAGACTATCAATGCAGTGTACAAATGTGTCCTACTTGAACTTGAAAAACGACAATATAAGCTGTTGTAAATTTTCGCCCTTCAGTGGTCAGATGTAATATTACAGCCTACATGCAAAAGCTGTTCTTGATTGAAGTGATAAATAGACACAGAACTTATACTGTACATAGCTTATTCAATGATAAGTATCATTTTATTCCTAAACTAAATTTAAATAGGAAAGAACAAGGAGAATAGGAAACAACAAGGAGCTCTCCTAGAACCTAACAATAACCCAGACCTTATTATCAAAGCAGCAGACAAGGGTGGGGGCATAGTTGTTGTGAACCAAATCTATTAGGAGAAGAAGCCACCTGGATTTTAAAGGACAACTGTGGTGAGAAGAATATGGAGGCTGCCAGATTTATTTGTTTTTAAACAATACCAGTTGCCTGGCAGCCCTACTAGTCTATTTGGCTGCAGTAGTATCAAAATAACACCAGAAATAAGCATGCAGCTAATCTTGAAATACACGGCAGCCTCCATATACTTGTCTCTACAGTTGTCTTTAAATGATAAAAATGACTGAAACGTCCTGAAGATTTTTAAAAATGAGCTACGGTACCTAAATTAGTTAAGGTGACCCTGAAGTGACTGTGGCTGGATAGTGCACTGGTTAAGGGCTCTGCCTTTGACATGGGAGACCAGGGTTCAAATCTTGGCCAGGGTCAGTGTCTATTCAGTATGGAGTTCAAGGCAAGACTCACAAACACTGCAGCTTGGCCTCTTGAGTGCGTCCCAGTGGCTGCAGCTCTTGAGTGCGTCCCAGTGGCTGTGTAAACGATTTCAAACCGCCAACTGAAGGAGAACTCCACAAAATGTCAGCTATCGCATCGTCTGGCCTGCTTCTACTCAGCTGTGCCTGCTGCATCTTTCCCCTTCTCCTGTCTGCTCCAACTGCCAACTCAACCCCTCAGAAAGCTGTTATATCTTCCCTAACGGCTCCCCTGCTTGTGTGTCTGGTTGCTTAGCAACCTTCCCTCAGCCATCAGCTCTGCCTACCCACACATTACACATTACAACTAAGGGAAAAATGCCCTTAACAAACCTGTGTCAGCAGCGCCTCTATTTAAAGCTGCTGACCAGGTAATAATATAAAAATAAAAATAAATAGATCCCCCCTCTTTCTACCTGCTACAGCTGCAGCTCTTGAGTGAGTCCCAGTGGCTGCAGCTCTTGAGCATGTCCCAGTGGCAGCAGCTCGTGAGCACGTCCCAGTGGCTGCAGCTCTTAAGCACGTCCCAGTGGCTGCAGCTCTTGAGCATGTCCCAGTGGCTGCAGCTCTTGAGTGCATCCCAGTGGCTGCAGCTCTTGAGCGCTTCCCAGTGGCTGCAGCTCTTGAGCACGTCCCAGTGGCTGCAACTCTTGAGCGTGTCCTAGTGGCTGCAGCTCTTGAGCGCGTCCCAGTGGCTGCAGCTCTTGAGTGAGTCCCAGTGGCTGCAGCTCTTGAGCATGTCCCAGTGGCTGCAGCTCTTGAGCATGTCCCAGTGGCAGCAGCTCGTGAGCACGTCCCAGTGGCTGCAGCTCTTGAGTGCGTCCCAGTGGCTTCAGCTCTTGAGTGCGTCCCAGTGGCTTCAGCTCTTGAGCGCTTCCCAGTGGCTGCAGCTCTTGAGCAAGTCCCAGTGGCTGCAACTCTTGAGCGTGTCCTAGTGGCTGCAGCTCTTGAGCACGTCCCAGTGGCTGCAGCTCTTGAGCGAGTCCCAGTGGCTGCAGCTCTTGAGTGCGTCCCAGTGGCTGCAGCTCTTGAGTGCGTCCCAGTGGCTGCAGCTCTTGAGTGCGTCCCAGTGGCTGCAGCTCTTGAGCATGTCCCAGTGGCAGCAGCTCGTGAGCACGTCCCAGTGGCTGCAGCTCTTGAGTGCATGCCAGTGGCTGCAGCTCTTGAGCGCTTCCCAGTGGCTGCAGTTCTTGAGCACGTCCCAGTGGCTGCAGTTCTTGAGCACGTCCCAGTGGCTGCAACTCTTGAGCGTGTCCTAGTGGCTGCAACTCTTGAGCGCGTCCCAGTGGCTGCAGCTCTTGAGCGAGTCCCAGTGGCTGCAGCTCTTGAGTGCGTCCCAGTGGCTGCAACTCTTGAGCGTGTCCTAGTGGCTGCAACTCTTGAGCGCGTCCCAGTGGCTGCAGCTCTTGAGCGAGTCCCAGTGGCAGCAGCTCGTGAGCACGTCCCAGTGGCTGCAGCTCTTGAGTGCGTCCCAGTGGCTGCAGCTCTTGAGCATGTCCCAATGGCAGCAGCTCGTGAGCACGTCCCAGTGGCTGCAGCTCGTGAGCACGTCCCAGTGGCTGCAGCTCTTGAGCACGTCCCAGTGGCTGCAGCTCTTGAGCATGTCCCAGTGGCTGCAGCTCTTGAGTGCGTCCCAGTGGCTGCAGCTCTTGAGTGCATCCCAGTGGCTGCAGCTCTTGAGCGCGTCCCAGTGGCTGCAACTCTTGAGCGTGTCCTAGTGGCTGTAGCTCTTGAGCGCATCCCAGTGGCTGCAGCTCTTGAGTGAGTCCCAGTGGCTGCAGCTCTTGAGCATGTCCCAGTGGCAGCAGCTCGTGAGCACGTCCCAGTGGCTGCAGCTCTTGAGTGCATCCCAGTGGCTGCAGCTCTTGAGCACGTCCCAGTGGCTGCAACTCTTGAGCGTGTCCTAGTGGTTGCAGCTCTTGAGCGCGTCCCAGTGGCTGCAGCTCTTGAGCGAGTCCCAGTGGCGGCAGCTCTTGAGTGCGTCCCAGTGGCTGCAGCTCTTGAGTGCGTCCCAGTGGCTGCAGCTCTTGAGTGCGTTCCAGTGGCTGCAGCTCTTGAGTGCGTCCCAGTGGCTGCAGCTCTCGAGCATGTCCCAGTGGCAGCAGCTCGTGAGCACGTCCCAGTGGCTGCAGCTCTTGAGTGCGTCCCAGTGGCTGCAGCTCTTGAGCGCTTCCCAGTGGCTGCAGCTCTTGAGCACGTCCCAGTGGCTGCAACTCTTGAGCGTGTCCTAGTGGCTGCAGCTCTTGAGCGCGTCCCAGTGGCTGCAGCTCTTGAGCGAGTCCCAGTGGCTGCAGCTCTTGAGTGCGTCCCAGTGGCTGCAGCTCTTGAGTGCGTCCCAGTGGCTGCAGCTCTTGAGCGCGTCACAGTGGCTGCAGCTCTTGAGCGAGTCCCAGTGGCTGCAGCTCTTGAGTGCTCCCCAGTGGCTGCAGCTCTTGAGCATGTCCCAGTGGCTGCAGCTCTTGTGCGCTTTGAGTCTGACAGGAGAAAAGTGCTATACAAATGTTCGGATTATTATTAAAACAAGAAAACTTAGATACAGCTGGGATTTTCTGATGGCAGATAGATGTGCTTGCCGGTTGCTTGAGCAACCAGTTTAAAAAGCACAAACCGAAAGATGAGTATTTGTGGTCAATTAAGACTTTTTACTTGTCTGTGTTTTTATTTCCTACTTAAATTTGCAAATGGGCAAGGGATTCATCAGTACCCATATATCCATTTCACCTGGGGAGGTGGGCATCTGGGGGGTCCCCCTATTCCACCATGAACAAACCCCCCCCCCCCCCCCCCCCGGCTCTACACCCACAGGCATGGGGGTAGTTACTCTATCCTCCAGGGGATGAGCCCCTTTTCCATGGTATGCAAATGGACTTTACCATCCCTCTCGCCCAGAGCCCCCTATATCATGGACCATGTGGGCTGGTATAGCTCAGGGTGCACAAAAATATGTAAATCTACCATACTGATGGTTAGATTCTGTCGCTTAAAGAGACACTAAAGCGAAAAAATTATGATATTATGATTTTTATGTGTAGTACAGCTAAGAAATAAAACATTAAGATCAGATCCATCAGTCTAATTGTTTCCAGTACAGGAAGATTTAAGAAACTCCAGTTGTTATCTCTATACAAAAAAAACCATTAAGCTCTACGACTTTCAAAGTCGTGGAGAGGGCTGTCTTCTGACTTTTATTATCTCAACTGTAAGTGTACAGTTTTCTTTTTATCTGCCAGAGGAGAGTTCATTAGTTCACAGACTGCTCTGAAAGAATCATTTTGAATGCTGAGTGTTGTGTAATCTGCACATATTAGAGAATGATGCAATGTTAGAAAACACAATATATACCTGAAAATAAAAATATGAGAATATTTTCTTTGCTGCTAATCTTCTAGTAATTATTCATAGCACACAACCAATTCATTATATCATATATTTTTTTTTTCGCTTCAGTGTCTCTTTAACTGTATTTAAAAAACATTTTCCTATCATAACTTTTAAATCGATTTTTTCAAACACAACAAGGTCTTTCTGATGTTTTTCTCCTTACTATTACTTACGTATTGCTTACTATTCTCCCTAATATATTTAGAAAATCTAAGCATATATGGGAGCTTTGCTATTATCCACTATTTTGTTTTGTTTATTTTTATTTTGTTTAATGCTATTGACTTCAATGCAATTTTGCCAAATAGGCAAATTTTAGACGGAACGGCTGGCATGTTCTGACAGACCGTTCAGAACTCAAAATCAGCCCGATTTGCCGTGAGACTGAACTTTAAAAATGTGCCCGCTTATCCCTAGCACTGATGTCATCACCTATGATGATCTAGCTTAAATAAAAATCTAATATATATATATATATATATATATATATATATATATATATATATATATATATATATATATACAGTGGTGTGAAAAACTATTTGCCCCCTTCCTGATTTCTTATTCTTTTGCATGTGTTTCTGCTCATCAAAAACCGTTAAAGAGAACCCGAGGTCGGTTTGAAGAATATTATCTGCATACAGAGGCTGGATCTGCCTATACAGCCCAGCCTCTGTTGCTATCCCAAACCCCCCTAAGGTCCCCCTGCACTCTGCAATACCTCATAAATCACAGCCACGCTGCTGACAAACAGCTTGTCAGAGCTGGCTGTGTTTATCTCTATAGTGTCAGTCTGCTGCTCTCCCCGCCTCCTGCAGAACTCCAGTCCCCACCTGCATCCCTTCCCTCCCTGCTGATTGGAGGGAAAGGACGGGGGCAGGGGCCGGAGCAATGCAGGAGGCGGGGGAGCAGCTGAGACTGACACTACAGATGTAAACACAGCCTCACAGCACGGTTGTGATTTATGAGGGATTGCAGAGTGCAGGGGGACCTTATTGGTGTTTGGGATAGCAACAGAGGCTGGGCTGTATAGGCAGATCCAGCCTGTGTATGCAGATAACATTCTTTAAACACACCTCGGGTTCTCTTTAACTATTAGTCAAAGATAACATAATTGAACACAAAATGCAGTTTTAAATGATGGTTTTTATTATTTAGTGAGAAAAAAAAAACTCAAAACCTACATGGCCCTGTGTGAAAAAGAAATTGCCCCCTGAACCTAATAACTGGTTGGGCCACCCTTAGAAGCAATAACTGCAATCAAGCATTTGCGATAACTTGCAACGAGTCTTTTACAGCGCTCTGGAGGAATTTTGGCCCACTCATCTTTGCAGAATTGTTGTAATTCAGCTTTATTTGAGGGTTTTCTAGCATGAACCGCCTTTTAAGGTCATGTCACAACATCTCAATAGGATTCAGGTCAGGACTTTGACTAGGCCTCTCCAAAGTCTTCATTTTGTTTTTCTTCAGCCATTCAGAGGTGAATTTGCTGGTGTGTTTTGGGTCATTGTCCTGCTGCAGCACCCAAGATCTCTTCAGCTTGAGTTGACGAACAGATGGCCGGACATTCTCCTTCAGGATTTTTTGGCAGACAGTAGAATTCATGGTTCCATTTATCACAGCATGCCTTCCAGGTCCTGAAGCAGCAAAACAACCCCAGACCATCACACTACCACCACCATATTTTACTGTTGGTATGATGTTCTTCTGCTGAAATGCTGTGTTACTTCTACGCCAGATGTAACGGGACACGCACCTTCCAAAAAGTTCAACTTTTGTCTCGTCGGTCCACAAGGTACTTTCCCCAAAGTCTTGGCAATCATTGAGATGTTTTTTTAGCAAAATTGAGACGAGCCTTAATGTTCTTTTTGCTTAAAAGTGGTTTGCGCCTTGGATATCTGCCATGCAGGCCGTTTTTGCCCAGTCTCTTTTTTATGGTGGAGTCGTGAACACTGACCTTAATTGAGGCAAGTGAGGCCTGCAGTTCTTTAGATGTTGTCCTGGGGTCTTTTGTGGCCTCTCGGATGAGTTTTCTCTGCGCTCTTGGGGTAATTTTGGTCGGCCGGCCACCAGGGCCGGCCTTAGGTTTCACAGCGCCCTGAGCGTAATCAGATATTGGCGCCCCCCCCCCCTCCCCATTCATCCTCTTCACGTGCATATAATAGGCAGATCCCCCCCTTAGTGTATATAGGCTACTTGTCTTGCATATGTAGGCAGATCCCCTTTAATGTATATATAGGCAGATCCCCCCTTAGTGTATATAGGCTTAGGCTACTAGTCTTGCAGTTGCAGATCCCCTTTTAGTGTATTTAGGCAGCCAATCCCCCCCCCCCCTCCCCTCTTAGTGTATCTAGCATAGGCATATTCTCCCTTTCGCGTAGGGAGGTTGGGGATAGGGAACCTTACTTTTTTGCTGGTCTTCTATTCTTACTGTCTGCAGAGCAGTGCCAGTGTAGCTGCTGGAATTCTGGGAGCAGGAGAGAAGGACTTGTCGTCACTCAGGACACTGTCACAGAGCTGGTGGCACATGTACTGCGTGCTTCCCTGCAGCAGCCTGAGCCTCAGGGCGCCTCCGCCCATGCTGATTCCTGACATATCGCGGGGCCTGGCAGAGTCTCGCACTCCAAGAGGCAGCCAGAGGCATATCTGGGTAATACGGCGCCTATGGCAAACACTGAAATTTCTCCGCCCCCCCCCCCCCCCAACACATCACAGTCACATGCCATCAGATAATTCATCTAGTAATCCTATGCCATCAGATAATTCATCAAGCAGTCTCATGCCATCAGAAAATTCATCAAGCAGTCTCATGTTATCAGATAACTCGTCAAGCAGTCTCATGTTATCAGATAATTCATCAAGCAGTCTCATGTTATCAGATAATTCATCAAGCAGTCTCATGTTATCAGATAATTCATCAAGTAATCACATGACATCAGATAATTCATCAAGTAGTCTCATGCCATCAGATAATTCATCAAGCAGTCTCATGCCATCAGATAATTCATCAAGCAGTCTCATGTTATCAGATAATTCATCAAGTAGTCTCATGCCATCAGATAATTCATCAAGCAGTCACATGCCATCAGATAATTCATCAAGTAATCACATGCCATCAGATAATTCATCAAGCAGTCACATGCCATCAGATAATTCATCAAGTAATCACATGCCATCAGATAATTCATCAAGTAATCACATGCCATCAGATAATTCATCAAGTAGTCACATGCTGCCCAATAAAAATAAAGTTGCAACAGTCAACCAGATAAAATAATTACGGTAAGTAGCCAGGTACCTCACAATAAAAACATTACATAGACAGATGCCTCAAGATAAAACAATTTAGTAGCCAAGTCCACCCTGGATACATAAATTAAACAGCCATGTTCACAAAATAAAAGCATTAGATAGCTATGTGCCCATACATATCAGTAGGTAGAAAAATGTGCCCCTAGATGTTAGGTAGCCATAGCGGACCCCCAATTGCTGGCTGGGTGCAGGGTATTTGCTGGGTGCTGGTTAGGGCAGTGTGCAGGCTGGTGGCTGGGTGCAGGTTAGGGCGGTGTGCAGGATGGGTGCAGGGGCAGGATGCTGGTTAGGGCAGTGTGCAGGCTGGTGGCTGGGTGCAGGGTGGGCAGTTGTGGCGAGGCAGTTTGGGCAGTTGTGGCTGGGTGGGCAGTTTGGGTGGGTAGTTGTGGCTGGGTGGGTAGTTGTGGGTGGGCAGTTGTGGCTGGGTGAGTAGTTGTGGCTGGGTGGGCAGTTTGGGTGAGTAGTTGTGGCTGGGTGGGCAGTTGTTGTGGCTGGGTGGGCAGTTTGGGTGAGTAGTTGTGGCTGGGTGGGCAGTTGTGGCTGGGTGGGCAGTTTGGGTGAGTAGTTGTGGCTGGGTGGGTAGTTGTGGGTGGGCAGTTGTGGCTGGGTGGGCAGTTTGGGTGGGTAGTTGTGGCTGGGTGGGTAGTTGTGGGTGGGCAGTTGTGGCTGGGTGAGTAGTTGTGGCTGGGTGGGCAGTTTGGGTGAGTAGTTGTGGCTGGGTGGGCAGTTGTGGCTTGGTGGGCTGTTTGGGTGGGTAGTTGTGGCTGGGTGGGCAGTTGTGGCGAGTAGTTGTGGCTGGGTGGGCAGTTTGGGTGAGTAGTTGTGGCTGGGTGGGCAATTGTGGCTTGGTGGGCTGTTTGGGTGGGTAGTTGTGGCTGGGTGGGCAGTTGTGGCTGGGTGGGCAGTTGTGGCGAGCAGTTGTGGCTGGGTGGGCAGTTTGGGTGAGTAGTTGTGGCTGGGTGGGCAGTTGTGGCTTGGTGGGCTGTTTGGGTGGGTAGTTGTGGCTGGGTGGGCAGTTGTGGCTTGGTGGGCTGTTTGGGTGGGCAGTTGTGGCTGGGTGGGCAGTTGTGGCTGGGGCAAGTTACAGACCTCAGATCTCACGGCGACCGGTCCCCGCAGCCTGTCCCCGACAGACCTGTCTGGCAGTCCAGACCTCAGATGCGGCGACAGCAGAGTGGCTGGCCGTGCACGCTACCCGCGCTCAATGTATTCCAAATGTGGAAGTGACGTCAGCGTCAATGACGTCACTTCCGCATTTGGAATACCTTCAGTGTGGATAGCCTGCGCAGCCAGCCACTCTGCTGTCGCCGCGATCTGAGGTCTGTCGGGGACAGGCGGCGGGTGCAGAGGCGGCAACGGGAGGGGAGGCTCAGTGGCAAAGGTGCAGCTGAAACGCCAGCAGTTTGCTGTTCTTCGCCCCCAGCGGCACCAGGGGGTGGAGAAAGACGCACAGCAAGACGGACCCATCTGGAGCCCGCAGCAGCCAGATAATGCATGCGGCCAGGCGGCAGGAGCGCCCCCTGGAGGCCGGCGCCCTGAGCGATCGCTCTGGTCGCTCAGGTCAAAGGCCGGCCCTGCCGGCCACTCCTGGGAAGGTTCATCACTGTTCCATGTGTTTGCCATTTGTGGATAATGGCTCTCACTGTGGTTCGCTGGAGTCCCAAAGCTTTAGAAATGGCTTTATAACCTTTACCAGACTGATAGATTTCAATTACAGTACTTTTGTTCTCATTTGTTCCTGAATTTCTTTGGATCTTGGCATGATGTCTAGCTTTTGAGGTGCTTTTGGTCTACTTCTCTGTGTCAGATAGCTCCTATTTAAGTGATTTCTTGATTGAAACAGGTGTGGCAGTAATCAGGCCTGGAGGTGACTACAGAAATTGAACTCAGGTGTAATAAACCACCTTTAAGTTATTTTTTAACAAGGGGGGGCAATCACTTTTTCACACAGGGCCATGTAGATTTGGAGTTTTTTTTTCTCACTAAATAATAAAAACCATCATTTAACACTGCATTTTGTGTTCAATTAGGTTATCTTTGACTAATAGTTAACCGTTTTTGATGAGCAGAAACATTTAAGTGTGACAAACATGCACAAGAATAAGAAATCAGGAAGGGGGCAAATAGTTTTTCACACCACTGTATATATAAATATATATATCTACACATATATATATATATATACATATATATATATATATATATATATATATATATATATATATATATATATATATATATATATAATACATCTGTATGTACAGTGCAGTATCTCAGTATTTATAACTAAAGTGTTGTACAAATGTATGAGGCATGTCACCCGACAGGGATTGTGTCGTGATCCCTTCGGTGACATTACAGGACCGGGGCTATGCAGTAGGGAGGATGGTTGATGGGGCGGCACGCAAGTTGCGTCACTTGATGGACGTGGTTAGTAGAGATCCGCCAGGCTGATCACTGATACATACGGTAGTTTCTTGGGGCGTGTACACTTAGAATTATTTGTATACTTAGCTTTACTCAGGCCACAGCGTATTCTAATTACCCACCACTAGATGGAGCCTTATCTGCTATAATGCATTTTGCCTTCAATTTCCTATTCATTTATTTAGAACTGTAGTAGCTGCGCGCAGGTATGACCTCTTACGTACTGCACAGAGTATATTTTCTTGTCAGTTAACTGTTCCTCAGAGGGGCTCACAATCAAATCCCTACCATTGTCATACAGTGTGATGCGAAAGTTTGGGCAACCTTGTTAATCGTCATGATTTTCCTATATAAATCGTTGGTTGTTACGATAAAAAATGTCAGTTAAATATATCATATAGGAGATACGCACAGTGATATTTGAGAAGTGAAATGAATTTTATTGGATTTACAGAAAGTGCGCAATAATTGTTTAAATAAAATTAGGCAGGTGCATACATTTGGGCACTGTTGTACACAAAGATGGCGCCGGACCTGGACGCCGCGGCCACAGGGCTCCGGATTTGTTTCTTTTCTTCTATGTAGTCTCCCACCCCTACTCGCCGCCGAGCCTCTCTACCGCCGGGGTGAGATGTGGGGATCACGGGCATGCCGGTATTGTTCCGCACCGGCCATAGAGTCCAGCTGATTGGTACATCGGCGGTTTGGGGCGGCATGTGGGGGGCGCCGTTCGGCTTGCAGAGGGACCGCTGCTCACTCCCACCACCGCAGCTGAGTGCCGGCTCCACTGCTGCAGATCCATACCGGGCCGCTGACGGGAGATTCGCTGCTGCTGCACTCTGCGGGTCACAGCTGATCGATCCCCAGGGAGGCTTCCACAGTGCCGCGGTCCGCTCCGTCACCTAACACCTGATGCCAGCCATTGTTGCCCCTGCGCTGGGTCACCTCCAGGCCAGCCCCTCAGTCTACTTGTCGCCGCTTCCTGCTTGGGCCACCCACGTGGAGGAGCTTTCGATGCCAACGTCGCTCCACTGGCCGCTTCAGAGGCAGTCTTCCACTGCCTCCTCCAGCCCGCTAGACCTACCATGTGGAGGAGATCCTCTTCTCCAAGCTCTCTCGCAAGGCCTGACTACCACTGGCAGGCCACTGCCAGGACGATCACAGCATCCAGACATCATAGGCTGGTATCACCCCAGGGCCCCCATGCAATCTCCAGCACAAAGGGGGATCGAGTCACTCCCTCACTGCTCTAGCCATGGCAGAAGGGGTCAATCAAAATCCGCTGGGAGACATGCAGTGATCGCACAGAAGGAGCCACATCGCTGAACGGTCCCGCTGACTCTGATGCTCTGCCGCCATAAGACAACAAACACAAAAAACTATTGCCGCCTGCGTGAACGCCTGATCCATCTAAAGGCTGCCCGGCAAAAGGGGACTCACTTTTTTTCACTGTTCTTACCTTCTCCATTTTCATTCTTTTTACTCTCTTTCTCTCTCCCAAGGATGGACTGGGGGGCATCTGATTCAAAGTATCACTGAAGAAGCGTTTTGAGTGCCTTATACGGCAGCTGATTACCCCCGGTCCTCTCCTGGGTCCATCTCTTGAGTTTTCCTTCTATCTATCCTTTTTATTCTATGCCGTGTATATTTGCTGTATGTAATGTATGTACCTACTGTAAGTATGCATATGCACTGTATGTATCTACTGTATGTCTATTGTATGCTAAATTGCACCATTTTGCTACTGTACCGACCCTGTTGTGCCAAAATCAATTCCGGGTACAACTCTTGTTGTACTTGGCGAAATAAACCTGATTCTGATTCTGATTTTATTGATTCCAAAACCTTTAGAACTAATTATTGGAAGTCAAATTGGCTTGGTAAGCTCAGTGATCCCTGACCTACAAACACAGGTGAATCCAATTATGAGAAATAGTATTTAAGGGGGTCAATTGTAAGTTTCCCTCCTCTTTTAATTTTCTCTGAAGGGTAGCAACATGGGGGTCTCAAAACAACTCTCAAATGAGCTAAAGACAAAGTTTGTTCAGCATCATGGTTTAGGGGAAGGAAACAGAAAGCTGTCTCAGAGATTTCAGTTGTCTGTTTCCACAGTAAGAACATATTGAAGAAATTGAAGACCACAGGCTCAGTTCAAGGTAGGGTTCAAAGTGACAGATCAAAAAATATCTCGGATAGACAGAAGTGATGAATGGTGAGAACAGTCAGTAAACCCACAGACCAGCACCAAAGACCTACAACATCATCTTGCTGCAGATGGAGTCACTGTACATCGTTCAATCATTCAGCGCACTTTACACAAGGACATGCTGTATTCGAGAGTGATGCAGAGGAAGCCCTTTCTCCGCCCACAGCACAAACAGAGCCGCTTGAGGTATGCTAAAGCACATTTGGACAAGCCAGCTTCATTTTGGAATAAGGTGCTGTGGACTGATGAAACTAAAATTGAGGTATTTGGCATTAAAAGGGGGTTATGCATGGAGGAAAAAGAACACAGCATTCCAAGAAAAACGCCTGCTATCTACAGTAAAATATAGTGGTGGTTCCATCATGCTGTGTTGCTGTGTGGCCAGTGCAGGGACTGGGAATCTTGTCAAAGTTGAGGGACGCATGGGTTCCACTCAGTATCAGCAGATTCTGGAGACCAATGTCCAGGAATCGGTGACAAAGCTGAAGCTGTGCCAGGGCTGGATCTTTCAACAAGACAACAACCCTAACCACTCCTCAAAATCCACTAATCCACTAAGAGGAACAAGTACAGTATTCTGGAATGGTCATCTTAGTCCCCTGACCTGAATATAATTGAAAATCAGTGGTGTGAGTTAAAGAGAGCTGTCTATGCTTGGAAGCCATCAAACCTGAATGAATTAGAGATGTTTTGTAAAGAGGAATGGTATCTAAAATACCTTCAACCAGAATCCAGACTCTCATTGTAACCTACAGGAAGCGTTTAGAGGCTGTAATTTCAGAAAAAGGAGGATCTACTAAATACTGATTTCATTTCATTTTTGTGCTGCCCAAATTTATGCACCTGCCTAATTTTATTTAAACAATTATTGCGCACTTTCTGTAAATCCAATAAACTTAATTTCACTTCTCAAATATCACTGTGTGTGTCTCCTATATGATATATTTAACTGACATTTTTTATTGTAACAACCAATGATTTATACAGGAAAATCATGACGATTAACAAGCTTGCCCAAACTTTCGCATCCCTCTGTATGTCTATATCATATTGTGTATGTACTGCAGTCTAGGGCCAATTTAGGGCGGAAGCCAATTAACTTATCTGTATTAACACACGCACTTTGCTTCTCACTGTAACGATTGGTGTCGGCACACAGAGAGAATCTGATTATTGATGATCTGCAGAATCATCAACAATACAGATGTATACCTGATTATGGATGATCTGCAGAATCACCAATAATACAAGTATGACTAACCTCTGGACACCTAATAAAGTGTAAGTGTTTGGTGCAACTGTAGGCTATCTCCCGTGGGGCGGGAGATACAGATAACTTCGGCCAGAGACCACCTGAGGAGCAGGTGGCCCTCGGCAGTGCAGGGACTATCTCTTAAAGAGAAGGGGATAGAGATAATCCTGCAGCCAGTGATTCCCTGGTAAACTAGGAATCAGACTGTACTGCAGCCAGGGGACTCATATGGGATAGAGGCCACTGGCTGCACTGCAGGAAGGACTCTCTGAGGAGCAGGAGGACCTTGCAGCTAACTGACACTTGGAGGAATAGTGTCACAGACAGACTGTATTTTAGACTTGTCAATCTTATTAAAATTTAGATATCTTTAATGCTTGAATTTTATATAGTAAATTCAAGCAACTTTTTTTTTTAACCGTTTTGGTATGATTTTCATTTTTATTGTCTCTTTTGGTGATTGTTCTCTGATTTTTTATTGGTATCTTGTATTGCTTCTCTCAGTGCCCTATTATTATGGCTCAAAATTATCACCTCAAGAAATGTGTCCTTGTTTTGTGTAACTACAAAATTCGCATGATGCCACCCTGAAACTCTCAGCAGCTGCAGGTGTCTCTCTGGACCAGGACATTTTGAAGCATAGCGGCCACAGGATAACATTTTGCTTGCGACTTATTATTGTGATCCAACGTAGTGTGTCAACCCACTTCCATTGACTATGGACCACATAATGGATTACCTTTTTTTAATATTATTTTACAACATTTTTTTTTATTGTTTTGTTGTTCATTTTTTTTTACTTACTAATTTCTAATGCAAATCTCCATTTAGTTATAATAGTTTTTCACTATATACTTTCATCATTTACTTTATCTGCAATTGTATGTAATATTAATGTAATTTTTTTTTTCATTTTATATGTGGTTGATAAATGAGTCCATACATATTTATTTACCCTTCAAGGTAAGACGCCGCCTCTTCCAGGCACGATACCTGGGAAAGGGCAAGAGCCGCAAAACGTATTGTGAAAGTGCCAAATAAAACCTTTGTAAATTTATTCCAGATTTTTTTAAAACTTGTTTTATTTGGATTTTTTCATATTTTAACAAAAGAATTAAAGATCCAAGTAGTAAACCAAGACATAAATTTACCATAAGGCTATCACGCTTGGTACAAGGCATATACACTGAGGCTCAGATAATCATAGTCAAAACGTAAGTTAGGGTCATACACGTGAGATCAGATGGCTGCGGTACAATAGGCTGAGACAAAGGCTAGGTCGATAATCAGGCTAGGGTCATACACGAGATATCAGATGGCTGAGGCACAATAGGACTAGGCGAGAGAATGCTCAGTAAGGCTCAGTGGCGTACCTAGGGCATTTGACACCCGGTGCTGGGTGTTATAAGACACCCCCCCAAAAAAAGTAAAGGGGCAAAAAATGGGTGGCGCTATAGCCGCGGCAAAAAAATGGGCGTGGCCATGACCGGATGAGGGCGGAGCTAACTGTAATTTGACGTGAACCCGGGTGAAAATACACGTAATGTGTGCAGATTTGCTCAGAGAATACGTTCAATCATGTCTGCAGATTTGCCCAGAGAATACGTTCAATCATGTCGGCAGATTTGCCCAGAAAATACATGCAATCATGTCGGCAGATTTGCCAGAGAATACGTTCAATCATGTCGGCAGATTTGCCCAGAAAATACATGCAATCATGTCGGCAGATTTGCCCAGAAAATACATGCAATCATGTCGGCAGATTTGCCCAGAGAATACGTTCAATCATGTCGGCAGATTTGCCCAGAGAATACGTTCAATCATGTCGGCACATTTGCCCAGAGAATACGTTCAATCATGTCGGCAGATTTGCCCAGAGAATACGTTCAATCATGTCGGCAGATTTGCCCAGAAAATCCATGCAATCATGTCGGCAGATTTGCCCAGAAAATACATGCAATCATGTCGGCAGATTTGCCCAGAGAATACGTTCAATCATGTCGGCAGATTTGCCCAGAAAATACATGCAATCGTGTGGCAGACCTGTCCAGAAAACTCTTCAATCGTGTAGCAGACCTGGCCAGAACATAAATGCTACCCCTGGCTGCTAATATAAATTAAAAAGAAAAAAAAAAAACATTTACTCACCTGCAGCAGAGCTCCTGTTCCGGCCTCCGTCCAGTGCGCAGCTCCCACGATCCTCTGCAGCCAGCAACTCCCAAAGTCTCCAGAGCAGGGCTTCGGACATTTTACTATAGCCCTGCTCTGCCGCTGCGGTGAACTGATACGGCGTCTATCAGACGCCGAAAGTCAGTTCACGCTGGGGGGTGCTTGGAGAATTTTAAGGGGTGCTTCAGCACCCAAAGCACCCCCCCCACCCCCCCCCCCCCCCCCCGTGCCGCCACTGCCCCCAGTATAGGTAGCTAGCAGTTGCCCATAGTATAGGTAGCTAGTTGCCCCCAGTGAAGGTAGTATAGTTGCCCCAATATAGCTAGTATAGTTGCCCCCAGGATAGGCAGCATAGCTGCTGCCCCCAATGTAGGTAGTGTCGCTGCCCCCAGTGTAGTTTGTATAGTGGCCCCCGTACAGCTGCCCTCCAGTATAGCTAGTATAGTGGCCCCCATAGTTGCCCCAGTATAGCTAGTATAGTGGCCCACAGTTTAGATAGTATAGTTGCCTCCATTGTAGCTGGTATGGTGCCCCCCCCTCCCAGTATAGGTAATATAGTGGCCCCCATAGATGCCCCCAGTGTAGCTAGTACAGTGCCCCCCCCCCCCCCGTTTAGCTGCCCCCAGTATAGTGGCCCCCAGCTAGTATAGTGGCCCCCAGTTTAGGTAGTATAGTGCTCCTCCCCCCCCCCCCCCCCCCCCGTGTAGCTAGAAGGAGGGGTGACAGCAGGGATAGCGGCGGGGAGGGTGAAATATCCCCCCCTCCCTCACCTGGGTCCCCTCCTTCTGCCTCTCTTCTCCCCCCAAAAATGCGGGCAGCGGGCCGGTAGCAGTGGGCAGCGAGCAGGCGAGCGCGGAGTATACTCACGTTACTTCCGCGTATCAGCCTGGAACGCTGCGTAGCCGTCACGTGCCTCTACTGCGCCTCCAATGATTGGAGGCGCAGAAGAGGCACGTGACGGTGACGCAGCGTTCCAGGCTGATACGCGGAAGTAACGTGAGTATACTCCGCGCTCGCCTGCTCGCTGCCCACTGCCACCGGCCCGCTGCCCGCATTTTTAATGGGGAGAAGAGAGGCAGAAGGAGGGGACCCAGGTGAGGGAGGGGGGGATATTTCCCCCTCCCCGCCGCTATCCCTGCTGTCACCCCTCCTCCTAGCGCTGCTCTTCCCCTCCTTAGTCAGGTGTAGGGGGGTCGTGGCGACACCCCCCTGGCTGACTGGTACCCGGTGCGCCCCGCCCCCCTGCGCCCTTAGGTAGGAACGCTACTGGTAAGGCTATGGTCAAAACTAAAGTCAGTCAGGCAGTCGCATTAATATACAATCACAATAATAATACAATAATATCACAGAGTGACAGAGTGCTATCACGGGCAGTGAACAACTAAAACAGCACTGCTGACGCTATGATCGCCGGCGTCTCAGGGCATAAGACCGGCTCTGAAACGCACACCTGCCTAGAGGAATGGACGGGACGTGCACACTCACTCACCACCGCAGGGGTGCTTGGGGTGGCGCCGGTAGAATTAGAAGGGGAAGCTCGCGGCTGAACTCCGCCGCGCGAGCCGCCCCAGCTATTGCTGTAATCGCTGACGGGTGAGTCCCTTACAAAGGCATTGTAGGCACGTGTCTACAGGCGCCTGATGATAGAAAGGCGGCTCACTCCCCTACTCGAGCACCTCCCTCCCTCCTTCATGCGGGGTCACCCCTATCTACTTAATACTGAGGGTACTTCTGGATACATAATACTAAGGGGCACCTGTAGCTACCTACGTCGATTTTGTCAGAACTGAAATATACCAGTTGCTGTCAGTTATATATCAGCTGCTGTCAGTTACAACTGAATGTGTAAGAAAATGTCCATGTTTCCCAATGGCTCAAATGGGCAATATTACAGTTTAACAGTGTGCTGACCAGGAAGCTGTTATGGGGTAATGGCCATTTTTTTCCCAAAATGGTAGACAAAAAATTCCATTGATCACAGTGGACAAAGAGAGGAGAAAAAGATTGATGAGTACACTACACAGGAGGTAAGTATGACGTGTTTATGTTTATTTTGACTTTTCATTTTCAGTTCAGGTTCTCTTTAAATTGTAACTATTACTTGTTATGGAGCACATATGAACACACCCCTAGTAGCGCCAAAAGCTTTTAAGCCCAGCCTCCATAGCCCACAATGCACCTTCCTTACCCACAATGCGCTTCGAAAACGGCTTTTATTCCATAAAAGATCGCTAGTGTTGATATTTACAGCTTGCTTACCGCATCATTACCGAACACTAGCAATCTTTTAACGAACAAAAGCCGACAACTAAAAAAAATGTGCTGAATACGACTAAGCATTCGGTAAATTTTGCATGTGGTAAATTAACGAAAAGCAAATTTTTACCACATACTGTTTGATGAATCGAGGCCAATGTCTACTGTGTATAATATGTAGGCTGAGTCCTTGGAAGGTACTATTTTAAGAGCACCTTCTTGGTAAGAGTAAAGATCAAGTCCAGGTAACAAAAGAACCAAAAAACTAAAGCAAATTGTTCAACCCCTCCATACCCACCCAGAACATCCCACTCTTAACACTTCCAAGTACCATCCAACCAATTGCTCTCTCTCCAGGGTCTATATAAGATGATACAACTAAAATTCAATGGATCTCCTAAGAAGCATCTGCAATGGGCTCAGAGTTCCTTTAAAGTGTTTCGCGCAATACCAGGAAGTATATTTGAAGGGATCTACTAAATACTGAATTTGTTCTGGAGAAATAACCAGTTTAATGAAATGTCACAATTTTTTGAATGTTTTGCTGCTTTTTCTTTATGCAATAAAGCCTCTGTTTTATCCATGACAATACTCCAGATTTTGATGAACTGCCGAGGTGAGTGATCCGCTACCTTTTTTTTTAATAACATTTATTGTCATCATGACTTTGCTTGGAATATGGAAAAGACAGAGAAATCCATAGCTAAATAAAGTAAATCCAGAAGACATAGCTGGCACCTACATTGATGTTTCTTCTCTTGCAAACATATCCCTCAGCTCCATCCTTCAGTGTTACCAGATTGCTGCCAGAACAGCATAACCCTTCTCCTAGGTAATTAATGGCTTGACTATTATTTGACTGATGTGTAATAATTATGATTAAATGTTGCTGATCTGGCCAACAATGCCAGTATTAACCTAACCTAACCAAACCTCTACACCAGGGGTCTCAAACTCAATTTACCTGGGGGTCGCAGGAGGCAAAATCAGGATGAGGCTGATTAGGCAGGCAGGCATAAGGGATTTCATAAAAAAAGTCAATCAGCAGCTCCAGACCCGAACACTCCCCCCCGTCCCTTGCATTGATTTTTATTTCAAAATCAAATTCACACTGAATCGAACTATTTTGCCTATTTTACCTTATAGTTCGCTTCAGTGCTCCCATTACAAGTAATCTGCCGTGTCCCCGCCGCAAAACGAGGGCTGCAGAGCTCCCAAATCGCCTGGGGGGCAATCCGCCGGCATCTCCTGGATTTCCTGACATCAATCACAGCGCATTGCCGCCTCTCCCCGCCCCTCTCTGTGAAGGAAGAGTGAGAGGGGCGGGCAGAGGTGGCGATTCGCCACAATTGACGTCAGGAGGGGCAGAGCTGAAGCTGAAAGCTCTGCCCCTTCCAGGAAATGCCGGTGGATTGCCCCCCGGGCGATTTGGGGGCTCTGCAGCCCTCGTTTAGCGCCGGGGATGCTGCAGATTACTTGGGAGCACTGAAACGAACTATAAGGAAGCTTTTGCCGGCGCGGGCCACAAAATATTGTATCGAGGGCCACAAATGGCCCGTGGGCCACGAGTTTGAGACCCCTGCTCTACACTTTAGCTTATTACAGGGGATGACTCTGCAGCAGTGGTAGACACTGTTCCAGTGGTAGGAAGGGTAAATGGAGAACCCATACTGGCGACAGCACTGGCTGGGATACAGAAATAGCAGCAGGATCAATAGTAGATTCAGTGTGTCAAGGATTGAGACATCACATCATGTCAGATTGTCAAAAGCCAACTGAAGCGGACAGTGCAGTGTCTGCTCTAATGGTGCATTGTGGCCTGGTTGGAGGAGATTTCCACCAAAGGCCTCTGTGGGAAAGGCATCTGCTGTCCTTAAAGGCCTGTATATATCCTCCTTCTCCTAAAAAGGACTCTTTTTTTAAGATATCCCTCAGTTTTATTTTATATTTAAATCTACGTTTTTACTGTTTCATTGTCTCTGCTCAATGACCAATTCATTGACATTTGCCAGAGCTAAAAATCTATGACCTATTGGTCCTTTTTTATCTCTTTCCTGCTCTCATACGCCATTTTCTGCCAGAAAAGTGTATTATGGCTGTAATACCTTATCAGTGAGGCTTACGTTATAGTCCGCTCCGTTCAGAACTTATCATTTGCATACCTAATTTTTAACTCTTTTAGGCAGAGAAAGAAAAAAAGGAATGCTGCATAGTTATTTGTGTGCTCCGCACTGTACATACAAAAGTCTATCTCATCATGTCACATATCAACTTGGTATGCCTTTAAAAATCATGCAGGTCGTATGTTTGCATTGCAAAACACAGAATCTGTTATGCTGGATACACACTATGCGTTTCCGCGTGCGACGCGGCCGTCGATACGCGTCGATTCGATTATTTCCGAACATTTCCGAACGAATTTCGATGATTTTTAGGTCGAATGCCATGTAAAGTATGGCAAATCGACCTAATGATCCATCGAAGCTTGAATCGGACATGTCGGAAATAATCGAATCGACGCGTATCGACGGCCGCGTCGCACGCGGAAACGCATAGTGTGTATCCAGCATTAGAATGTTGTTGTAACTGTTGTCAGTGTTTGTAATCCGTTTGTTCATTTTGGGTGGTATTGTTGTATTTGGATTGTATTGGCGTTTGAGTCAATAGCAAGGGGTTTAGGTCTGTGGTGATTGTTACATGTTCTACAACAACAAGAAAGAAATATTTGTAAAGTGTTTTTCTACTATAGGACCCAAAGCACATGAGCTTGTCTCAGATCAGTACATAGTGATGTTTAGCGGGTAAAAGTTATGTGTTTATAAATGCCAGACAAAACAGGTGGCTTTTCAGTTTTGATGTCCAGACTTGGAGCTGTCTTAATTAAGTTTGGCAAGGCATTCCAAAAAGGTAGGGGAAACATGACAGAAAGCTCTGGCTCCAAAGGTTTTTAGTTGGAATGAGAGTGGTTAACTTATTGGATCCTTTTGATTTGAGGTTGCGGGAAGTATGACGCAGTTGCAACAAATTCTTCAGGTATCCAGGGCCTAGGTCATGTAGGCATTTGAATGTTAACATGCTAATTTTGAAAATAATTCTCCATTTTATGAGTAGCCAGTGTAGTGGGCAAAGGATTGATGGCAATGGCAGGGTTGGCTTGTTAACAGTCTTGCAGCAGCATTCTTTATTATCTGCAGTCAGTATATGTATGTCTTTATTTGGAAGCCTGGCATATAAGGCATTGCAATAGTCCAGTCACGATGTGATGAAGGTGTGAACTAGGGTTGGAAGATCCTCTGAAGAAATGAGGTGCTTAATTTTTGCAATTTTCCTTAGGTGAAAAAGGAGTGTTTCACAAGAGCTGAAATTTGATTCCTGAAGTTTAATTCCGCATCAATCAGTAAACCCAAGCTGCGCACAGTGTTGGAGCTAGTAAGGTCTGAGTTCTCTACCCTGGTATTGACTGTGTCTGGAGCTGCTTTGCTGTTAGGCACTGGTCTCTTCTCACAAACTATGTCCTGCCATTTCATGTCTGCTGGTGGTGTTATTAACTTGGACTGCCCTGGATATTCATTACTCTACCAGCAGAGGGCTCTGAAGACTGAACTTCCACCTTCCACCAGCAGGCGGCCTGTTACTGCTATTGGAAAGACTTGCAGTTCCCAGTTCACTGGATGGTCTCAAATAAACTCTCATTGCAAGTGCTCACCACCAGCTGCATCATGTGTGTGCTAATCACATGGACTATTTAGACCATTTAGACTATTTTGACTATTTTAAGATCTACCTCTTCCTCCTGCTGATTGCCAGAACTTCGTAGTCTTTTGCAGACCTGAGCCTCTGGACATTTTGTATACCTGTTACCCGATCTGTATCTGTTCCTTCTTGTTCTGGCCCGTTTATCCTGTCTTTGACCTCTCTCTTGCCTAATCCCTGGTACCGTGTTTATCTGATTATCTGTTGCTGACCCTGCTTTCCTGTTTGTGCTGATTCTGTCTAATTCCTTTGGTACCACGTATGTTAGTGTAACGATTGTGGAACTTTCTCCGTGATCAGCGCACAACGCGTGCGCTGACACGGCGGAAATCCTCCACAAGCGTATATTTGCAGGCACCCAGCAAAAGGTGCTACGCACCTGTAGAGGGAAATTCCTGTCGGCAGATGGCGCTGGGGAGTGCAGAGGAACCAATCCTCTGTACCTCCACAAGTGCCAGACAGGAATTGTACGAAGCGCAGAGCGCAATCGCAGGAGAGGCGATTGCGAATGAGATTGAGCAAAGGGACAGGTTGTATGTGTGTGCGCCAATCCAGTCGCCACCCCGCGACCGCGCACACACAACAGCAGATATGAAATAGGAACGCGATCGCGAGAGGTGCAATCGCCAGACGTGACACAAGGCAGATCAGAATAGAATACGAGGGTAGCAAAGGCACAGCAAATAATACAATAAGGAGATACGGAAAATAACAAACGCTAGCTAACCGCGAACACCGCACTCATTCACAACAGTGCACGCGGTTATGCGCTGTCTCCACGTGATAAGCACAATAGAGACAAGCACGCCTAACTAACCATCGACAGACAAACATGAAACAGAGGACGCGAGCGCTTGCTTAACGGTTACCTCACCGAGCCTCCAGCAAGCGTAGCAGACAAGACAGACACACGAAAACAGGGACAAGCGAGAGATAGGATCCACAGCACTAGCGAAAAGTGGCTAGCACGATCCAGGTACAGAGTAGCAGAACAGAAGGATCCCCAGCGCTAGCGAAAAGTAGCTAGCGCGATCCCAGAAGACAAAACAGAAGGATCCCCAGCGCTAGCGAAAAGTAGCTAGCGCGATCCCAGGAGACAGAACAGAAGAGATAGCTGGTAGCAACCGCTGCACCAGCTATACTCCAAGAACAGAGATCAGAACCATTTCCTGTCGACCACCTTTGGGGCAGGACAATGGCAACAGGCAAGACAAGACAGAACAGGCAATACAGATAATACAACCTGACTGGGCTAGAAGGGGAGCCTAAAGCAATCCCAAGGAATTAACTATACTAGATAGCAATGGCTGACACTCCAGCAGTGTCCATCAGGAACAGACCATGGAAAGGAAATGACCAGCAAAGCCTTCTGGGAAACATAAAGCTCTTATAGTGCCAGTCATCAAAGAAGGCAGGTAGGGGATTTGCATAACGAATGTATGCAAATTCCCCAGCAAGAGAACAGACCAGAAACTTGCAATGGAAAGACAGGTCTCTGTTCCAGAGACCTGCAACCCACAGACTAGAGGAATGGACAAACAGCTGTCTGCCTGTGCAGCCAGCTGAGCGGATCATCACAGTACCCCCCCCCCCCCCCCCCTCTAGGGATGGATTCCAGACATCCCTCAAAACTGGTATCATCACAAAACTTTAACTGAAGACTCATGAAGGTCGGGACAGCCCGACAAGGCCCAATTCCAGAGTCAGTCCATCCGAAACCGACCTCATCGGAAGCAGAAGCCACCGAAACATGCCCATCAGCACTACAATTCTCAGCGTAACACCCATCAGGACTGTGGACACCAGAGAAGAAGCCATCGACACCCTCCAGACAATACCCACCACCTTCCAAGGAGCGTCCAAGAATACCAAACCTGCTGCAATACCTGTTCGAAGTGTCCCTTACAACACCAAAGCCATTGCTGATCGTATTCAGGGCACCAAGCAAAACCTTTCCCGGAATCTCCCAGAACGCCTTGAAGCTCCGCAGAGATCCCAAGAAGCCAGAACGCTCACCAGGCTCACATGGAGAACCACCAAGAACCCCTATGGAACCTATGATCATTCCAGACTCAAAATTAGCAGGACACCCATCAAGATCAGGACTTTCAGGGACCACTTCTGGGCATGCAAGCAGGCAGGCTATATCAGAACATGTCTCCACTGAGGAAGCATCTGAGTACGCTGGTAACCGAGGCACACTTGGGCTTTCTGGGTCACAGAGCACATCGGGGTACACTAGTACAGGAGAAACCTCAGGACATGTCGGGGAACTGCCAACCTCAGAGTCCGACACGACAAGACCAAAACCAGTACCGGGCAGAAAATCATCACGAGTAAAGGTCACAGGTACTGGTCTTTCAAAAGAAGACTCGGACTCAAATTCAGAATTTTCTGTAACTGTAATATCATCATTGACTACACATGAATGAAGCTCCACAAGAGCTGCAAAAGTAGTCAGCAAGGCAGCAATGCCTACTGAAGTGGGCAACACCTCAGAAGGACCTGGGGGGCAGGAGACATCTCCTACAAGTTCTGCACCCTTTGGGAGGAACTCGGAGACCTTCAGATCATCAAACAAGTCCTCAGGAACATCATTTTTCAAGTTGTCTAAGAAGGATTCTGTACTATCCATGTTACAGGGCAAAACTGGAACTTTACTTTGAGAACAGGGCAGATGTCCCAGGGAAGGTTCCACCATAAACTGAGACTGATTTTCATCATCATGAGTGGAACGTACAGGAATATTCACTGGACCACACACTGACTCCCTAACTTTAATCTCGCTGCACCCAGAACTCTGCGTAGTAGTCAAACTAGCTTGCAACTCCAAAACTGCAGAAAGACAGGTAAAAATAGCAGCAATACCTAGACGAGCCTCTAGGGGCAGGGCAGGAGATATTGTACAAGGAAATATTGACTCATCCAGAGTACTGGGTGGAGAGTCAATACTTTCTTCAGAATCAGACTCGCAAATGTCAATGCAAGTGGACATCATGCCTTCATTCATGGTACAGGGCAGGTTCAGAGAAAGCGTCTCTGGACAAGGCAAAGAAGCTTCAGCATCAGATTCGCAAAACCGAATGGCGCTGTCTCACTCTTAGATTCGGCTAACAAAGTCGAATCCGAGGAGTCAGAACGCAAAATTTGCGGATCCAAGATCGCTTTAGGTTGCGAAACTGACACTTCCATATCGCAAACCTCCGCGATCTGCGGAGCAGACTGCAAGGCATCTAGGACAGAAACACTGGAGCAACTGTCATCAGGCAACAGGCCTGCACAGGTGCGAACAGAATAAGACATAGATTCATTTGCAAAAGAAGTGGCGACAACAACAGGAGAAACTTTATTAGACACATCAATAATTTTCTTAAAGTTGCATAACTTAGGAATTTTCCCCATGGCAGGCTCACAAACGGACGATCTTAGAGAACCTGAGGGAAAAAATCTGTCTTCCTTAGACACAGGACCACACAGACCTTTTGCAGCCATACGTTCGGTGGCGACATCAGACCGCACTGGTTCAACTTCCACACAAGCAACTGCTCTGAACGACTTGCACTCAGACTTCAAACACTCAGTTGCTTTGGGAAAGGGAATGCATTCAAAACTCACTTTCTTTAAATCCAGAGGATTGGAACAATCGTCCGCTGACAATGTGTTTTTAGCAGATTGAAGCGCATGTAGTTCATCCAAAATCATTCTCCACACGTCAAACAGCGGAGCCACAAAGTCAGAGATACATTCACCAGTCTTGATTAAAGTGCACGCAGACTCAATGCACGCATACAAAACTGCTTCGTTTTTAGAACGGTAATGATTGCAAAACGATCTCCAATCACATTCCAATTCATAGATCAGGAGCTCGATCTCCCATTTCTCAAATGGGGGCTCCCATGCACACTTAACAAAGGATGAACAATCATAGTGTGCACAGTCTACAGATGGAACTGGAGCAGGAACAGAACGGGAATCTTTTACCTCTTTATTGGGATCAATTAATTGGTGTGTGTGTAATTCATCCAAAATGATCTGCCACACATACATCACCAGATCCACAACACACTCGTCACATTCATCAGAATCAATCAAAAGGCACACAGAGTCAAGACAATCGTTCAGAACATCCGCGCTTTTTGCGATGTAAAAATCGCAAAAGGCTTTCCAATCCAAATCAAATTCCTCCACCAAGGCCCTGATTTCCCATGAGGCAAATGGCGGTTCGAACAACCCAGTATCTAAATAATCTTCATATGGGTGGGGTTTAGGAACGAGTACAGATTTTTTAACTGCTTTAATATAGTGTGCGATCCTACCTATAGCAGGATCCACATAAGCTTTGGATTGGGGCAAAAAACCTGGAAACTGATCAGCAGATGCATTATAAACATCATTATCATACTGCATGGTTTTGCCCATTTCAGACTTGACAGAAATAACCTCTCTATCTGTGGTTGCCATGGGCAACGGATCTTTCCGCTGGGAAGCCTTCCTAGATCTTTTACGTTTAGACCTAAGGCTCATACACACATCAGACCAAAGTCTTTTGAAAATGAAAGATCACAGACCAAGTTTACCCCCTTCCATGTAGTATGAGAGCCATACTCTACACAGTCTATTCTATGGAGCTGAACTCCCCATCAGAAAAAAATCTTTGCAAGATGCTGCACACACAGATGCTGTACAGACACAAAAGATCAGGATCTGCAAAAGATCTGTTCCTGCCAAAAATCCATTCCTGCAATTTGCAATGATAGTCTATGAGATCTGCAGATCATCGTACACACATGATTTAACTGACATTCATCTGCAGATCAGATCCACCAGGATGGATTTTCAGATCTGTGGATGATTGCTTGATCTGCAGATGAATGTCAGTTAAATCATGTGTGTATGATGATCTGCGGATCTCATAGACTATCATTGCAATTTGCAGGAATGGATCTTTGGCAGGAACAGATCTTTTGCAGATACTGATCTTTTGTGTCTGTACAGCATCTGTGTGTGCAGCATCTTGCAAAGATTTTTTTCTAATGTGGAGTTCAGCTCCATAGAAAAGACTGTGTAGAGTATGGCTCTCATACTACATGGAAGGGGGTAAGATTGGTCTGTGATCTTTCAGTTTCCAAAGACTATAGTCTGATGTGTGTATGAGCCTTTAGAGGCTTTGGATGGCTGCTTTATGGATGAAAGAGTAGATGGAACAGCTGATTGAGCTGCTGACAACAACTCATTAAGGGGGTATGGTAATTGAGGTAATCTCAGCCAATTGTGAATTAAAAAGGCCAAGAATTCCAGGGGTTCTTGACTCAGGGTGGTATGATCTAACACATCATAACCCCACATTGACATTTCGCCCCCCAACAGAATGTAGACCATTTGGGGGGCCCAGGTAGACACTGGGGTGCATTGGAATTCAGGGTTCGCTAACAGTTTCGTACACTCTGACAAAAATTCGTCTGCTGATTCAGGTTCAAGTTTTTTAAATCTCTTAAAGGTACAAGAGCCATATTCGACAAAATCGTACAAATCGGAAATTCCGTCTACACTGGGGTTTTGGGTTGGGCTGGTCATTCTGTAACGATTGTGGAACTTTCTCCGTGATCAGCGCACAACGCGTGCGCTGACACGGCGGAAATCCTCCACAAGCGTATATTTGCAGGCACCCAGCAAAAGGTGCTACGCACCTGTAGAGGGAAATTCCTGTCGGCAGATGGCGCTGGGGAGTGCAGAGGAACCAATCCTCTGTACCTCCACAAGTGCCAGACAGGAATTGTACAAAGCGCAGAACGCAATCGCAAGAGAGGCGATTGCGAATGAGATTGAGCAAAGGGACAGGTTGTTTGTGTGTGCGCCAATCCAGTCGCCACTCTGCGACCGCGCACACACAACAGCAGATATGAAATAGGAACGCGATCGCGAGAGGTGCGATCGCCAGACGTGACACAAGGCAGATCAGAATAGAATACGAGGGTAGCAAAGGCACAGCAAATAATACAATAAGGAGATACGGAAAATAACAAACGCTAGCTAACCGCGAACACCGCACTCATTCGCAACAGTGCACGCGGTTATGCGTGGTCTCCACGTGATAAGCACAATAGAGACAAGCACGCCTAACTAACCATCGACAGACAAACATGAAACAGAGGACGCGAGCGCTTGCTTAACGGTTACCTCACCGAGCCTCCAGCAAGCGTAGCAGACAAGACAGACACACGAAAACAGGGACAAGCAAGAGATAGGATCCACAGCACTAGCGAAAAGTGGCTAGCGTGATCCAGGTACAGAGTAGCAGAACAGAAGGATCCCCAGCGCTAGCGAAAAGTAGCTAGCGCGATCCCAGAAGACAAAACAGAAGGATCCCCAGCGCTAGCGAAAAGTAGCTAGCGCGATCCCAGGAGACAGAACAGAAGAGATAGCTAGTAGCAACCGCTGCACCAGCTATACTCCAAGAACAGAGATCAGAACCATTTCCTGTCGACCACCTTTGGGGCAGGACAATGGCAACAGGCAAGACAAGACAGAACAGGCAATACAGATAATACAACCTGACTGGGCTAGAAGGGGAGCCTAAAGCAACCCCCAGGAATTAATTATACTAGATAGCAATGGCTGACACTCCAGCAGTGTCCATCAGGAACAGACCATGGAAAGGAAATGACCAGCAAAGCCTTCTGGGAAACATAAAGCTCTTATAGTGCCAGTCATCAAAGAAGGCAGGTAGGGGATTTGCATAACGAATGTATGCAAATTCCCCAGCAAGAGAACAGACCAGAAACTTGCAATGGAAAGACAGGTCTCTGTTCCAGAGACCTGCAGCCCACAGACTAGAGGAATGGACAAACAGCTGTCTGCCTGTGCAGCCAGCTGAGCGGATCATCACAGTTAGTATATATATTTGCTTGTTGTATATATCTGTATACATCTCCTGTACATTGCTTTGTAAATAGTTAGTTTGATAGTCAGAGTATTGGTTGTATGTGTGCACATTGCTTGTTTTTGTTTGCGGAATATTTATTGCATATATTGTGCATTGGAGTGGTTGCATATGGTTTGCACATTTTGTACTATGGTTTGCATCTATCAGTTTGTATGCATGGTTTGGCAACAATAAACTATTATAGCACATTATTCCTTGTTTCAGTGTCCATTTCGCTGCGCACTGTGGTCAAACCCTGTTTCTCCATTCAGGTTTCGTGACACCTCTGATGACAAGAACCTCAGTTTTGTTAGCATTAGTATTAGTTTAATTTAAGCCAGTCGTCATTTATCCATTTCTGAAGCTCAGCTAAGCATGTGTTTATTTTTGGAATGGGGTGTGTCATGTCAGGTTTGAATGACAAATATAGCTGGGTGTCATCAGCAGAACAGTTGTATGTCAGACCGTGTTTTTGGATGATTTTTCCAAGTGGAAGCATGTATATTGTGTACAACAAAGGGAATAGGATTAAGCCCTTGGGCACACCATATTTTGGTGGTACAGGGTTGGACCCAAGGCTACCCTTTGTGGTCTGCCAGCCAGGAAGGAGGAGGACCATAGGAGGACTAAACCATGAATGCCACAGTACTCTTGCTGGCTGTTATTATTTTAAAAGCAGTGATTATTTGTATCATTCCATCATTAGAAAGTCCTATTATTTAATTACAACATTTGCTATTCTATTATAGTTTTTCAATACTATAATAAGCTGCAAATACAAAGATTGATGTTCATTATGCTGCATCAATAAGAAGCACAATCTCAAGACAATAGTAATTTTAAATTTTACATGAAGCACATAATTAAACAAGGCAACATACTCTCAAGTATTCACAGAGTACATACAGGTTTGTTTGTTTTTTTGGTTTTTATTTAAGGTCCCTTGAGGAACGTACGCACAAAATCTGATAGTGGAGTATCGGTAAAATTACCGATATTCCACTACTTAATTCTGGTACTTTTTACCGATATCTAGGGGCCCATTCACACTTAAAAACGTGAAACGCCGGCGATTGCGGGAGTGATTTTTCCGCAATTTAACGCAGAAAAATCACTGGACACTGCAGCGATTTTCACATGATAGCGTTTAGCGCTTCTATAGCACTGAAACGCGATCGCCAGGAAATCGCCTGAAAATGGTGCAGGCTACACGTTTGCGTTTGGCGATTTGCGTTTATCGCCAGCGATTAACGCAAATCGCACAAGTGAGAACGGGCCCATAGGGTATCATTGCACTATCGCTTGAGGGTTTTGCCAAAATCGCCAGCAAAACTCTCTAGTGTGAATGGGCCCTAACCCTGTTTTTCACATGAGCCCTCCATCTACTGATGCCTAACCCTAACCAATCCCCCAACCACAAAATGCCTAACCCTAACTGCAATTCTTGCTGCAAAATGCCTAACGCTACCCAACCTCCCCTCCCCAGATGCTTAAAAATAATCTCTCTTTCTCCGCTGTTATCCATGCCAATTTGCTTCTAAATAGCTGTCACAGACGTTTGGCCGCAACATGGGGCTCTAAGTGGAAATTTGGTCGCTATACAAACTGCGCCTACAAATATATTTGTAGATGCAGTTTGTATTGTGGGTTGTCTCGGTGCCCAAATTTCCAATTCTATTCATTTCCTCTAATCACGACTATTAATATGGGCGCCTATGGTGCACCCAAATTTCTGCTGTGCCTCTGGTGCCCAAATTAACTGATTAGCTTATGTGTATGTTCACACTATTTATGCTGTGTTGCACAACAAAATACAGAAATGTATCAAACAACCGAATATGCAAACACAAAGGTAAAACCGAACTATTGCAATCAGTATGCCTGCGCAGGCAGTGCACAGCTATATTACCGGTACCTATGCCAGCAGAATACAAATAGTGTAACCCACGGTACACAGGTAATGTGAGCATTGCTATGGTAATGCCTATTAAGCAAGTAGTGTAATTCATATTACCGTAGCAACCGTCGCATCAGCCATGTACCACGCTAACTCTTTCTGCTGAAGTAATTGTTGCCAATATTGCCGTGTGCTTACAGTGCTACATGCTTTTTTGTGGCTATGTTACCACTAATAAATTAAGCTAATATTGCAAAATCCAGGTGGAGACCCAGCTTTTTGTACTCTTTGCTTCTGTACTACATGAACCAGGCCAAATATGAGAAAAACACAAGCAACAACTTTACAATACTAAAGGCTTGATTCAGAAAAGGGTGTTAAGTGTTAGCACGCCAGTGAAAAGCCACTTTGCATGTGCTAACATGCTTTGCACATGCTAAGTAGTTAGCACATGCAAACTACTTAGCACCGTAGTTAGCACATGCAAACTACTTAGCACCATAGTTAGCACATGTAAACTACTTAGCACCGTAGTTTTTTTTAAACAAATCAGTGTTTATTCAACAAAGAAAAGGAACATATGACAGAATATGCAGTGTAGCAGTGTGCCTCCTAACTTTTCCAACAGTAGCTTCAGCATCAATTATCACTGTGGAAGATGAGAGGTATTGTTAACAATAATATAATGATCGTCACATAATATATAGAGCTCAGATTGAATTTAAATTTCCAAATATTCTATCTTTTACAAGATCATAATTAGCAAGACCAGGGGTATCTAACCATGGGGCTTAGCACCCTAATTAGCACGATGCTAAGCAGTAGTTTGCATGTCCTAACTACGGTGCTAAGTAGTTTGCATGTGCTAACTACGTTGCTAAGTTTGCATGTGCTAACTACGGTGCTAAGTAGTTTGTATGTGCTAACTACTTAGCACCGTAGTTAGCATGCCCAAAGCCTTTAGGTGTGCTAACTGGGTTAGCACCGTTTACTGAATCGAGCCCTAAGTGTATCCTGTGTGTTATTTAATAGCCTTTTATTGTATAGCCAGCCACACCTACAGGAACCTCGTCACAAAATGAAATTGGGAGTTGTATTACATATTTTTTAGAACTGTAGATTACATGCCAAATTCAAAACTCAGTAGCCATCTGTCATTATTTCAAATCAGACTATATGCAAAGCATTTATTAGCCATTTCACACAGGGATTACACACAGAAATCATTGAAAAAGATGTCATAGCACAACACCTCTCCAGCTGCCTCCTCACTGCCTTGCCCAGGCAGGCTGAAGCCATGATAGGCTGTCAGTTAGCAGGCAGGTGTGGCTTCAGCTGACGAAGGAATCACATAGAGATTATCAATGACAGGCATAGTTTGTGATCATTTGCATTGAGGTTAGAAATGGACCAATCCAAATCAGCAGCGCTAACTCTTATCTGCACAGGAAGCAGGAAATTTGGGCACTGGAGGCACTGTGGAAGTTTGGGTGCCCATACACATTCAAGTTATAAGGGAAATGTGGGCACCAGAGGCACTCAATAAAATAGCGAGCTCCAGGGCCGCCTGCTATGCAAGCTGCGGCTACAACTAGCAGATGCCCAAACTTCCAAACTTCCATGGTGCCTGATATTTATTGTTTTTTTTTACATCAGTTTGCGGTGTGTGTGTGTGTGTGGAGGGGGGGGGGGGGTTGGTGGTTGAGGTTAGGCCTTTAAAGTTAGGGTTAGGCATTGGAAGGGGAGGCTGATTAAGGTTAGGCATTGGCAGGGGGTTTGTTAGGGTTAAGCATCATCAGGGGTTTGGTTAGGATTAGGCATTGGTAGGGGTTGGTTAGGGCGTTAGGCTTCGGTACGGGTTGGTTAGGTTTAGGCATCAGCAGGGGGGTTAGTTAGAGTTAGGCATGGGTAGGGGTTGGTTAAGTTTAGGCATCGGCAGGGGGGTTGGTTAGGATTAGGCATCGATAGGGGTTGGTTAGGGTTAGGCAACGGTAGGGGTTGGTTAGGGTTAGGTATCAGAAGGTGTTGGTTAGGTTTAGGCATCAGCAGGGGGATTGGTTAGGGTTAGGCATCGATAGGGGTTGGTTAGGGTTAGGCATCGGTAGAGGTTGGTTAGAGTTAGGCATCAGAAGGGGTTGGATAGGTTTAGGCATCAGCAGGGGGATTGGTTAGGGTTAGGCATCGGCAGTGCGGTTGGTTAGGGTTAGGCATCGGTAGGGGTTGGTTAGGTTTAGGCATCGGCAGGGGGGTTGATTAGGGTTAGGCACTGGTAGGGGTTGGTTAGGGTTAGGCATTGGCAGCGGGGTTGGTTAGGTTTAGTCATTGGCAGCGGGGTTAGTTAGGGTTAAGCATAGGTAGGGGTTGGTTAGGGTTAGGCATCGGTAGGGGTTGGTTAGGTTTAGGCATCAGCAAATTAACTGATTAGCTTATGTGTATGTTCACACTATTTATGCTGTGTTGCACAACAAAATACAGAAATGTATCAAACAACCGAATATGCAAACACAAAGGTAAAACCGAACTATTGCAATCAGTATGCCTGCGCAGGCAGTGCACAGCTATATTACCGGTACCTATGCCAGCAGAATACAAATAGTGTAACCCACGGTACACAGGTAATGTGAGCATTGCTATGGTAATGCCTATTAAGCAAGTAGTGTAATTCATATTACCGTAGCAACCGTCGCATCAGCCATGTACCACGCTAACTCTTTCTGCTGAAGTAATTGTTGCCAATATTGCCGTGTGCTTCCAGTGCTACATGCTTTTTTTGTGGCTATGTTACCACTAATAAATTAAGCTAATATTGCAAAATCCAGGTGGAGACCCAGCTTTTTGTACTCTTTGCTTCTGTACTACATGAACCAGGCCAAATATGAGAAAAACACAAGCAACAACTTTACAATACTAAGGGCTTGATTCAGAAAAGGGTGTTAAGTGTTAGCACGCCAGTGAAAAGCCACTTTGCATGTGCTAACATGCTTTGCACGTGCTAAGTAGTTAGCACATGCAAACTACTTAGCACCGTAGTTAGCACATGCAAACTACTTAGCACCATAGTTAGCACATGTAAACTACTTAGCACCGTAGTTAGCACATGTAAACTACTTAGCACCCTAGTTTTTTTAAAACAAATCAGTGTTTATTCAACAAAGAAAAGGAACATATGACAGAATATGCAGTGTAGCAGTGTGCCTCCTAACTTTTCCAACAGTAGCTTCAGCATCAATTATCACTGTGGAAGATGAGAGGTATTGTTAACAATAATATAATGATCGTCACATAATATATAGAGCTCAGATTGAATTTAAATTTCCAAATATTCTATCTTTTACAAGATCATAATTAGCAAGACCAGGGGTATCTAACCATGGGGCTTAGCACCCTAATTAGCACGATGCTAAGCAGTAGTTTGCATGTCCTAACTACGGTGCTAAGTAGTTTGCATGTGCTAACTACGGTGCTAAGTTTGCATGTGCTAACTACGGTGCTAAGTAGTTTGTATGTGCTAACTACTTAGCACCGTAGTTAGCATGCCCAAAGCCTTTAGGTGTGCTAACTGGGTTAGCACCGTTTACTGAATCGAGCCCTAAGTGTATCCTGTGTGTTATTTAATAGCCTTTTATTGTATAGCTAGCCACACCTACAGGAACCTCGTCACAAAATGAAATTGGGAGTTGTATTACATATTTTTTAGAACTGTAGATTACATGCCAAATTCAAAACTCAGTAGCCATCTGTCATTATTTCAAATCAGACTATATGCAAAGCATTTATTAGCCATTTCACACAGGGATTACACACAGAAATCATTGAAAAAGATGTCATAGCACAACACCTCTCCAGCTGCCTCCTCACTGCCTTGCCCAGGCAGGCTGAAGCCATGATAGGCTGTCAGTTAGCAGGCAGGTGTGGCTTCAGCTGACGAAGGAATCACATAGAGATTATCAATGACAGGCATAGTTTGTGATCATTTGCATTGAGGTTAGAAATGGACCAATCCAAATCAGCAGCGCTAACTCTTATCTGCACAGGAAGCAGGAAATTTGGGCACTGGAGGCACTGTGGAAGTTTGGGTGCCCATACACATTCAAGTTATAAGGGAAATGTGGGCACCAGAGGCACTCAATAAAATAGCGAGCTCCAGGGCCGCCTGCTATGCAAACTGCGGCTACAACTAGCAGATGCCCAAACTTCCATGGTGCCTGATATTTATTGTTTTTTTTTACATCAGTTTGCGGTGTGTGTGTGTGTGTGTGTGTGGGGGGGGGGGGTTGGTGGTTGAGGTTAGGCCTTTAAAGTTAGCGTTAGGCATTGGAAGGGGAGGCTGATTAAGGTTAGGCATTGGCAGGGGGTTTGTTAGGGTTAAGCATCATCAGGGGTTTGGTTAGGATTAGGCATTGGTAGGGGTTGGTTAGGGCGTTAGGCTTCGGTACGGGTTGGTTAGGTTTAGGCATCAGCAGGGGGGTTAGTTAGAGTTAGGCATGGGTAGGGGTTGGTTAAGTTTAGGCATCGGCAGGGGGGTTGGTTAGGATTAGGCATCGATAGGGGTTGGTTAGGGTTAGGCAACGGTAGGGGTTGGTTAGGGTTAGGTATCAGAAGGTGTTGGTTAGGTTTAGGCATCAGCAGGGGGATTGGTTAGGGTTAGGCATCGATAGGGGTTGGTTAGGGTTAGGCATCGGTAGAGGTTGGTTAGAGTTAGGCATCAGAAGGGGTTGGATAGGTTTAGGCATCAGCAGGGGGATTGGTTAGGGTTAGGCATCGGCAGTGCGGTTGGTTAGGGTTAGGCATCGGTAGGGGTTGGTTAGGTTTAGGCATCGGCAGGGGGGTTGATTAGGGTTAGGCACTGGTAGGGGTTGGTTAGGGTTAGGCATTGGCAGCGGGGTTGGTTAGGTTTAGTCATTGGCAGCGGGATTAGTTAGGGTTAAGCATAGGTAGGGGTTGGTTAGGGTTAGGCATCGGTAGGGGTTGGTTAGGTTTAGGCATCAGCAAATTAACTGATTAGCTTATGTGTATGTTCACACTATTTATGCTGTGTTGCACAACAAAATACAGAAATGTATCAAACAACCGAATATGCAAACACAAAGGTAAAACCGAACTATTGCAATCAGTATGCCTGCGCAGGCAGTGCACAGCTATATTACCGGTACCTATGCCAGCAGAATACAAATAGTGTAACCCACGGTACACAGGTAATGTGAGCATTGCTATGGTAATGCCTATTAAGCAAGTAGTGTAATTCATATTACCGTAGCAACCGTCGCATCAGCCATGTACCACGCTAACTCTTTCTGCTGAAGTAATTGTTGCCAATATTGCCGTGTGCTTCCAGTGCTACATGCTTTTTTGTGGCTATGTTACCACTAATAAATTAAGCTAATATTGCAAAATCCAGGTGGAGACCCAGCTTTTTGTACTCTTTGCTTCTGTACTACATGAACCAGGCCAAATATGAGAAAAACACAAGCAACAACTTTACAATACTAAGGGCTTGATTCAGAAAAGGGTGTTAAGTGTTAGCACGCCAGTGAAAAGCCACTTTGCATGTGCTAACATGCTTTGCACGTGCTAAGTAGTTAGCACATGCAAACTACTTAGCACCGTAGTTAGCACATGCAAACTACTTAGCACCATAGTTAGCACATGTAAACTACTTAGCACCGTAGTTAGCACATGTAAACTACTTAGCACCCTAGTTTTTTTTAAACAAATCAGTGTTTATTCAACAAAGAAAAGGAACATATGACAGAATATGCAGTGTAGCAGTGTGCCTCCTAACTTTTCCAACAGTAGCTTCAGCATCAATTATCACTGTGGAAGATGAGAGGTATTGTTAACAATAATATAATGATCGTCACATAATATATAGAGCTCAGATTGAATTTAAATTTCCAAATATTCTATCTTTTACAAGATCATAATTAGCAAGACCAGGGGTATCTAACCATGGGGCTTAGCACCCTAATTAGCACGATGCTAAGCAGTAGTTTGCATGTCCTAACTACGGTGCTAAGTAGTTTGCATGTGCTAACTACGGTGCTAAGTTTGCATGTGCTAACTACGGTGCTAAGTAGTTTGTATGTGCTAACTACTTAGCACCGTAGTTAGCATGCCCAAAGCCTTTAGGTGTGCTAACTGGGTTAGCACCGTTTACTGAATCGAGCCCTAAGTGTATCCTGTGTGTTATTTAATAGCCTTTTATTGTATAGCTAGCCACACCTACAGGAACCTCGTCACAAAATGAAATTGGGAGTTGTATTACATATTTTTTAGAACTGTAGATTACATGCCAAATTCAAAACTCAGTAGCCATCTGTCATTATTTCAAATCAGACTATATGCAAAGCATTTATTAGCCATTTCACACAGGGATTACACACAGAAATCATTGAAAAAGATGTCATAGCACAACACCTCTCCAGCTGCCTCCTCACTGCCTTGCCCAGGCAGGCTGAAGCCATGATAGGCTGTCAGTTAGCAGGCAGGTGTGGCTTCAGCTGACGAAGGAATCACATAGAGATTATCAATGACAGGCATAGTTTGTGATCATTTGCATTGAGGTTAGAAATGGACCAATCCAAATCAGCAGCGCTAACTCTTATCTGCACAGGAAGCAGGAAATTTGGGCACTGGAGGCACTGTGGAAGTTTGGGTGCCCATACACATTCAAGTTATAAGGGAAATGTGGGCACCAGAGGCACTCAATAAAATAGCGAGCTCCAGGGCCGCCTGCTATGCAAACTGCGGCTACAACTAGCAGATGCCCAAACTTCCATGGTGCCTGATATTTATTGTTTTTTTTTACATCAGTTTGCGGTGTGTGTGTGTGTGTGTGTGTGTGTGTGGGGGGGGGGGGGGGGGGTTGGTGGTTGAGGTTAGGCCTTTAAAGTTAGCGTTAGGCATTGGAAGGGGAGGCTGATTAAGGTTAGGCATTGGCAGGGGGTTTGTTAGGGTTAAGCATCATCAGGGGTTTGGTTAGGATTAGGCATTGGTAGGGGTTGGTTAGGGCGTTAGGCTTCGGTACGGGTTGGTTAGGTTTAGGCATCAGCAGGGGGGTTAGTTAGAGTTAGGCATGGGTAGGGGTTGGTTAAGTTTAGGCATCGGCAGGGGGGTTGGTTAGGATTAGGCATCGATAGGGGTTGGTTAGGGTTAGGCAACGGTAGGGGTTGGTTAGGGTTAGGTATCAGAAGGTGTTGGTTAGGTTTAGGCATCAGCAGGGGGATTGGTTAGGGTTAGGCATCGATAGGGGTTGGTTAGGGTTAGGCATCGGTAGAGGTTGGTTAGAGTTAGGCATCAGAAGGGGTTAGATAGGTTTAGGCATCAGCAGGGGGATTGGTTAGGGTTAGGCATCGGCAGTGCGGTTGGTTAGGGTTAGGCATCGGTAGGGGTTGGTTAGGTTTAGGCATCGGCAGGGGGGTTGATTAGGGTTAGGCACTGGTAGGGGTTGGTTAGGGTTAGGCATCGGCAGCGGGGTTGGTTAGGTTTAGTCATTGGCAGCGGGGTTAGTTAGGGTTAAGCATAGGTAGGGGTTGGTTAGGGTTAGGCATCGGTAGGGGTTGGTTAGGTTTAGGCATCAGCAGGGGAATTAGTTAGAGTTAGGCATGGGTAGGGGTTGGTTAAGTTTAGGCATCGGCAGGGGGGTTGGTTAGGGTTAGGCATCGATAGGGGTTGGTTAGGGTTAGGCAACGGTAGGGGTTGGTTAGGGTTAGGCATCAGAAGGGGTTGGTTAGGTTTAGGCATCAGCAGGGGGATTGGTTAGGGTTAGGCATCGACAGGGGCTGGTTAGGGTTAGGCATCGGTAGAGGTTGGTTAGGGTTAGGTATCAGAAGGGGTTGGTTAGGTTTTGGCATCAGCAGGGGAATTGGTTAGGGTTAGGCATCGGCAGTGCGGTTGGTTAGGGTTAGGCATCGGTAGGGGTCGGTTAGGTTTAGGCATCGGCAGGGGGGTTGATTAGGGTTAGGCATCGGTAGGGGTTGGTTAGGGTTAGGCATCGGCAGCGGGGTTGGTTAGGTTTAGTCATTGGCAGCGGGGTTAGTTAGGGTTAAGCATCAGTCGGGGTTGGTTAGGTTTAGGCATCGGCAGGGGAGTTAGTTAGGGTTAGGCATTGGTAGAGGGAGGGCTCTGTGTTAGAATAGGGTTACATTTCGCTATATTAAAATATTGTTAACATTTACAAATATTTTACTGCCGGAATTAGTACTGCACAGTAGTAGAATATCAGTAATTTTACCAATATTCTACTAGCGGCTATTTCTGGTGCCCACATTTCCTCTGAGCTCTCTTTTTCATGTACACATCTGCATATTAACGCCAACTCTAAAGCCTTGTACACATGTTCAATTATGATTGGCCAATCACTGACCTATTTTACCACTTCCATGTAGTATTCAATATCTGCTGACCCTCATACTACATGAAGGTGGCAAAATTGGTCAGTCATTGGCCAATCATAATTGAAGGCGTGTACCAGGCTTAACTAATCCTCTTTTTCTCCTTTTTGTGGCTATGTGACTAAATGGATGTCAGCTGGCAATTGTCCATCACTGAGAATCTACGGACTGATGAGCAGGTAGTTTCCTGTTTTGCTTTGCAAAAGACTATAATATTTCTGCATAAATAATTTAAACTAATGTTCTATAAAATGCCTATAAAAAGTGCTTGATCTGGAGTTTCAGATACATGCATGAAATCAGAATATATTTTCAGCCAGGAAGAGGCGCCTATGAGGAAATCTGGGTGGCAGCAGTGATCTCCAGCTCCCACCCGTAGTCTGGGTGTCCTGATTGGAGTGCAGCGGAGCAGTGTACAGCCTACAGTGCTGGGAATGGCTTGCAGTACAAGTGACAAAGTGCGCAGCAGAATTTCCTGTAACAATAATCCCCCTCTACGGTCTTCTACCGCTCAAGCATCCTGCATGGCCAAATCAAATGACACCTTAAACACTAATCATTATAAGCTTATATTGGCAAATATTGACACAGTTCCTCATAGCTGCCTCCTGCACATTTCAAAAAGCAAACACACCACATTTAACTGGCTGCATTGAAGTCACTCAGTGAAATGACTAAGTGTTTTGATGAGTCAGAATGAGATGTCCCTTTCAGTTTCAGATGCATATTTGATCTGCAGTCCATCTCCACTGCCCATCTCAGTGTGAACTAAGAGGAAAAACCGCATCAGCAGGTTAAACGGAACCTCATGCGAGTCTAATTACTATATATAGCGAGAGATGTGTGTTATATCATTATTATTACTACTATTTACAGAGATTGGAATAGGAGAGAAGAGGAGGATATGAAAGAGAGTGAGTGCAAGAAAAAGAGAGCAACAGAAACTAGGGGGAGCACAGAAGAGAGCGACAGACAGACAGATTAATTTACTGCAGCATCTCCAGTGACCGCAAACATCAGGATAACGTGTATTTTGTATTTTTTAAGGAACCTGAAGTGAGGTAGTGAAGTCATACGTCCCTAAGTAGAGGGAAAGCTCTGGATACCATAGACCTTTCCCAGTCTTCAGTCCATCCCACCATTCCTGCATCATCCCCGAGTAAAGTAATTCAACTTGCTACGGTAGGTTGAATTGCTCTTCAGTACTCCTCGGGCTGCCTTCGAAAATTCTCGGGTCCCTGAGTAGTTTCAAAGATGAGCGTATTCGAACTGTGCATAGTACATGCGCTCGTATTTAGAACTACTCAGTGACGCAAGTAGTCCCGAACGCTGCCTGTAGAGTACTAAATACCTAACAGGTCAAGTAACTTCAACCAGTGCAAGAATGGAGGGACAGACCAAAGACCGGGAAGGCTCTATGGTATCTACTTAGGTATAAGAAAAACCTGAAGTGAGTTTTCTCACTTTTTCTTGAGGAATCCTTTAAAGTTCTGCAAACCGATGGGTCTGTCAATCACTGCTTCTTTCAGCTTTTGCATAGGCATCTTCATAGCTTCACATACGCTGACTATCCATCCTAGCCTCTGTTGTCCTCTTCTTCTTTTGCCCTCAATTTTTCAAGTCATCAAGGATTTCCCCTAAGAATCCAGTCTTCTCATTATTATGTGACCAAAGTATTTGAGTTTTAATAGTAGTCTCAGCCCTTCTACTGACTCCATGCTGGGCAAATTACCATAAACAAGAACCAAGAACAGCAGTGTTTCCTGGTTCTCTCAGATACCCCTGTATGATTTGTCTCTGCACCTGCTGTGATCCATTCAGAACTTGTTTGCTTTGTTTATAGATAGACATGCAATGTACTGAACATGGAAGATGCTTAGATAGTTAATGCTTCTTTGGGTTCTGTTCTTCATGGAATGCATTTCAGCATTATGTATATTTAATAGTATTCCTCTGCTGGGATGTTAACAATGTTTAAGATGCACATTGTATTCTGATTGAACACTTGAGTCATGTCTCTTATCCTGCTCTGCTCTTTGTTTCACTGCTTCTTTCTCTTTTGTTCTCAGACTTTTTCTTCCTATCAGGAGATGCATGTGTATCCATGTTGGGGGCATGGCCAGGGACTGTGGACTATGCCTTCTGACGAAACGCTTGGTGGAGGCAGACATGGGAGGATGGGCCTGGACTGGCTCTCAATATCGCTATAGTTGATTGACAATCAATTTGGGGTGGGGAGAAGCTTTGGAGCTCCATTATATAAAAGGTTTGCATAATTTAGAGGTATTATGATTGACAGGTATATATGTAATATGCTTAGCCAAGACACTATGCTAATTAATGTTGATAGACAGGTGTGATTCACATCTGACAAGTTAAACCTTCTATGATCCTTCCTGTATTAATACTGGGGCAAAGTATTAATTATTCTGTCTGTGATACACTGTGATACACTCCTTTATACTTACTCTCTTTTTTCCCCCTTCATTTTGATGCATGCAGAAGAAAGTCCGTAATTGTTGGGAAGCACCCACCAGTAGTTGTGACGTGCTCAAGGTCCATCCCATCAGCCCAGAAGGGGTATCGACATAATTCAGTGCTGCCTGCCTATCTTTATCGCTTTAGTGATAGGATGGGTAGGGTTGATATGTTTTGGTGTATCTTCCCTTTGGGGTGTAGGCAGGGGTTTGTTTGTTTGGATAGGGTTTTGGAGGGAAGTTTTCTTGTATGCTAGGTACACACGATGCGTTTTTTCGCTCGATTTTCTGTCTGATAGATTTTCCGCTCGATTTTCTGATTGATTCTCTTATCCTTTCTTAACAATTTCCATTCACTTCTATGAGAAATCAACCTGAAAAACGGTCGGACATAATATCGGACATGACGGAAATTATCTATTAAACCATCTATCTAACACAAAATTGTATGGTGTGTACCTAGCATTATGCATGGCTTCTGTCCCATGGTCCATCCCCATTGTTCTTGAGTTATCCCAGCTTCTGGTCGCAAAACTTACATTACCTATTCTTTCATAGATAATTTTAAGGTTAATTGCACTATACTCTCCTGGAATGACAGGGGACTAAACCACAAATGTAAATGAATCCTAGTATTTAACTATGTAAAGAAATATAGTTCTGATTCATGTATTTTTCAGGAAACGCATTTAAAAGTATCTGTAGTGAAAATAACGTAATTCATACATTTTCTTTTACAACATTCAGTTATAAAATACTTAGTTAGTGTTAAATCTTCCCTCTCCCTGATTTACATTCTGAAATTTCACACAGATGGTGACATATTTGGTCCTGTCAGGTGATCTCTGCATAGTGTTCGCTTGCTGAGAATTCCAAAGCCAGTACAAAATATACCTGCTCTCTCAAAATGCCTGGGGGGGGGGGGAATTCTGCATAACTAATCAGCCTAGGCTAAACATCACCTGGAGAGCAGGGCTACATTTAATATACAGCAATATAGAAGGAAAGAAAGAGGGGGTAGTCCTGCTGGGGTCCAGCTGACATATCTATCTGTCACAATGCATTCCAATTGGGCTACTCAAAATTTGAAATGCACTCAAAGTACATCTCAGTAAAATGTTGAGGGGTCCAGTGTGCATAGTTAAGAAAATAAGGCCTCCAGACTTTCTCAAATTTAGATAAAGAGTCATCTAAAACAGCTTTCATTCTGTTAAAACATAAGGCAGAGCTTAAGTTGGATTTAAATAAGGAGGGCAATATACAGTAGATGATCTCCTCGAACTAGCTATTACTTTTTTAGCTGCAATGGAAATGTGTGTGATTAACATATACTGAGGAAGTGCAGTTTCAGGAGGTTGCAAGCCTAAAAGGGCCACCCCTGGTAATTTTGGTAAACCCTGATCTAAAATCTGTGGACCCTAGGACAAGACCACCATATGTGCGTAAACGTACCCTTTTGACAGCAGGCTCTATAACAGAGACCATGATCTAGTGTCAAATTTTGCCAGACGGTCTGGAGTTAGGTACCATCATAAAAGTACTTTATACAGGGCCGGATTTGTACTTTTTACCGCCCAAGGCCTACTATCACCAGCTGCCCCCGGATCAACATCATCCTAAATTTCCCCCCTACAACATGGCAGTTATTAGATTGTAGGACAGTTGGAGACTTGTTGGGAGGAATTAGATTGTTAGCTCCTTGGCAAGCGACACATTTGGTGAGTGACAGGCAGCCCGGAGATCACTGTAGTGCCTGTTTGCTGTCCCTCCATCTCCTCAGTGCAAGATCCGGCTGTTGGTAAGTGCCCACTGCTAAGTGCAAACTCTGTGTAACGGGATGAACTGCTACTGCCACCCTGCTACCTACCCACAGTCCGCCCCTTACTTTCCTGGTGCCCTAGGCCATGGCCTTTGTGGCCTAGCCTGAAATCGGGCCATGACTTTATATTGAGTTTCCACTATAGATGCAATAATGGAGCAGTGCAAGTATGTTTCCACACAATCTTCTTGTTCAAGGCTTATGTTAAGTTCTTCTTACCATTTTAGGATATAAGAGAACTTAGGTAGATTGGTAGATGAGATAAGCATGGCATTTACAGTATATAATAAAGAGATAAGTCCCGCAGATCCTGGGTCTGATGCACACACATGTTCAAAGCAGCTTCTAGTTAGTAGAGAATCATATTTCTTGATAATTTTTTCATGAAATGAGATAATTGCAAGCGCCGGAGAAACTTCTTTTTAGGTACCCATTTATTCTGTTCAAGTGAGGCAAAGGATTTAACCCACTGATCTGTAACTAGATATAGGAGGTGTTTCTGATGCTGAAAGCAGGTAAATGGGGTATCTTGAATAATTGACTGCATTCTTCTATATGTCACTACAGTGCCTCTTTAACTGGAAGTAAGGTACATTCAAAATGCCATGGGTGGGCAGTTGCTACCATGTAACTTATTCATCATATTCTAGAGGGGTGAGCATTATGATAAGGAAATATCTTCAGTTCTATTTGCTAGACTTGAAGCTGGATCCTCAGGGTCGGTAAGTGCTCATTCACACTCTAATCCACCTGCAGAAGGTCAGGGTAGGGTGTATACCTCCTGCCACCGGCTAACGTTGCTGTCTTTACAACCATAGCTAAAGTCATGGCAGAGTGGGCACCAAAAAACGTGCTTATGGAGAGGAATTTCAATGTAGTGCTTGGAGATAGGAACAGGCAAACCTCCAGGCCTTGAGATATTAGAGACTTTTGAGTGCATACACTTAACATGGTAGATGTGCGGAGATGGTTATTCCTGAATAGCTCAGGCTTTACCTTTCATTCAGCCACACACAAGTCTCTCTCAAGAATTGACTTTGTTTAGTCTTCTCAGGTCATGCTACCAAATAGCCAAAATATGAAGCAATTATCCTGGACACTGTCAGATCATGTCCCCCTTTTGGTGTCTCTGTCAGTGGCTGATCCCCCACTACATAGAAAATGGAAGCTATCACACTTCTCGATCAGTGACAAGCAGGTGGATACCCAGATACTAAAGGCGTGTACACATGCCTGATTCCTTCAAACGATGGGTCATCAGACACGCCCGCGTCGTTCTGCCGACAGTTTGCCTGTGTGTACAGTCTGTCGGCAGGCTGATAAGGCTGGTTCTTACTGATCCGCTCGGCGGATCGGTCAAAACCAGCCTTATCTGCCTGCTGACAGACTGTACACATGGGGAAACTGTCAGCAGAACGGGCCGCCCCACGGGCGAGTCTGATGACCCGTTGGTTGAAGGAATCAGGCGTGTGTACACACCTTAAAGGCAATCCCTACATTTTGGGATATTATATATAAAGAGGTATTTATACAAGAACCCATGTCCCTGTGCAGTGCCTATATACCGATAGGTGCAGAGCAACAGGCTGCTCTAGTTTCCCCTAGCCTGATACCGCTGACATCACAGTGACTAACAGCGTTACTAGGCCAGTGAAAAGCCATGCAGTTTGAATTTTTTCATTGACCCAACAGCTGTTGCTTCAGCAACACGCCACTATGAGGGAGGTGGCGGGGAGGAGTAAGCTATAACCAGAAGAGATTCAGGAGAAAAGGTGTTGCCCAGTGTCCTATAGGATCACTGGGAAGCAAAAGGGGAGACCAGGAGCCTTATGGTGCAGTGTGCCAGGGGACCTTGGCACACAGCATGATATTCTGTAAAATGTATATTCACATTGGTAGGTTGCAACCTGCAACTACCAAAAGCACTTTCGGGGAGGTGCCCGTCCTCACTTGGGTTTTCTAAGTGCTGTGAGGACCGGAACTAGATGGTCGCGCTCCTAGATAGTTATTTGGAACTAGGCTAAGAAGTCAATACCTCTGCTAGAGGTAGTAAGTAACAAACAAACTATTTTAGAGACGTCCATCTGAAAATGGTGTAGATATCACAATTAAAACAGGAAAGGTATAAATGCTTACCTCTCCTGAAACACATCACATCAGCCTGATACACATCATGTCTGTGAGTGTTTAGCGGAGTCTTCTGAGTTTCTCCAATAGGAGCCTTTTCATTGAGGCAGACAGATTTTTGCCTACGAGCAAATCTTGCCTTGATAAAGGGGCCTTACATGGTTCAGAAACGTTGGCAGTTTTTATACTAAACGAATAAAGAATTGTATTGGATGTGCCAGCTTTCTCCCTTACTTGATGTCACATAGGGGGCATCATTTCTCTTTTACAAGCTGCAGCACTCCCCAGTTTGATCATGGTCTAATCCACTAGTGTCTGCAAGACAACACAAACCTATAGATGATATTATCAGTAGTCTGCCTGTGTAAAACAAGATGCTGGTGATGGGCTATGATCCGACCATTAAGTTTATGGCGGAATGCTCAAAAGACAGCATTAATTATTTAGACGAGACGATTTCCGTCGATGAAGGGGTGTTGTGTACGAAACTTTTTCAAAAACCGACAGAGTGCAGCAATTTGTTGCGCACTGAGAGTTTTCATCCACATTCGGTCAAAAAGGGCATCCCCAAGGGACAGTTTCTCAGGACCATCTCATAGTCTGTGGAGGATTACGACAGTTCGTCGGAAAAATTGATCAAAAAGCTGGTAGAAAAGGGATATGACGAGCATGGCCTGAGAAGGATCAGTGGGGAGGTGAGATCCTTGAATAGAGGAAGCCTACTGTCCCTGTGGTCTGGTTTACATCGAGAAGACGGAGAGACCTGTTAAACAACGCATACAGGAACATAAGAGAAGCCTTACTAACCTAGCAGAAGGTAAAAAAGAATATGAAACTTCGGTTTTGCAACATTTTGTTACTATGCATCATACAGCTGCTCAGTTGAGATGGTTTGTATTAGAAGTTCCAGCTCTGCGTAGGGGAGGGACAGAAAGAAATTGCTGCTACAGTGTGAGGCAAGATGGATTAGAAAATTTAACTGTGTATGTGTGAGGAATATCGGAGCCGCCACCGCCGCCGCGCAGGGCAGCATGGCGGCGGCCTCCGCTTCCCAGCCGGCAGTTTCCGACTCCCATACGGAGCCGCTGGCGCAGAGCAGGGCAGTCACCGCCGCGGCTGAAAGCATGGCGGTGGGTCCCGCTACCCAGCCGGCGGACTTCAGTGCGCGGGCGTGCGATGACCAGGGACCTGGCCTCTCTGATGTTCAGAGGCAGAGGGTCATGCGCACGCGCGCGAGGCGGCAGGACATTTATCAGTTGAGAAGAAGGGTCAGATGATCCAGCGATCAGCTGACCTCAGCCAGCCAATCACATGCTGACTTCAGTTCCAGCCCCCTGGGCGGGTTGGTGGAACAGGGCTTCTGCATTTAAGCCCACAGAGCTCATTTGCTCACTGTCTGCTGTCGTGATACACATAGTGTTAGCGCTCAGACCTTAGCTCAGTTTCCCAGGTGTTGTCACCAAGGACGTCACACCTTAGACTAGGATTGTATCTTGTATATTTACCTGTGTTTTGACCTTGGCTTGCTCTGACTTCTCTTTACTCTTACCGCTCTTGTACTTCTGCCTATCTGATTCTAATTGCCGACCCTGCCTGTTAAACGACTCTGAATCAGCCTTCTGTTTCTGTACTGTTGCCGCCTTCTCTGTTGCCGAACCTTTTGCTCGTCTGACCTTTCTCCCTTCAGTGGAACGTCTCCCACTGTATGGCTATCTCTGAGGCTTGCCTCTCCGAGACGCCTGCCCTACCAGACTATTACTGCCAGAAGCCAAGATTCCTCTCTTTGCCCGGACTGAGGATCTCACACATGGAGTTCCCATTCAGAGGTAACCACACCTCTGAGGAATCGCCGTGTGGTGGATATTTCCACGATCTTGTACTATCATTACTGTTGTGATCGTTTATCTACTGTGTTAGGTGTCCAAAGGTTAGTCGCACTTGTATTATTGGTGATACTGCAGATCATCAATAATCGGGTGACGTCTGTATTATTGGCAATACTGCTGATCACCAATAATCAGATTCTCTCTGCGTGCTGACACCGATCCTTACAGTATGTCCTAATGCTCTCAATAAGTTTTTAAGCCTGAGGTGTTTTTTATGATTCCTCTTTTCCAGGTATTATTGTGGACTGTCTCAGAGATCTTCTAACAGGACTGTATGAAATTTAAGAAACTTGAAATTGGTATTGTATACAAAATTATGTGTTCGAATAGGATTGTATGAAATTTAAGAAACTTGAAATTGGTTTTGTATACTAAATTATGTGTTCGAATAGGATTTTATGAAATTTAAGAAACTTGAAATTGGTATTGTGTTCTGGGAGACGCTCTTCTCAGCTTTAGACTGGGGTAGACACCTAATGGTGTACTTCCCCAGATGAGATTACTGTTTGTCATCTTTTAATTGATTGAATATTGTGTTAATGAGTTCCTGGGGGTGGGTATAAAGGTGTCACTAAGGTGAGGGGCGGTACACCTGAGGAAGGGCAACGCCCGAAACATGTCATGTGTATCTTGTACTCTTGTCTACTCCGATACAGTAGTATGCTGAACCTTTGGTGTGCTGTCTCCGTTCTTGAATTGTATTCCGTGTGCTGCAGGAGTGGTGTACCTGCTGGAGTCTGGCACCGGTGAACTGGCCTTGGAAATACTGGCCAGTGTGGTGGAATAAGTGTGATTTTGCCTTACAAATCAAAGTGAATACAAGATTTTGCATCTACATTAAAAAAAATTAGTTTTTTTGTTTTTATTATTCCAACTTCCTAATATAGTATGAAAATACAGGTATTAAATATAATTGGAAATCTGGTTGTATGTAAATTTAAGTCCACATGGGTTGTTGTTGAGATGTGATTTGAAGACTTTCGACTGATCTCTCGTGTCCTCTCCATAAAAAAATGTGTTCATTGATAAACGTCTATAAAATACTATTTGGGTTAGGAGAGGGGTCTAATCATGTTTAATGAGTTCCAGACGCGCCTTAAAGAAACAAAAAATTATCCTATAATTGATATAGTGTGAGATCTATTAAAAAAAAATCAGAAATATCAGAAATAAGCTAAACTAAAAAAATGGATTTCACTAATATTATAAATGCGAAAGTTTAGATGTTTGTTACTCAAACACGCAACTAGTGTCGGACTGGGAGGTGGTTAAGCTGAGGAAATCCACTTGCTGGCCAAGCAGCAGTAATCAGGTGTTGCTGCTCTCAGTGAAGTCTTGCTGCAGGTTTCTATTGTGACTGATAACACATGGTTACTGCTGTTTGGCCAGCAGGTGGATTGCCTCAGATTTTCCACCTCCCAGTCTGACACTGCATGCAACAGTGGCTGATGGATTTGAATGAAATTTGGCACACGCATAGTACATTACCTGGAATAACATATAGGATACTTTTTATCCCCATAACCAAAGTGCTTGGTTCTCAAATGTTCTACAGTTGGTCATTCGGTGACTGGGATTAATATTCAGAAAAGTGGGTGGAGCCTACAAAAAACAGGCTTGTTTCATTTCAATGCAAATTATTGATGCCAAAGCTGACAAACTAGGTCATTGAGTAATTGAGTAATTGTGTGTTAGGGTTAGAAAAAGTGGGCGGAGCCAACACCAGCCAAATACATACCCGGGCAACGGCGGGCCATCAGTTAGTACAGACTAAATAAAATGGCAACATCGATATTAATACTTTGATTAAATGCCCGTTGATTGCCCACAGATTAGGATCTTAAACAATAACAAAATGGCCGCTGGAGTTCTATGAGAAAATCTCCAATAAAATGGCCGCTGCACATTCATTTCTGAGGACATAATACTCAGGCAATATGGCCGACAGCTACAAACAGAGGATTAGAAACTCATAGACAAGTGGCTTATGACGTGGGTATGCAACTCCCAAGCCACACGTGCTCTAGAACCTGGGTTCTCAACGGGTGGTACGTATACCGCAGGGGGTACTTCTGATGGTTTCAGGGGGTACTTGGGCTTAACCAAGAATAACAAATTTAGATTTTTTGAAAATGATAAATCTTATTTAAACAACACAAAACTAGTATTTTAGCTAATTAAAAGCAGTAGTAAATGCTTGGTAATTGTTTAGAACCAATTATCATGTAATATGATTAAATATATATTTGGCAAGGGGTACTTGTGATAATGTATGCCTGGGGGTCCTTGGTGAGTACAAGGTTTTACAAGGGGTACATACCAATAAAATGTTGAGAAACACTGCTATAGAACATGAAGGACTAGTTTAAAAGGAACAGAACAGCGAAACGGCGCGCATAGAGGCGGTCACGTTTGCTGAACACAGATTTTGCAGGTAAGAACCTTAAACTAACTACAGATTCCCCTATCATGACCTATAGATGGGGGGTGGTAAGAGAAGCAGTGTCAAGTAGAGACACAGCTAAAGGAACAGGTGTACTGTGTGTTGGTTTGGCTATGGAGAATATAGTGCAGACAGGTTGGCTATAGCTAAGCATGAACTATTGTAAAACGGTTTAGTTTCTTCTTGTTATAAACAGAGAAGTGTTGTTTTGACATGTTAAATGAAGGCTAAGTGATGCTGGTTAGTGCTGGTTAATGACATTAATGTAGAGACCAAATGCATAAAGGGATAAAATATCATAGGAATAAATTACGATGTAAAACTAAATTAGCAAAGGATAGTGATTCTTAAAACTGTTTATATTATGACAATGCCTGATGTGAGTTCATATAAGGTAATACATTTATGCTATTTCATTTTTTATGTAAAAAGTAGATATTTGAGCATATATTATTCCATTTGTTTATACTTCTCTCTCTCTCTCTCTCTCTCTCTCTCCTCTCTCTCTCTCTCTCTCTCTCTCTCTCTCTCTCTCTCTCTCTCTCTCTCTCTCTCTCTCTCTCTCTCTCTCTCTCTCTCTCTCTCTATATATATATATATATATATATATATACAGTGGGATGCAACATTTTGGGCAACTCTGTCAATCATCATGAATTTCCTGCATAAATCGTTGGATGTTATGATAAAAAATGTCAGTTAAATATATTATATAGGAGACACAAACAGTGATATTTGAGAAGTGAAATGAAGTTTATTGGATTTACAGAGAGAGCGCAAGAATTGTTTAACCTCCTGAGCGTTATGCCGCTCAGGAGGTTTTGCTCGTTTCTGTCCCCAGCTTAATTAATTTGATTTATTGGCTCCAAAACGTCTAGCTAGCACTAGGCACCCTCCGATCGCCGCTGCTCCCCCGATTATACACTACCCAGCCTGGATCCAGCGATCGGCACAGCCTCCCCGGACAGCTCCGCTCTTCACTATGGGGAGGATCGAACATGACGTCATGCCCGGACCCGATCCTCCTCATAGAAAGACCGGAGCTGTGAAGGGAGGCTGCGCTGATCGCTGGAGCCGGGGGGGGGGGAGGGGTGTAGGGGTGTAACGTATTAACTAGCTGGATCGGGGGATCGCGGGAAATTGGGGGGGGGGGGTGCCGAACATGTATACTAGCTAGCCTAGTGCTAGCTAAAGGTTTTGGAGCAAATAGATCAAATTAATTAGGCATGGAGGACTACTGGGGCCACCGAGCTGTATGCCCGAGACAGTGTCGGGCATACCACTAAGGAGGTTAAATAAAATTAGGCAGGTGCATAAATTTGGGCACTGTTGTCATTTTATTGATTCCGAAATCTTTAGAACTAATTATTGGAACTCAAATTGGCGTGGTAAGCTCAGTGACCACTGACCTACATACACATGTGAATCCAATTATGAGAAAGAGTATTTAAGGGGGTCCGTTATAAGTTTCCCTCCTCTTTTAATTTTCTCAAAGAGTAGCAACATGGGGGTCTCAAAACAACTCTCAAATGACCTGAAGACAAAGATTGGTCACCACCATGGTTTTAGGGATGGATGCAGAAAGCTGTCTCAGAGATTTTAGCTATCTGTTTCCCCAGTTAGGAACATATTGAGGAAATGGAAGACTACAGGCTCAGTTCAAGTTAAGGCTCGAAGAGGCAGACCAAGAAAAATCTTGGATAAACAGAAGCGACAAATGATGAGAACAGAGTCAACCCACAGACCAGCACCAAAGACCTACATCATCATCTTGCTGCAGATGGAGTCACTGTGCATCGTTCAATCATTCAGCTCACTTTACACAAGGACATGCTGTATTCGAGAGTGATGCAGAGGAAGCCCTTTCTCCGCCCACAGCACAAACAGAGCCGCTTGAGGTATGCTAAAGCACATTTGGACAAGCCAGCTTCATTTTGGAATAAGGTGCTGTGGACTGATGAAACTAAAATTGAGTTATTTGGGCATAACAAGGCGTTATGCATGGAGGAAAAACAACATAGCATTCCAAGAAAAACGCCTGCTACCTACAGTGAAATATGGTGGTGGTTCCATCATGCTGTGGGTCTGTGTGGCCAGTGCAGGGACTGGGAATCTTGTCAAAGTTGAGTTACGCATGGATTCCACTCAATGTCAGCAGATTCTGGAGACCAATGTCCAGGAATCAGTGACAAAGCTGAAGCTGCGCCGGGGCTGAATCTTTTAACAAGACAACGAACCTAAACACTGCTCAAAATCCACTAAGGCATTCATGCAGAGGAACAAGTAAAAAAGTTCAGGAATGGCCATCTCAGTCCCCAGACCTGAATATAATTGAAAATCTGTGGTGTGAGTTAAAGAGAGCTGTCCTTGCTCGGAAGCCATCAAACCCGAATGAACTGGAGATGTTTTGTAAAGAGGAATGGTCCAAAATACCTTCAACGAGAATCCAGACTCTCATTGGAACCTACAGGAAGCATTTAGAGGCTGTCATTTCTGCAAAAGGAGTATCTACTAAATTTTGGTTTAATTTATTTTTTGTGGTGCCCAAATTTCTGCACCTACCTAATTTAGTTTAAACAATTATTGCACACTTTTTGTGAATCCAGTAAACTTGATTTCACTTCTCAAATATCAGTGTGTGTGTCTCCTATATGATATATTTAACTGATATTTTTTATCATAACAACCAACGATTTATACAGGAAAATAATAATGATTGACAAGGTTGCCCAAACTTTTGCATGCCACTGTATATATAAAAAATATTTATATGAGTTATATATGCTGTTACTATATATGTGTACAAGATCTGGAATTCTTAATGTGAGTTTTAACAGGGCATATTTATTGGTATCTACTAGTATATGCACTGTTTTTTATACAGACCCGAGGAATCGGGCAGAGACCTGGGAAATGTGTTGTCCTTTTTAGTGCTAAATAAAAATACTTTTCAGCTAATCTGGTTGTTCTCATTATTTCAGAAGAGGTTTATACCTCTCCTATTTTGTTATACTTACTCCATTGTTAGATTACACTGGGCAGTGGGCGCCTCTGAAAAAGTTTGTTTGATAACCAGGAGAGAGCTTCCTTTTGCTTGGCACCTTCCTATAAACAGGCAATGCAAGGACACAGATAATTGCATAAATGTATCTACCAGTATTAATTAAAAATAAGTGGAAAGGAGGGACAATGTTAGAATACTACTCTCATACCTAGCAATAGTTACAACAGTTTTCAATTAGCATTTTCGTTTATAATTTTTTTTTATTAAATATAAAAATACATCATAACATTCCAATTAAAATAATAAAGAAACAATTACATTTTACAGGTAAACCAATAAATCAGGTCACAAAAACAAACCAAGAATAAATCCATGCTCCATTATTTGCATAAATATAAGTAAAAAAAAACCAGAGCGTCTTTCCAGTGAAAAAGCAATATAAAATAAGAAGCAAATTACATGAAAATCTGCTCATACCTTTATAAGCAATCCATTCATTCCAAATCATATATCATTTATCAACCATATCAAAACTAGAGTTCATCCTCTAGATCAGGGGTAGGGAACCTATGGCTCGGGACCCAGATGTGGCTCTTTTGATGGCTACATCTGGCTCACACACAAATCAGTAGGGGTTGATTTACTAAGCTACACTGCTCAAGCAGTGCAGCTTAGTGTGGCAGCGCAAATACAATTTTAAAGAAGGCTTGCTACTGCTATAGCATACACTACTAACGTACTCATTTGGACCCTGTCAGGTCCAGTGACTTTGTAGGACGAGATTCCCACACTTTGGCCCAATAGGCTGCCTGTCAAGTGACAGGCAGCCTATTGGGCCAATCAAAGTGAATCAACCCCCAAGTCAGCTAGCTAATTGTACAAGCTGTTAGTCTGTATTTCTCCTGTCTGGCTCTCAGGGAAATTGATAATGTTGCTGAAACCCGAGAGAAGCTGAAGACGTCTCTGACACTTCCGCTGCCCGGCAGATCAACTGTATACACATCAGCATGGCAAAAAACGTGAGCCCTGTGCTGCGCATGTGCACTGTCCCAGTTTGAAACATATTGTACGTGTGAGGAAACGCGGAAAAGCCGCCGCTAGTACTCAGAGTAAGGCGGTGGATTCCGCGTTTAACATGGCAGCTGGCGCGCAGTCGGAGCGCGGAGAAACCGCCGCATGCCCAGACAACAGGGCGGCAGATTCTGCGTCCGACGCGGCAGGTTGCACGCATAGGCCTACTCCGGAGAAAACGCCGCACGCACAGATAGCGCTGCGGCAGATTCCGCATCCAACACAGCAGGAACATTACAACACATGTCTGGTGTGGCTGGGACTGATAGTCCACACAGGTTCAGAAGGACGCGCGCGCGCGCAGAGAGGCAGGGCCTTTATGACAGTCAGAAGGGGGTCAGCTGACCAAGCCGGTCAGCTGACAAATTCAGCAGCTTTCATTGGTCCAGCACTTAGGGGAGGCGCTGGTGAGCACTGGTGTATATATACTGGGTGCTGGTCATTTCTCTGGTGTCTGGCGTTGCGATCACTACGTGGTAGCACTCAGACCCTGTCAGTATCTGTGTTTATTAGACCAGTTTCTTAGGTGTTGATGATCATGGACCTCACACCTTAGTCTAGGAATTCTGTTATTATCTGTGATTATTATCTAGACCAGTTTCCAAGGTGTTGATGATCAAGGAACTCACACCTTAGTCTAGGAATTCTGTATCATCTGTATTATTATTGTTATCTAGTCTAGTTCCAGGAGTGTTGAGAATCTTGGAGCTCACACTCAAGCCTAGGCATTGTTGATTATCTGTTATGACGTTCTGCTTTCCTGACCATTCTTCTGATCTCTGATTCTGTACCTTTGTCATTCTGATACCCTGTTGCCAAACTCTGCTGGTCTTAGGATTCCGCATCTGTATACTGTCTCTGTACTTTATCTGTCCGTGTGTTAACGACCTGGCCTGTCCGACCTCGAGAACTCTCTCTCCTGTTAAGAGATAGTTCACAGATCTGTCAGTGGCACTTCCTCACTGGTGTCACTCACGTTCTGTCCTTCCCACTCTCAGCCTGGCTCCGCTCCTTGGGGAGCCTCAGGCCATTGGAAGGAATCTGTTCTCTGGGCAGTACCTCCTATTGCCTTACACCCACTGTACGGGTGCTCTCCTCAAAGTATTACTGTTGCATCAAAACACTCATATATTACTCAGGTGTCCAGAGGTTAGAGATATATCTGATTATCGGTGATACTGCAGATCATCTATAATCGGGTATATATCTGCATTCTCGGTGATACTGCAGATCGCCGGTAATCAGATCCTCTCTGTGTTACACCGATCGTTACAGAACGCTAGACCCAAAAATGCAAATGGACGCACACACTGACGGTCTGGGTGCACTTACCACTTCGGTGGACTCTATCAACCAAGTGCTGGGTAACCACAAAGCTATGATTGACGCTTTGTCTGGTTCTTTACGTACCCTCCAGACGGCAGTGGACGAGGTGCGATCCCCTCCTAGCACAGACATACGTATGCCTATACCTGAAAAGTTTTCTGGTCACAGATCTGACTTTCGAAATTTTAGAGTGTTGTCATACTTTGAGTTAAGATCTAGATCTTCAGGAACCATGACCCAAAGGGTCACGTTTATTAAGACCTTGTTATCAGGCGATTCCCAGACCTGGGCATACAGTTTACCGGCGGGAGATTTAGCCTTAACTTCCGTAGACAAATTCTTTAAGGCTATGGCAGTAATTTACGATGATCCAGACATTGCCTCGACTTCTGAGCGGAAGCTCAAGTTGCTGCGTCAAGGCAAGAGTCCGGTCGAGGAGCATGCTGCCGAATTTAGGAGGTGGTCAGTTTCAGCCAGGTGGGACACCTATGCTCTTTTAGACTGTTTCTTATCAGGGTTATCAGATGAGGTCTCTGATCTTATGTTAAGTCAGCCTGAACCTAAAACCGTCGATGAGGCCATTTCATCGGCAATCAGGATTGATCGCAGATTACGTTATCACAGGCAGACCCGGGGTAGAAACAATGTTAAAATGGTGTCCTACGCTGCGCCTCCGGTGACTCCATCCCCTCCCGTTTTACCTCCTCCCGAGCCAATGCAGATTGGTCGGTCAAAACTGTCCAAAGTGGAGCGGAGACGCAGGATTTCTGAGCAATTGTGTCTTTATTGTGCAGAGGGGGGTCATAGAGTACGAAATTGTCCTAAGAAGTCGGGAAACGCCATTGCCTAGGAGTAGTTGGGGGTAATACCCTAGGCGTACAGCTCTTACCCCTAGAGGATAAGCGGTTACTTCTTCCTTGTAGGATTACATGGGAAGATAAATCTGAAGTCTCTGAGGCTTTCATTGATTCAGGCTCAGCGGCTACTTTTATGGATTGCGAATTTGCAAAGAAATTAGGTGTTCCGCTCACTCCGGTTAAACCACCCCTTCAGGTTACGGCAGTGGATGATTCCCCCTTACAGCGTACTCATCCGCTGTCTCAAACACCAGAGGTGGAAGTCACTGTAAGGGTGCTGCATAGAGAGAAGTTGCAGTTTTTTGTTTTGCGCATGACAACCTCCACAATCATCCTTGGCATGCCATGGTTACACCTTCACTCTCCTCAGATAAATTGGGCTACTGGTCAGCTAACGAGCTGGTCAGCCCCACTGATTTCGTCATTGTTTAGTGAAGGTGACCTTAGGCCAGACCAGGATTCATGTGGAGGGTGTTCCGGAACCATATGTTGAGTTTTCGGACGTGTTCTGCCCCAAGGCTGCCGATAAATTACCTCCACATCGCCCTTTTGATTGCCCGATTGATCTCCGTTCAGGTTGTATGCCCCCTAGAGGTCATCTCTACAATTTGTCTGGGCCAGAAAAGGTGGCCATGCAAGAGTACATTCGTGAAAACTTAGCTAAGGGATTTATTCGTTCTTCCCGGTCGCCTGCCGGAGCAGGTTTCTTTTTTGTAAAAAAAAAAAAGACGGAGGCCTTCGGCCATGCATTGATTACCGGGGACTGAATAAAATCATAGTTAAAAATCGCTATCCATTACCTTTGATAGACGATTTATTCACTCGTCACCAATGCCATTGATCTTCCTGCCAGCATGCGTGGTGTGAGATCTTTTCATGTGTCCCTGCTTAAGCCAGCTGTCCATGTGGGTGCCGCTCCTCCTCCTCCTGTGATGGTAGACGACCAACCTGAGTATGAAGTAGAGAAAATTTTAGACTCACGGGTAGTGCAAAACTCACTACAGTATCTGGTGCACTGGAAGGGGTATGGTATGGAGGAGAGAACATGGGTACCTGAGTGTCACATGCATGCGGACAAACTAAGAAGGGAATTCCACACTCGATATCCTGAGAAACCGGGTAGGAGTTGTCCGGAGTCCACTCCTCGGGGGGGGGGGGGGGGGGGGGGGTACTGTGAGGAAACGCGGAAAAGCTGCCGCTAGTACTCAGAGTAAGGCGGCGGATTCCGCGTTCAACATGGCAGCTGGCGCGCAGTCGGATTATTATCTAGACCAGTTTCCAAGGTGTTGATGATCAAGGAACTCACACCTTAGTCTAGGAATTCTGTATCATCTGTATTATTATTGTTATCTAGTCTAGTTCCAGGAGTGTTGAGAATCTTGGAGCTCACACTCAAGCCTAGGCATTGTTGAATATCTGTTATGACTTTCTGCTTTCCTGACCATTCTTCTGATCTCTGATTCTGTACCTTTGTCATTCTGATACCCTGTTGCCAAACTCTGCTGGTCTTAAGATTCTGCATCTGTATACTGTCTCTGTACTTTATCTGTCCGTGTGTTAACGACCTGGCCTGTCCGACCTCGAGAACTCTCTCTCCTGTTAAGAGATAGTTCACAGATCTGTCAGTGGCACTTCCTCACTGGTGTCACTCACGTTCTGTCCTTCCCACTCTCAGCCTGGCTCCGCCCCTTGGGGAGCCTCAGGCCATTGGAAGGAATCTGTTCTCTGGGCAGTACCTCCTATTGCCTTACACCCACTGTACGGGTGCTCTTCTCAAAGTATTACTGTTGCATCAAAACACTCATATATTACTCAGGTGTCCAGAGGTTAGAGATATATCTGATTATCGGTGATACTGCAGATCATCTATAATCGGGTATATATCTGCATTCTCGGTGATACTGCAGATCGCCGGTAATCAGATCCTCTCTGTGTTACACCGATCGTTACAGAACGGCTCTCACGGAATTGCATTTTAAAATATGCAGCGTTTATGGCTCGCTCAGCCAAAAAGGTTCCTGACCCCTGCTCTAGATGCTCTTTAACCAACTGTATTGACAGGGTCTTAGATTTCCATAAGTGTGCATCATCCCAAGTGGATGCAACAAACCTAAATCTATATAATTTTTTGAAAACCTATCATGATCTCTGACTTAGGGGACGTTTGTTTCCATTTTTATCCCACTTTAAGTTGAATTTGATAGGGGGCGGGGGACCTCTAGATCACCAGGGCAATCAATAAGTAAAAGAGAGAGCTATTGTACACCACCCATTAGATTGTAAGCCTCTTTGGCTGAGCTCTTTACCCGTGTGTGCCCTTCGCCCACCATATTATTATTTATTTATTGTATTTATAAAGCGCCAACATATTGTGCATCGCTGGACATTAAATTCATACATTGATACAAAGTATGACAGATGTAACAAGGTTATACATAATAGGACAAAACTGTACAAGGCAAACAGGGTACAAAATACATTATCATGCGATTTTAGGCTGGTTAGATAGGCCCAGTAATACAAGTACGATGGAGTCATAGGAAAGGAGAACGCAATCATGTTGAATACACTAGGGAGGACCCTGCCAAAAGCTTACAATCTAAGGGGAAGGGAGATAGACACACTAGGTAGGACTGTGGAATAAATATTCAGTAGAGAGTTACTGTGTGATAGGGGGTGGCGGGTAGGCCATCTTAAAGAGTTGGGTTTTGAGGGCTTGCTTCAATGTATTGAAGGAGGTAGGTCTGATGGGTGAGGGAAGGGAATTCCAGAGGGTGGGGGCGGGTCATGAGAATTCCTGCATGCACACATGGGAGTGTGAAATGCGCGGGCAGTTAGACGGAGGTCATTGGAGGACCGGATGAGATGGCCTGGTGTATACCTGTGAACAAGCTCCAAGATATAGGGAGGGCAGGTTTTGTGCACAGATTTATAGACCAGGCATCGAATCTTGAAACCATATGGAATCAGTACTCATCTGCTATATTCATCCCTACACTGCAACTTCTGCACCATTGTTAATTGTTACATCGCTATTTTGTGTACCATTGTTTGATGCTGTATTGTCCCCGTGTTTCATTGTGTAGTGTCTCCCATGTACAGCATTGTGTAATATGTTTGCACTTTATACATAAAGTTTAATAATAATAATATTACTATGGAAATACTGTTTTGCCACCTCCTATAAACCCACTAACTTTTCATCCATGCCTCCTGCATAATAAAGCAATGAATTATGTTGGAAGAGAGAGACTGCTGTACATAGATGTTATACATGGAAGAGAGAGAGACTGCTGTACATAGATGTTATACATGGAAGAGAGAGACTGCTGTACATAGATGTTATACATGGAAGAGAGAGACTGCTGTACATAGATGTTATACATTGAAGAGAGAGACTGCTGTACATAGATGTTATACATGGAAGAGAGAGAGACTGCTGTACATAAATGTTATACATGGAAGAGAGAGACTGCTGTACATAGATGTTATACATGGAAGAGAGAGACTGCTGTACATAGATGTTATACATGGAAGAGAGAGACTGCTGTACATAGATGTTATACATGGAAGAGAGAGACTGCTGTACATAGATGTTATACATGGAAGAGAGAGACTGCTGTACATAGATGTTATACATGGAAGAGAGAGACTGCTGTACATAGATGTTATACATGGAAGAGAGAGAGACTGCTGTACATAGATGTTACACATGGAAGAGAGAGACTGCTGTACATAGATGTTACACATGGAATAGAGAGAGACTGCTGTACATAAATGTTATACATGGAAGAGAGAGACTGCTGTACATAGATGTTATAGATGGAAGAGAGAGACTGCTGTACATAGATGTTATACATGGAAGAGAGAGACTGCTGTACATAGATGTTATACATGGAGGAGAGAGAGACTGCTGTACATAGATGTTATACATGGAAGAGAGAGACTGCTGTACATAGATGTTATACATGGAAGAGAGAGACTGCTGTACATAGATGTTATAAATGGAAGAGAGAGACTGCTGTACATAGATGTTATACATGGAAGAGAGAGAGACTGCTGTACATAAATGTTATACATGGAAGAGAGCTAGACTGCTGTACATAGATGTTATACATGGAAGAGAGAGACTGCTGTACATAGATGTTATACATGAAAGAGAGAGAGACTGCTGTACATAGATGTTATACATGGAAGAGAGAGACTGCTGTACATAGATGTTATACATGGAAGAGAGAGACTGCTGTACATAGATGTTATACATGGAAGAGAGAGACTGCTGTACATAAATGTTATACATGGAAGAGAGCTAGACTGCTGTACATAGATGTTATACATGGAAGAGAGAGACTGCTGTACATAGATGTTATACATGGAGGAGAGAGAGACTGCTGTACATAGATGTTATACATGGAAGAGAGAGACTGCTGTACATAAATGTTATACATGGAAGAGAGAGACTGCTGTACATAGATGTTATACATGGAAGAGAGAGAGACTGCTGTACATAGATGTTATACATGGAAGAGAGAGACTGCTGTACATAGATGTTATACATGGAAGAGAGAGAGACTGCTGTACATAAATGTTATACATGGAAGAGAGAGACTGCTGTACATAGATGTTATACATGGAAGAGAGCTAGACTGCTGTACATAGATGTTATACATGGAAGAGAGAGAGACTGCTGTACATAGATGTTATACATGGAAGAGAGAGACTGCTGTACATAGATGTTATACATGGAAGAGAGAGACTGCTGTACATAGATGTTATTCATGGAAGAGAGAGACTGCTGTACATAGATGTTATACATGGAAGAGAGAGAGACTGCTGTACATAAATGTTATACATGGAAGAGAGAGACTGGTGTACATAGATGTTATACATGGAAGAGAGAGAGACTGCTGTACATAGATGTTACACATGGAATAGAGAGAGACTGCTGTACATAGATGTTATACATGGAAGAGAGAGAATGCTGTACATAGATGTTATACATGGAAGAGAGAGACTGCTGTACATAGATGTTATACATGGAAGAGAGAGACTGCTGTACATAGATGTTACACATGGAAGAGAGAGAGACTGCTGTACATAAATGTTATACATGGAAGAGAGAGACTGCTGTACATAGATGTTATACATGGAAGAGAGAGACTGCTGTACATAGATGTTATACATGGAGGAGAGAGACTGCTGTACATAGATGTTATACATGGAAGAGAGAGAGACTGCTGTACATAAATGTTATACATGGAAGAGAGAGACTGGTGTACATAGATGTTATACATGGAAGAGAGAGAGACTGCTGTACATAGATGTTACACATGGAATAGAGAGAGACTGCTGTACATAGATGTTATACATGGAAGAGAGAGAATGCTGTACATAGATGTTATACATGGAAGAGAGAGACTGCTGTACATAGATGTTATACATGGAAGAGAGAGACTGCTGTACATAGATGTTACACATGGAAGAGAGAGAGACTGCTGTACATAAATGTTATACATGGAAGAGAGAGACTGCTGTACATAGATGTTATACATGGAAGAGAGAGACTGCTGTACATAGATGTTATACATGGAGGAGAGAGACTGCTGTACATAGATGTTATACATGGAAGAGAGAGAGACTGCTGTACATAAATGTTATACATGGAAGAGAGAGAGACTGCTGTACGTAAATGTTATACATGGAAGAGAGAGACTGCTGTACATAGATGTTATACATGGAATAGAGAGACTGCTGTACATAGATGTTATACATGGAAGAGAGAGACTGCTGTACATAGATGTTATACATGGAAGAGAGAGACTGCTGTACATAAATGTTATACATGGAAGAGAGCTAGACTGCTGTACATAAATGTTACACATGGAAGAGAGAGACTGCTGTACATAAATGTTATACATGGAAGAGAGAGAGACTGCTGTACATAGATGTTATACATGGAGGAGAGAGACTGCTGTACATAAATGTTACACATGGAAGAGAGAGAGACTGCTGTACATAGATGTTATACATGGAAGAGAGAGACTGCTGTACATAAATGTTATACATGGAAGAGAGCTAGACTGCTGTACATAGATGTTATACATGGAAGAGAGAGAGACTGCTGTACATAGATGTTATACATGGAAGAGAGAGAGACTGCTGTACATAGATGTTATACATGGAGGAGAGAGACTGCTGTACATAAATGTTATACATGGAAGAGAGAGACTGCTGTACATAGATGTTATACATGGAAGAGAGCTAGACTGCTGTACATAGATGTTATACATGGAAGAGAGAGACTGCTGTACATCGATGTTATACATGGAGGAGAGAGACTGCTGTACATAAATGTTATACATGGAAGAGAGAGACTGCTGTACATAGATGTTATACATGGAGGAGAGAGACTGCTGTACATACATGTTATACATGGAAGAGAGAGACTGCTGTACATAGATGTTATACATGGAAGAGAGAGACTGCTGTACATAGATGTTATACATGGAGGAGAGAGACTGCTGTACATAAATGTTATACATGGAAGAGAGAGACTGCTGTACATAGATGTTATACATGGAAGAGAGAGAGACTGCTGTACATAGATGTTATACATGGAAGAGAGAGACTGCTGTACATAGATGTTATACATGGAAGAGAGCTAGACTGCTGTACATAAATGTTATACATGGAAGAGAGAGACTGCTGTACATAGATGTTATACATGGAAGAGAGAGACTGCTGTACATAGATGTTATGCATGGAAGAGAGAGAGACTGCTGTACATAGATGTTATACATGGAAGAGAGAGACTGCTGTACATAGATGTTATACATGGAAGAGAGAGAGACTGCTGTACATAGATGTTATACATGGAAGAGAGAGACTGCTGTACATAGATGTTATACATGGAAGAGAGCTAGACTGCTGTACATAGATGTTATACATGGAAGAGAGAGAGACTGCTGTACATAGATGTTATACATGGAAGAGAGAGACTGCTGTACATAGATGTTATACATGGAAGAGAGAGACTGCTGTACATAGATGTTACACATGGAAGAGAGAGAGACTGCTGTACATAGATGTTATACATGGAAGAGAGAGACTGCTGTACATAAATGTTATACATGGAAGAGAGAGACTGCTGTACATAGATGTTATACATGGAAGAGAGAGAGACTGCTGTACATAGATGTTACACATGGAAGAGAGAGACTGCTGTACATAGATGTTATACATGGAAGAAAGAGAGACTGCTGTACATAGATGTTATACATGGAAGAGAGAGACTGCTGTACATAAATGTTACACATGGAAGAGAGAGACTGCTGTACATAAATGTTATACATGGAAGAGAGAGAGACTGCTGTACATAGATGTTATACATGGAAGAGAGAGAGACTGCTGTACATAGATGTTACACATGGAAGAGAGAGACTGCTGTACATAGAATGTTATACATGGAAGAGAGAGAGACTGCTGTACATAGATGTTATACATGGAAGAGAGAGACTGCTGTACATAGATGTTATACATGGAAGAGAGAGACTGCTGTACATAGATGTTATACATGGAAGAGAGAGACTGCTGTACATAAATGTTATACATGGAAGAGAGAGACTGCTGTACATAGATGTTATACATGGAAGAGAGAGACTGCTGTACATAAATGTTATACATGGAAGAGAGAGACTGCTGTACATAGATGTTATACATGGAGGAGAGAGACTGCTGTACATAGATGTTATACATGGAAGAGAGAGACTGCTGTACATAGATGTTACACATGGAAGAGAGAGAGACTGCTGTACATAGATGTTATACATGGAAGAGAGAGACTGCTGTACATAAATGTTATACATGGAAGAGAGAGACTGCTGTACATAGATGTTATACATGGAAGAGAGAGAGACTGCTGTACATAGATGTTACACATGGAAGAGAGAGACTGCTGTACATAAATGTTATACATGGAAGAGAGAGAGACTGCTGTACATAGATGTTATACATGGAAGAGAGAGACTGCTGTACATAAATGTTACACATGGAAGAGAGAGACTGCTGTACATAAATGTTATACATGGAAGAGAGAGAGACTGCTGTACATAGATGTTATACATGGAAGAGAGAGAGACTGCTGTACATAGATGTTACACATGGAAGAGAGAGACTGCTGTACATAAATGTTATACATGGAAGAGAGAGAGACTGCTGTACATAGATGTTATACATGGAAGAGAGAGACTGCTGTACATAGATGTTATACATGGAAGAGAGAGACTGCTGTACATAGATGTTATACATGGAAGAGAGAGACTGCTGTACATAAATGTTATACATGGAAGAGAGAGACTGCTGTACATAGATGTTATACATGGAAGAGAGAGACTGCTGTACATAGATGTTATACATGGAAGAGAGAGACTGCTGTACATAGATGTTATACATGGAAGAGAGAGACTGCTGTACATAGATGTTATACATGGAAGAGAGAGACTGCTGTACATAGATGTTATACATGGAAGAGAGAGACTGCTGTACATAGATGTTATACATGGAAGAGAGAGACTGCTGTACATAGATGTTATACATGGAAGAGAGAGACTGCTGTACATAGATGTTATACATGGAAGAGAGAGACTGCTGTACATAGATGTTATACATGGAAGAGAGAGACTGCTGTACATAGATGTTATACATGGAATAGAGAGAGACTGCTGTACATAGATGTTATACATGGAAGAGAGAGACTGCTGTACATAGATGTTATACATGGAAGAGAGAGACTGCTGTACATAGATGTTATACATGGAAGAGAGAGACTGCTGTACATAGATGTTATACATGGAAGGAGAGAGACTGCTGTACATAGATGTTATACATTGAAGAGAGAGACTGCTGTACATAGATGTTATACATGGAAGAGAGAGACTGCTGTACATAGATGTTATACATGGAGAGAGAGACTGCTGTACATAGATGTTATACATGGAAGAGAGAGACTGCTGTACATAGATGTTATACATGGAAGAGAGAGAGACTGCTGTACATAGATGTTATACATGGAAGAGAGAGACTGCTGTACATAGATGTTATACATGGAAGAGAGAGACTGCTGTACATAGATGTTATACATGGAAGAGAGAGACTGCTGTACATAAATGTTATACATGGAAGAGAGAGACTGCTGTACATAGATGTTATACATGGAAGAGAAGACTGCTGTACATAGATGTTATACATGGAAGAGAGAGACTGCTGTACATAGATGTTATACATGGAAGAGAGAGACTGCTGTACATAGATGTTATACATGGAAGAGAGAGAGACTGCTGTACATAAATGTTATACATGGAAGAGAGAGACTGCTGTACATAGATGTTATACATGGAAGGAGAGAGACTGCTGTACATAGATGTTATACATGGAAGGAGAGAGACTGCTGTACATAGATGTTATACATGGAGAGAGAGAGACTGCTGTACATAGATGTTATAAATGGAAGAGAGAGACTGCTGTACATAGATGTTATACATGGAAGAGAGAGAGACTGCTGTACATAGATGTTATACATGGAAGAGAGAGAGACTGCTGTACATAGATGTTATAAATGGAAGAGAGAGAGACTGCTGTACATAGATGTTATACATGGAAGAGAGAGACTGCTGTAATAGATGTTATACATGGAGAGAGAGAGACTGCTGTACATAGATGTTATAGATGGAAGAGAGAGAGACTGCTGTACATAGATGTTATACATGGAAGAGAGAGACTGCTGTACATAGATGTTATACATGGAGAGAGAGACTGCTGTACATAGATGTTATACATGGAAGAGAGAGACTGCTGTACATAGATGTTATACATGGAAGAGAGAGACTGCTGTACATAGATGTTATACATGGAAGAGAGAGACTGCTGTACATAGATGTTACACATGGAATAGAGAGAGACTGCTGTACATAGATGTTATACATGGAGAGAGAGAGACTGCTGTACATAGATGTTATACATGGAAGAGAGAGACTGCTGTACATAGATGTTATACATGGAAGAGAGAGACTGCTGTACATAGATGTTATACATGGAAGAGAGAGACTGCTGTGCATAGATGTTATACATGGAAGAGAGAGAGACTGCTGTACATAGATGGTATAGATGGAAGAGAGAGAGACTGCTGTACATAGATGTTATACATGGAAGAGAGAGAGACTGCTGTACATAGATGTTATAAATGGAGGAGAGAGAGACTGCTGTACATAGATGTTATACATGGAAGAGAGAGAGACTGCTGTACATAGATGTTATACATGGAAGAGAGAGACTGCTGTACATAGATGTTATACATTGAAGAGAGAGACTGCTGTACATAGATGTTACACATGGAATAGAGAGAGACTGCTGTACATAGATGTTACACATGGAATAGAGAGAGACTGCTGTACATAGATGTTATAGATGGAAGAGAGAGAGACTGCTGTACATAAATGTTATACATGGAAGAGAGAGAGACTGCTGTACATAGATGTTATACATGGAGGAGAGCTAGACTGCTGTACATAGATGTTATACATGGAAGAGAGAGACTGCTGTACATAGATGTTATACATGGAAGAGAGAGACTGCTGTACATAAATGTTATACATGGAAGAGAGAGACTGCTGTACATAGATGTTATACATGGAAGAGAGAGACTGCTGTACATAGATGTTATACATGGAGGAGAGAGACTGCTGTACATAATGTTATACATGGAAGAGAGAGACTGCTGTACATAGATGTTATACATGGAAGAGAGAGACTGCTGTACATAGATGTTATACATGAAGAGAGAGACTGCTGTACATAGATGTTATACATGGAAGAGAGAGACTGCTGTACATAGATGTTATACATGGAAGAGAGAGACTGCTGTACATAGATGTTATACATGGAAGAGAGAGACTGCTGTACATAGATGTTATACATGGAAGAGAGAGAGACTGCTGTACATAGATGTTATACATGGAAGAGAGAGACTGCTGTACATAGATGTTATACATGGAAGAGAGAGACTGCTGTACATAGATGTTATACATGGAAGAGAGAGACTGCTGTACATAGATGTTATACATGGAGAGAGCTAGACTGCTGTACATAGATGTTATACATGGAAGAGAGAGAGACTGCTGTACATAGATGTTATACATGAGGAGAGAGACTGCTGTACATAGATGTTATACATGGAAGAGAGAGACTGCTGTACATAGATGTTACACATGGAAGAGAGAGAGACTGCTGTACATAAATGTTATACATGGAAGAGAGAGACTGCTGTACATAGATGTTATACATGGAAGAGAGAGAGACTGCTGTACATAGATGTTACACATGGAAGAGAGAGACTGCTGTACATAAATGTTATACATGGAAGAGAGAGACTGCTGTACATAGATGTTATACATGGAAGAGAGAGACTGCTGTACATAATGTTACACATGGAAGAGAGAGACTGCTGTACATAATGTTATACATGGAAGAGAGAGAGACTGCTGTACATAGATGTTATACATGGAAGAGAGAGAGACTGCTGTACATAGATGTTAACATGAAGAGAGAGACTGCTGTACATAAATGTTATACATGGAAGAGAGAGAGACTGCTGTACATAGATGTTATACATGGAAGAGAGAGACTGCTGTACATAGATGTATACATGGAAGAGAGAGACTGCTGTACATAGATGTTATACATGGAAGAGAGAGACTGCTGTAAATAAAGGTTATACATGGAAGAGAGAGACTGCTGTACATAGATGTTATACATGGAAGAGAGAGAGACTGCTGTACATAATGTTATACATGGAAGAGAGAGACTGCTGTACATAGATGTTTACATGGAAGAGAGAGACTGCTGTACATAGATGTTACTACATGGAAGAGAGAGAGACTGCTGTACATAGATGTTATACATGGAAGAGAGAGACTGCTGTACATAAATGTTATACATGGAAGAGAGAGACTGCTGTACATAGATGTATACATGGAAGAGAGAGACTGCTGTACATAGATGTTATACATGGAAGAGAGAGACTGCTGTACATAGATGTTATACATGGAGGAGATGGACTGCTGTACATAGATGTTATACATGGAATAGAGAGAGACTGCTGTACATAGATGTTATACATGGAAGAGAGAGACTGCTGTACATAGATGTTATACATGAAGAGAGAGACTGCTGTACATAGATGTTATAAATGGAAGAGAGAGACTGCTGTACATAGATGTTATACATGGAAGAGAGAGAGACTGCTGTACATAAATGTTATACATGGAAGAGAGAGACTGCTGTACATAGATGTTATACATGGAAGAGAGAGACTGCTGTACATAGATGTTATACATGGAGGAGAGCTAGACTGCTGTACATAGATGTTATAAATGAAAGAGAGACACTGCTGTACATAGATGTTATACATGGAAGAGAGAGAGACTGCTGTACATAGATGTTATACATGGAAGAGAGAGACTGCTGTACATAGATGTTATACATGGAATAAGAGAGAGACTGCTGTGCATAGATGTTATACATGGAAGAGAGAGAGACTGCTGTACATAGATGGTATAGATGGAAGAGAGAGAGACTGCTGTACATAGATGTTATACATGGAAGAGAGAGAGACTGCTGTACATAGATGTTATAAATGGAGGAGAGAGAGACTGCTGTACATAGATGTTATACATGGAAGAGAGAGACTGCTGTACATAGATGTTATACATGGAAGAGAGAGACTGCTGTACATAGATGTTATACATGGAAGGAGAGAGACTGCTGTACATAAATGTTATACATGGAAGAGAGAGACTGCTGTACATAGATGTTATACATGAGGAGAGAGACTGCTGTACATAAATGTTAACATGGAAGAGAGAGACTGCTGTACATAGATGTTATACATGGAAGAGAGAGACTGCTGTACATAGATGTTATACATGGAGAGAGAGACTGCTGTACATAGATGTAATACATGGAAGAGAGAGACTGCTTGTACATAGATGTATACATGGAAGAGAGAGACTGCTGTACATAGATGTTATACATGGAAGAGAGAGACTGCTGTACATAGATGTTATACATGGAAGAGAGAGACTGCTGTACATAATGTTTACATGGAAGAGAGAGACTGCTGTACATAGATGTTATACATGGAAGAGAGAGAGACTGCTGTACATAGATGTTATACATGGAAGAGAGAGACTGCTGTACATAGATGTTATACATGGAAGAGAGAGACTGCTGTACATAGATGTTATACATGGAAGAGAGAGAGACTGCTGTACATAGATGTTATACATGGAAGAGAGAGACTGCTGTACATAGATGTTATACATGGAAGAGAGAGACTGCTGTACATAGATGTTATACATGGAAGAGAGAGAGACTGCTGTACATAGATGTTATACATGGAAGAGAGAGACTGCTGTACATAGATGTTATACATGGAAGAGAGAGACTGCTGTACATAGATGTTACACATGGAAAGAGAGAGACTGCTGTACATAGATGTTATACATGGAAGAGAGAGACTGCTGTACATAAATGTTATACATGGAAGAGAGAGACTGCTGTACATAGATGTTATACATGGAAGAGAGAGAGACTGCTGTACATAGATGTTATACATGAAGAGAGAGACTGCTGTACATAGATGTTATACATGAAGAGAGAGAGACTGCTGTACATAGATGTTATACATGGAAGAGAGAGACTGCTGTACATAGATGTTATACATGGAAGAGAGAGACTGCTGTACATAATGTTATACATGGAAGAGAGAGACTGCTGTACATAGATGTTATACATGGAAGAGAGAGAGACTGCTGTACATAGATGTTACACATGAAGAGAAAAGAGAGACTGCTGTACATAATGTTATACATGGAAGAGAGAGGACTGCTGTACATAGATGTTATACATGGAAGAGAGAGACTGCTGTACATAGATGTTATACATGGAAGAGAGAGACTGAGTGTACATAGATGTTATACATGGAAGAGAGAGACTGCTGTACATAAATGTTATACATGGAAGAGAGAGACTGCTGTACATAGATGTTATACATGGAAGAGAGAGACTGCTGTACATAGATGTTATACATGGAAGAGAGAGACTGCTGTACATAATGTTATACATGGAAGAGAGAGACTGCTGTACATAGATGTATACATGGAAGAGAGAGACTGCTGTACATAGATGTTACACATGGAAGAGAGAGAGACTGCTGTACATAGATGTTATACATGGAAGAGAGAGACTGCTGTACATAATGTTATACATGGAAGAGAGAGAGACTGCTGTACATAGATGTTATACATGGAAGGAGAGAGACTGCTGTACATAGATGTTATACATGGAAGAGAGAGACTGCTGTACATAGATGTTATACATGGAAGAGAGAGAGACTGCTGTACATAGATGTTATACATGGAAGAGAGAGACTGCTGTACATAGATGTTATACATGGAAGAGAGAGACTGCTGTACATAAATGTTATAACATGGAGAGAGAGAGACTGCTGTACATAGATGTTATACATGGAAGAGAGAGACTGCTGTACATAGATGTTATACATGGAAGAGAGAGACTGCTGTACATAGATGTTATACATGGAAGAGAGAGAGACTGCTGTACATAGATGTTATACATGGAAGAGAGAGACTGCTGTACATAGATGTTATACATGGAAGAGAGAGACTGCTGTACATAGATGTTATACATGGAAGAGAGAGACTGCTGTACATAGATGTTATACATGGAAGAGAGAGACTGCTGTACATAGATGTTATACATGGAAGAGAGAGAGACTGCTGTACATAGATGTTATACATGGAAGAGAGAGACTGCTGTACATAGATGTTATACATGGAAGAGAGCTAGACTGCTGTACATAGATGTTATACATGGAAGAGAGAGACTGCTGTACATAGATGTTATACATGGAAGAGAGAGACTGCTGTACATAAATGTTATACATGGAAGAGAGAGACTGCTGTACATAGATGTTATACATGGAAGAGAGAGACTGCTGTACATAGATGTTATACATGGAAGAGAGAGACTGCTGTACATAGATGTTACACATGGAAGAGAGAGACTGCTGTACATAGATGTATACATGGAAGAGAGAGACTGCTGTACATAGATGTATACATGGAAGAGAGAGACTGCTGTACATAAATGTTACACATGGAAGAGAGAGACTGCTGTACATAAATGTATACATGGAAGAGAGAGACTGCTGTACATAGATGTTATACATGAAGAGAGAGACTGCTGTACATAGATGTTATACATGGAAGAGAGAGACTGCTGTACATAGATGTTATACATGGAGAGAGAGAGACTGCTGTACATAGATGTTATACATGGAAGAGAGAGACTGCTGTACATAGATGTTATACATGGAAGAGAGAGAGACTGCTGTACATAGATGTTATACATGGAAGAGAGAGACTGCTGTACATAGATGTTATACATGGAAGAGAGCTAGACTGCTGTACATAGATGTTATACATGGAAGAGAGAGACTGCTGTACATAGATGTTATACATGGAAGAGAGAGACTGCTGTACATAGATGTTATGATGAAGAGAGAGAGACTGCTGTACATAGATGTTATACATGGAAGAGAGAGACTGCTGTACATAGATGTTATACATGGAAGAAGAGAGACTGCTGTACATAGATGTTATACATGGAAGAGAGAGACTGCTGTACATAGATGTTATACATGGAAGAGAGAGAGACTGCTGTACATAGATGTTATACATGGAAGAGAGAGACTGCTGTACATAGATGTTATACATGGAAGAGAGAGACTGCTGTACATAATGTTATACATGAAGAGAGAGACTGCTGTACATAGATGTTATACATGGAAGAGAGAGACTGCTGTACATAGATGTTATTATGGAAGAGAGAGAGACTGCTGTACATAGATGTTATACATGGAAGAGAGAGACTGCTGTACATAGATGTTATACATGGAAGAGAGAGAGACTGCTGTACATAGATGTTATACATGGAAGAGAGAGACTGCTGTACATAGATGTTATACATGGAAGAGAGAGACTGCTGTACATAGATGTTATACATGGAAGAGAGAGAGACTGCTGTACATAGATGTTATACATGGAAGAGAGAGACTGCTGTACATAAATGTTATACATGGAAGAGAGAGACTGCTGTACATAATGTTATACATGGAAGAGAGAGACTGCTGTACATAGATGTTATACATGGAAGAGAGAGAGACTGCTGTACATAGATGTTATACATGGAAGAGAGAGACTGCTGTACATAAATGTTATACATGGAAGAGAGAGACTGCTGTACATAGATGTTATACATGGAAGAGAGAGACTGCTGTACATAATGTTATACATGGAAGAGAGAGACTGCTGTACATAATGTTATACATGGAAGAGAGAGAGACTGCTGTACATAGATGTTATACATGGAAGAGAGAGAGACTGCTGTACATAGATGTTACACATGGAAGAGAGAGACTGCTGTACATAGATGTTATACATGGAAGAGAGAGACTGCTGTACATAGATGTTATACATGGAAGAGAGGACTGCTGTACATAGATGTTATACATGGAAGAGAGAGACTGCTGTACATAGATGTTATACATGGAAGAGAGAGACTGCTGTACATAAATGTTATACATGGAAGAGAGAGACTGCTGTACATAGATGTTATACATGGAAGAGAGAGACTGCTGTACATAAATGTTATACACGAAGAGAGAGACAGCTGTACATAGATGTTATACATGGAGGAGAGAGGACTGCTGTACATAGATGTTATACATGGGAAGAGAGAGGACTGCTGTACATAGATGTTACACATGGAAGAAGAGAGACTGCTGTACATAGATGTTATACATGGAAGAGAGAGACTGCTGTACATAAATGTTATACATGGAAGAGAGAGACTGCTGTACATAAGATGTAATACATGGAAGAGAGAGAGACTGCTGTACATAGATGTTATCATGAAGAGAGAGACTGCTGTACATAAATGTTATACATGGAAGAGAGAGACTGCTGTACATAGATGTAATACATGGAAGAGAGAGACTGCTGTACATAAATGTTATACATGGAAGAGAGAGACTGCTGTACATAGATGTTATACATGGAAGAGAGAGAGACTGCTGTACATAGATGTTATACATGGAAGAGAGAGACTGCTGTACATAGATGTTATACATGGAAAGAGAGAGACTGCTGTACATAAATGTTATACATGGAAGAGAGAGAGACTGCTGTACATAGATGTTATACATGGAAGAGAGAGACTGCTGTACATAGATGTTATACATGGAGAGAGAGACTGCTGTACATAGATGTTATACATGGAAGAGAGAGACTGCTGTACATAGATGTTATACATGGAAGAGAGAGACTGCTGTACATAGATGTTATACATGGAAGAGAGAGACTGCTGTACATAGATGTTATACATGGAAGAGAGAGAGACTGCTGTACATAGATGTTATACATGGAAGAGAGAGACTGCTGTACATAGATGTTAACATGGAAGAGAGAGACTGCTGTACATAGATGTTATACATGGATGAAGAGAGACTGCTGTACATAAATGTTATACAAGGAAGAGAGAGACTGCTGTACATAGAGTTATACTGGAAGAGAGAGACTCTGTACATAATGTTATACATGGGAAGAGAGAGACTGCTGTAACATAGTTGTTATACATGGAGCGAGAGAGACTGCTGTACATAGATGTTATACATGGAAGAGAGAGACTGCTGGTACATAGATGTTATACATGGAAGAGAGAGACTGCTGTACATAGATGTTATACATGGAAGAGAGAGACTGCTGTACATAGATGTTAACATAGATGTTATACATGGAAGAGAGAGACTGCTGTACATAGATGTTATAAATGGAAGAGAGAGACTGCTGTACATAGATGTTATACATGGAAGAGAGAGAGACTGCTGTACATAAATGTTATACATTGAAGAGAGAGACTGCTGTACATAGATGTTATACATGGAAGAGAGAGACTGCTGTACATAGATGTTATACATGGAGGAGAGCTAGACTGCTGTACATAGATGTTATACATGGAAGAGAGAGACTGCTGTACATAGATGTTATACATGGAAGAGAGAGAGACTGCTGTACATAGATGTTATACATGGAAGAGAGAGACTGCTGTACATAGATGTTATACATGGAAGAGAGAGACTGGTGTACATAGATGTTACACATGGAAGAGAGAGAGACTGCTGTACATAAATGTTATACATGGAAGAAGAGAGACTGCTGTACATAGATGTTATACATGGAAGAGAAAGACTGCTGTACATAGATGTTATACATGGAAGAGAGAGACTGCTGTACATAAATGTTATACATGGAAGAGAGAGACTGCTGTACATAGATGTTATACATGGAGGAGAGCTAGACTGCTGTACATAGATGTTATACATGGAAGAGAGAGACTGCTGTACATAGATGTTATACATGGAAGAGAGAGACTGCTGTACATAGATGTTATAAATGGAAGAGAGAGAGACTGCTGTACATAAATGTTATACATGGAAGAGAGAGACTGCTGTACATAGATGTTATAAATGGAGGAGAGAGACTGCTGTACATAGATGTTATAGATGGAAGAGAGAGACTGCTGTACATAGATGTTATAAATGGAGGAGAGAGAGACTGCTGTACATAGATGTTATAAATGGAAGAGAGAGACTGCTGTGCATAGATGTTATACATGGAAGAGAGAGAGACTGCTGTACATAGATGTTATAGATGGAAGAGAGAGAGACTGCTGTACATAGATGTTATAAATGGAGAGAGAGAGAGACTGCTGTACATAGATGTTATAAATGGAAGAGAGAGACTGCTGTGCATAGATGTTATACATGGAAGAGAGAGAGACTGCTGTACATAGATGTTATAGATGGAAGAGAGAGAGACTGCTGTACATAGATGTTATAAATGGAGGAGAGAGAGACTGCTGTACATAGATGTTATACATGGAGGAGAGAGACTGCTGTACATAGATGTTATACATGGAAGAGAGAGACTGCTGTACATAGATGTTACACATGGAAGAAAGAGAGACTGCTGTACATAGATGTTATACATGGAAGAGAGAGACTGCTGTACATAAATGTTATACATGGAAGAGAGAGACTGCTGTACATAGATGTTATACATGGAAGAGAGAGAGACTGCTGTACATAGATGTTACACATGGAAGAGAGAGACTGCTGTACATAAATGTTATACATGGAAGAGAGAGAGACTGCTGTACATAGATGTTATACATGGAAGAGAGAGACTGCTGTACATAAATGTTACACATGGAAGAGAGAGACTGCTGTACATAAATGTTATACATGGAAGAGAGAGAGACTGCTGTACATAGATGTTATACATGGAAGAGAGAGAGACTGCTGTACATAGATGTTACACATGGAAGAGAGAGACTGCTGTACATAAATGTTATACATGGAAGAGAGAGAGACTGCTGTACATAGATGTTATACATGGAAGAGAGAGACTGCTGTACATAGATGTTATACATGGAAGAGAGAGACTGCTGTACATAGATGTTATACATGGAAGAGAGAGACTGCTGTACATAAATGTCATACATGGAAGAGAGAGACTGCTGTACATAGATGTTATACATGGAAGAGAGAGACTGCTGTACATAAATGTTATACATGGAAGAGAGAGACTGCTGTACATAGATGTTATACATGGAAGAGAGAGACTGCTGTACATAGATGTTACACATGGAAGAGAGAGAGGCTGCTGTACATAGATGTTATACATGGAAGAGAGAGACTGCTGTACATAAATGTTATACATGGAAGAGAGAGACTGCTGTACATAGATGTTATACATGGAAGAGAGAGACTGCTGTACATAGATGTTATACATGGAAGAGAGAGACTGCTGTACATAGATGTTATACATGGAGGAGAGAGACTGCTGTACATAGATGTTATACATGGAATAGAGAGAGACTGCTGTACATAGATGTTATACATGGAAGAGAGAGACTGCTGTACATAGATGTTATACATGGAAGAGAGAGACTGCTGTACATAAATGTCATACATGGAAGAGAGAGACTGCTGTACATAGATGTTATACATGGAAGAGAGAGACTGCTGTACATAAATGTTATACATGGAAGAGAGAGACTGCTGTACATAGATGTTATACATGGAAGAGAGAGACTGCTGTACATAGATGTTACACATGGAAGAGAGAGAGGCTGCTGTACATAGATGTTATACATGGAAGAGAGAGACTGCTGTACATAAATGTTATACATGGAAGAGAGAGACTGCTGTACATAGATGTTATACATGGAAGAGAGAGACTGCTGTACATAGATGTTATACATGGAAGAGAGAGACTGCTGTACATAGATGTTATACATGGAGGAGAGAGACTGCTGTACATAGATGTTATACATGGAATAGAGAGAGACTGCTGTACATAGATGTTATACATGGAAGAGAGAGACTGCTGTACATAGATGTTATACATGGAAGAGAGAGACTGCTGTACATAGATGTTATAAATGGAAGAGAGAGACTGCTGTACATAGATGTTATACATGGAAGAGAGAGAGACTGCTGTACATAAATGTTATACATTGAAGAGAGAGACTGCTGTACATAGATGTTATACATGGAAGAGAGAGACTGCTGTACATAGATGTTATACATGGAGGAGAGCTAGACTGCTGTACATAGATGTTATACATGGAAGAGAGAGACTGCTGTACATAGATGTTATACATGGAAGAGAGAGAGACTGCTGTACATAGATGTTATACATGGAAGAGAGAGACTGCTGTACATAGATGTTATACATGGAAGAGAGAGACTGGTGTACATAGATGTTACACATGGAAGAGAGAGAGACTGCTGTACATAAATGTTATACATGGAAGAGAGAGACTGCTGTACATAGATGTTATACATGGAAGAGAAAGACTGCTGTACATAGATGTTATACATGGAAGAGAGAGACTGCTGTACATAAATGTTATACATGGAAGAGAGAGACTGCTGTACATAGATGTTATACATGGAGGAGAGCTAGACTGCTGTACATAGATGTTATACATGGAAGAGAGAGACTGCTGTACATAGATGTTATACATGGAAGAGAGAGACTGCTGTACATAGATGTTATAAATGGAAGAGAGAGAGACTGCTGTACATAAATGTTATACATGGAAGAGAGAGACTGCTGTACATAGATGTTATAAATGGAGGAGAGAGACTGCTGTACATAGATGTTATAGATGGAAGAGAGAGACTGCTGTACATAGATGTTATAAATGGAGGAGAGAGAGACTGCTGTACATAGATGTTATAAATGGAAGAGAGAGACTGCTGTGCATAGATGTTATACATGGAAGAGAGAGAGACTGCTGTACATAGATGTTATAGATGGAAGAGAGAGAGACTGCTGTACATAGATGTTATAAATGGAAGAGAGAGAGAGACTGCTGTACATAGATGTTATAAATGGAAGAGAGAGACTGCTGTGCATAGATGTTATACATGGAAGAGAGAGAGACTGCTGTACATAGATGTTATAGATGGAAGAGAGAGAGACTGCTGTACATAGATGTTATAAATGGAGGAGAGAGAGACTGTTGTACATAGATGTTATACATGGAAGAGAGAGAGACTGCTGTACATAGATGTTATACATGGAAGAGAGAGACTGCTGTACATAGATGTTATACATGGAAGAGAGAGACTGCTGTACATAGATGTTACACATGGAATAGAGAGAGACTGCTGTACATAGATGCTACACATGGAAGAGAGAGAGACTGCTGTACATAGATGTTATACATGGAAGAGAGAGACTGCTGTACATAGATGTTATACATGGAAGAGAGAGAGACTGCTGTACATAGATGTTATACATGGAATAGAGAGAGACTGCTGTGCATAGATGTTATACATGGAAGAGAGAGAGACTGCTGTACATAGATGGTATAGATGGAAGAGAGAGAGACTGCTGTACATAGATGTTATACATGGAAGAGAGAGAGACTGCTGTACATAGATGTTATAAATGGAGGAGAGAGAGACTGCTGTACATAGATGTTATACATGGAAGAGAGAGAGACTGCTGTACATAGATGTTATACATGGAAGAGAGAGACTGCTGTACATAGATGTTATACATGGAAGAGAGAGACTGCTGTACATAGATGTTACACATGGAATAGAGAGAGACTGCTGTACATAGATGTTACACATGGAATAGAGAGAGACTGCTGTACATAGATGTTATAGATGGAAGAGAGAGAGACTGCTGTACATAAATGTTATACATGGAAGAGAGAGAGACTGCTGTACATAGATGTTATACATGGAGGAGAGCTAGACTGCTGTACATAGATGTTATACATGGAAGAGAGAGACTGCTGTACATAGATGTTATACATGGAAGAGAGAGACTGCTGTACATAAATGTTATACATGGAAGAGAAAGACTGCTGTACATAAATGTTATACATTGAAGAGAGAGACTGCTGTACATAGATGTTATACATGGAAGAGAGAGACTGCTGTACATAGATGTTATACATGGAGGAGAGCTAGACTGCTGTACATAGATGTTATACATGGAAGAGAGAGACTGCTGTACATAGATGTTATACATGGAAGAGAGAGAGACTGCTGTACATAGATGTTATACATGGAAGAGAGAGACTGCTGTACATAGATGTTATACATGGAAGAGAGAGACTGGTGTACATAGATGTTACACATGGAAGAGAGAGAGACTGCTGTACATAAATGTTATACATGGAAGAAAGAGACTGCTGTACATAGATGTTATACATGGAAGAGAAAGACTGCTGTACATAGATGTTATACATGGAAGAGAGAGACTGCTGTACATAAATGTTATACATGGAAGAGAGAGACTGCTGTACATAGATGTTATACATGGAGGAGAGCTAGACTGCTGTACATAGATGTTATACATGGAAGAGAGAGACTGCTGTACATAGATGTTATACATGGAAGAGAGAGACTGCTGTACATAGATGTTATAAATGGAAGAGAGAGAGACTGCTGTACATAAATGTTATACATGGAAGAGAGAGACTGCTGTACATAGATGTTATAAATGGAGGAGAGAGACTGCTGTACATAGATGTTATAGATGGAAGAGAGAGACTGCTGTACATAGATGTTATAAATGGAGGAGAGAGAGACTGCTGTACATAGATGTTATAAATGGAAGAGAGAGACTGCTGTGCATAGATGTTATACATGGAAGAGAGAGAGACTGCTGTACATAGATGTTATAGATGGAAGAGAGAGAGACTGCTGTACATAGATGTTATAAATGGAAGAGAGAGAGAGACTGCTGTACATAGATGTTATAAATGGAAGAGAGAGACTGCTGTGCATAGATGTTATAGATGGAAGAGAGAGAGACTGCTGTACATAGATGTTATAAATGGAGGAGAGAGAGACTGCTGTACATAGATGTTATAAATGGAGGAGAGAGAGACTGCTGTACATAGATGTTATACATGGAGGAGAGAGACTGCTGTACATAGATGTTATACATGGAAGAGAGAGACTGCTGTACATAGATGTTACACATGGAAGAAAGAGAGACTGCTGTACATAGATGTTATACATGGAAGAGAGAGACTGCTGTACATAAATGTTATACATGGAAGAGAGAGACTGCTGTACATAGATGTTATACATGGAAGAGAGAGAGACTGCTGTACATAGATGTTACACATGGAAGAGAGAGACTGCTGTACATAAATGTTATACATGGAAGAGAGAGAGACTGCTGTACATAGATGTTATACATGGAAGAGAGAGACTGCTGTACATAAATGTTACACATGGAAGAGAGAGACTGCTGTACATAAATGTTATACATGGAAGAGAGAGAGACTGCTGTACATAGATGTTATACATGGAAGAGAGAGAGACTGCTGTACATAGATGTTACACATGGAAGAGAGAGACTGCTGTACATAAATGTTATACATGGAAGAGAGAGAGACTGCTGTACATAGATGTTATACATGGAAGAGAGAGACTGCTGTACATAGATGTTATACATGGAAGAGAGAGACTGCTGTACATAGATGTTATACATGGAAGAGAGAGACTGCTGTACATAAATGTCATACATGGAAGAGAGAGACTGCTGTACATAGATGTTATACATGGAAGAGAGAGACTGCTGTACATAAATGTTATACATGGAAGAGAGAGACTGCTGTACATAGATGTTATACATGGAAGAGAGAGACTGCTGTACATAGATGTTACACATGGAAGAGAGAGAGGCTGCTGTACATAGATGTTATACATGGAAGAGAGAGACTGCTGTACATAAATGTTATACATGGAAGAGAGAGACTGCTGTACATAGATGTTATACATGGAAGAGAGAGACTGCTGTACATAGATGTTATACATGGAAGAGAGAGACTGCTGTACATAGATGTTATACATGGAGGAGAGAGACTGCTGTACATAGATGTTATACATGGAATAGAGAGAGACTGCTGTACATAGATGTTATACATGGAAGAGAGAGACTGCTGTACATAGATGTTATACATGGAAGAGAGAGACTGCTGTACATAAATGTCATACATGGAAGAGAGAGACTGCTGTACATAGATGTTATACATGGAAGAGAGAGACTGCTGTACATAAATGTTATACATGGAAGAGAGAGACTGCTGTACATAGATGTTATACATGGAAGAGAGAGACTGCTGTACATAGATGTTACACATGGAAGAGAGAAAGGCTGCTGTACATAGATGTTATACATGGAAGAGAGAGACTGCTGTACATAAATGTTATACATGGAAGAGAGAGACTACTGTACATAGATGTTATACATGGAAGAGAGAGACTGCTGTACATAGATGTTATACATGGAAGAGAGAGACTGCTGTACATAGATGTTATACATGGAGGAGAGAGACTGCTGTACATAGATGTTATACATGGAATAGAGAGAGACTGCTGTACATAGATGTTATACATGGAAGAGAGAGACTGCTGTACATAGATGTTATACATGGAAGAGAGAGACTGCTGTACATAGATGTTATAAATGGAAGAGAGAGACTGCTGTACATAGATGTTATACATGGAAGAGAGAGAGACTGCTGTACATAAATGTTATACATTGAAGAGAGAGACTGCTGTACATAGATGTTATACATGGAAGAGAGAGACTGCTGTACATAGATGTTATACATGGAGGAGAGCTAGACTGCTGTACATAGATGTTATACATGGAAGAGAGAGACTGCTGTACATAGATGTTATACATGGAAGAGAGAGAGACTGCTGTACATAGATGTTATACATGGAAGAGAGAGACTGCTGTACATAGATGTTATACATGGAAGAGAGAGACTGGTGTACATAGATGTTACACATGGAAGAGAGAGAGACTGCTGTACATAAATGTTATACATGGAAGAGAGAGACTGCTGTACATAGATGTTATACATGGAAGAGAAAGACTGCTGTACATAGATGTTATACATGGAAGAGAGAGACTGCTGTACATAAATGTTATACATGGAAGAGAGAGACTGCTGTACATAGATGTTATACATGGAGGAGAGCTAGACTGCTGTACATAGATGTTATACATGGAAGAGAGAGACTGCTGTACATAGATGTTATACATGGAAGAGAGAGACTGCTGTACATAGATGTTTTAAATGGAAGAGAGAGAGACTGCTGTACATAAATGTTATACATGGAAGAGAGAGACTGCTGTACATAGATGTTATAAATGGAGGAGAGAGACTGCTGTACATAGATGTTATAGATGGAAGAGAGAGACTGCTGTACATAGATGTTATAAATGGAGGAGAGAGAGACTGCTGTACATAGATGTTATAAATGGAAGAGAGAGACTGCTGTGCATAGATGTTATACATGGAAGAGAGAGAGACTGCTGTACATAGATGTTATAGATGGAAGAGAGAGAGACTGCTGTACATAGATGTTATAAATGGAAGAGAGAGAGAGACTGCTGTACATAGATGTTATAAATGGAAGAGAGAGACTGCTGTGCATAGATGTTATACATGGAAGAGAGAGAGACTGCTGTACATAGATGTTATAGATGGAAGAGAGAGAGACTGCTGTACATAGATGTTATAAATGGAGGAGAGAGAGACTGTTGTACATAGATGTTATACATGGAAGAGAGAGAGACTGCTGTACATAGATGTTATACATGGAAGAGAGAGACTGCTGTACATAGATGTTATACATGGAAGAGAGAGACTGCTGTACATAGATGTTACACATGGAATAGAGAGAGACTGCTGTACATAGATGCTACACATGGAAGAGAGAGAGACTGCTGTACATAGATGTTATACATGGAAGAGAGAGACTGCTGTACATAGATGTTATACATGGAAGAGAGAGAGACTGCTGTACATAGATGTTATACATGGAATAGAGAGAGACTGCTGTGCATAGATGTTATACATGGAAGAGAGAGAGACTGCTGTACATAGATGGTATAGATGGAAGAGAGAGAGACTGCTGTACATAGATGTTATACATGGAAGAGAGAGAGACTGCTGTACATAGATGTTATAAATGGAGGAGAGAGAGACTGCTGTACATAGATGTTATACATGGAAGAGAGAGAGACTGCTGTACATAGATGTTATACATGGAAGAGAGAGACTGCTGTACATAGATGTTATACATGGAAGAGAGAGACTGCTGTACATAGATGTTACACATGGAATAGAGAGAGACTGCTGTACATAGATGTTACACATGGAATAGAGAGAGACTGCTGTACATAGATGTTATAGATGGAAGAGAGAGAGACTGCTGTACATAAATGTTATACATGGAAGAGAGAGTGACTGCTGTACATAGATGTTATACATGGAGGAGAGCTAGACTGCTGTACATAGATGTTATACATGGAAGAGAGAGACTGCTGTACATAGATGTTATACATGGAAGAGAGAGACTGCTGTACATAAATGTTATACATGGAAGAGAAAGACTGCTGTACATAGATGTTATACATGGAAGAGAGAGACTGCTGTACATAGATGTTATACATGGAGGAGAGAGACTGCTGTACATAAATGTTATACATGGAAGAGAGAGACTGCTGTACATAGATGTTATACATGGAAGAGAGAGAGACTGCTGTACATAGATGTTATACATGGAAGAGAGAGACTGCTGTACATAGATGTTATACATGGAAGAGAGCTAGACTGCTGTACATAAATGTTATACATGGAAGAGAGAGACTGCTGTACATAGATGTTATACATGGAAGAGAGAGAGACTGCTGTACATAGATGTTATACATGGAAGAGAGAGACTGCTGTACATAGATGCTATACATGGAAGAGAGAGAGACTGCTGTACATAGATGTTATACATGGAAGAGAGAGACTGCTGTACATAGATGTTATACATGGAAGAGAGCTAGACTGCTGTACATAGATGTTATACATGGAAGAGAGAGAGACTGCTGTACATAGATGTTATACATGGAAGAGAGAGACTGCTGTACATAGATGTTATACATGGAAGAGAGAGACTGCTGTACATAGATGTTACACATGGAAGAGAGAGAGACTGCTGTACATAGATGTTATACATGGAAGAGAGAGACTGCTGTACATAGATGTTATACATGGAAGAGAGAGAGACTGCTGTACATAGATGTTACACATGGAAGAGAGAGACTGCTGTACATAAATGTTATACATGGAAGAGAGAGAGACTGCTGTACATAGATGTTATACATGGAAGAGAGAGACTGCTGTACATAAATGTTACACATGGAAGAGAGAGACTGCTGTACATAAATGTTATACATGGAAGAGAGAGAGACTGCTGTACATAGATGTTATACATGGAAGAGAGAGAGACTGCTGTACATAGATGTTACACATGGAAGAGAGAGACTGCTGTACATAAATGTTATACATGGAAGAGAGAGAGACTGCTGTACATAGATGTTATACATGGAAGAGAGAGACTGCTGTGCTGTACATAGATGTTATACATGGAAGAGAGAGACTGCTGTACATAGATGTTATACATGGAAGAGAGAGACTGCTGTACATAAATGATATACATGGAAGAGAGAGACTGCTGTACATAGATGTTATACATGGAAGAGAGAGACTGCTGTACATAAATGTTATACATGGAAGAGAGAGACTGCTGTACATAGATGTTATACATGGAAGAGAGAGACTGCTGTACATAGATGTTACACATGGAAGAGAGAGAGACTGCTGTACATAGATGTTATACATGGAAGAGAGAGACTGCTGTACATAAATGTTATACATGGAAGAGAGAGACTGCTGTACATAGATGTTATACATGGAAGAGAGAGACTGCTGTACATAGATGTTATACATGGAAGAGAGAGACTGCTGTACATAGATGTTATACATGGAGGAGATGGACTGCTGTACATAGATGTTATACATGGAATAGAGAGAGACTGCTGTACATAGATGTTATACATGGAAGAGAGAGACTGCTGTACATAGATGTTATACATGGAAGAGAGAGACTGCTGTACATAGATGTTATAAATGGAAGAGAGAGACTGCTGTACATAGATGTTATACATGGAAGAGAGAGAGACTGCTGTACATAAATGTTATACATGGAAGAGAGAGACTGCTGTACATAGATGTTATACATGGAAGAGAGAGACTGCTGTACATAGATGTTATACATGGAGGAGAGCTAGACTGCTGTAGATAGATGTTATACATTGAAGAGAGAGACTGCTGTACATAGATGTTATACATGGAAGAGAGAGAGACTGCTGTACATAGATGTTATACATGGAAGAGAGAGACTGCTGTACATAGATGTTATACATGGAATAGAGAGAGACTGCTGTGCATAGATGTTATACATGGAAGAGAGAGAGACTGCTGTACATAGATGGTATAGATGGAAAAGAGAGAGACTGCTGTACATAGATGTTATACATGGAAGAGAGAGAGACTGCTGTACATAGATGTTATAAATGGAGGAGAGAGAGACTGCTGTACATAGATGTTATACATGGAAGAGAGAGAGACTGCTGTACATAGATGTTATACATGGAAGAGAGAGACTGCTGTACATAGATGTTATACATGGAAGAGAGAGACTGCTGTACATAGATGTTACACATGGAATAGAGAGAGACTGCTGTACATAGATGTTACACATGGAATAGAGAGACTGCTGTACATAGATGTTATAGATGGAAGAGAGAGAGACTGCTGTACATAAATGTTATACATGGAAGAGAGAGACTGCTGTACATAGATGTTATACATGGAGGAGAGCTAGACTGCTGTACATAGATGTTATACATGGAAGAGAGAGACTGCTGTACATAGATGTTATACATGGAAGAGAGAGACTGCTGTACATAAATGTTATACATGGAAGAGAGAGACTGCTGTACATAGATGTTATACATGGAAGAGAGAGACTGCTGTACATAGATGTTATACATGGAGGAGAGAGACTGCTGTACATAAATGTTATACATGGAAGAGAGAGACTGCTGTACATAGATGTTATACATGGAAGAGAGAGACTGCTGTACATAGATGTTATACATGGAAGAGAGAGACTGCTGTACATAGATGTTATACATGGAAGAGAGCTAGACTGCTGTACATAAATGTTATACATGGAAGAGAGAGACTGCTGTACATAGATGTTATACATGGAAGAGAGAGACTGCTGTACATAGATGTTATACATGGAAGAGAGAGAGACTGCTGTACATAGATTTTATACATGGAAGAGAGAGACTGCTGTACATAGATGTTATACATGGAAGAGAGAGAGACTGCTGTACATAGATGTTATACATGGAAGAGAGAGACTGCTGTACCTAGATGTTATACATGGAAGAGAGCTAGACTGCTGTACATAGATGTTATACATGGAAGAGAGAGAGACTGCTGTACATAGATGTTATACATGGAAGAGAGAGACTGCTGTACATAGATGTTATACATGGAAGAGAGAGACTGCTGTACATAGATGTTACACATGGAAGAGAGAGAGACTGCTGTACATAGATGTTATACATGGAAGAGAGAGACTGCTGTACATAGATGTTATACATGGAAGAGAGAGAGACTGCTGTACATAGATGTTACACATGGAAGAGAGAGACTGCTGTACATAAATGTTATACATGAAAGAGAGTGAGACTGCTGTACATAGATGTTATACATGGAAGAGAGAGACTGCTGTACATAAATGTTACACATGGAAGAGAGAGACTGCTGTACATAAATGTTATACATGGAAGAGAGAGAGACTGCTGTACATAGATGTTATACATGGAAGAGAGAGAGACTGCTGTACATAGATGTTACACATGGAAGAGAGAGACTGCTGTACATAAATGTTATACATGGAAGAGAGAGAGACTGCTGTACATAGATGTTATACATGGAAGAGAGAGACTGCTGTACATAGATGTTATACATGGAAGAGAGAGACTGCTGTACATAGATGTTATACATGGAAGAGAGAGACTGCTGTACATAAATGTTATACATGGAAGAGAGAGACTGCTGTACATAGATGTTATACATGGAAGAGAGAGACTGCTGTACATAAATGTTATACATGGAAGAGAGAGACTGCTGTACATAGATGTTATACATGGAAGAGAGAGACTGCTGTACATAGATGTTACACATGGAAGAGAGAGAGACTGCTGTACATAGATGTTATACATGGAAGAGAGAGACTGCTGTACATAAATGTTATACATGGAAGAGAGAGACTGCTGTACATAGATGTTATACATGGAAGAGAGAGACTGCTGTACATAGATGTTATACATGGAAGAGAGAGACTGCTGTACATAGATGTTATACATGGAGGAGAGAGACTGCTGTACATAGATGTTATACATGGAATAGAGAGAGACTGCTGTACATAGATGTTATAAATGGAAGAGAGAGACTGCTGTACATAGATGTTATACATGGAAGAGAGAGAGACTGCTGTACATAAATGTTATACATGGAAGAGAGAGACTGCTGTACATAGATGTTATACATGGAAGAGAGAGACTGCTGTACATAGATGTTATACATGGAGGAGAGCTAGACTGCTGTACATAGATGTTATACATGGAGGAGAGAGAGACTGCTGTACATAGATGTTATACATGGAAGAGAGAGAGACTGCTGTACATAGATGTTATACATGGAAGAGAGAGACTGCTGTACATAGATGTTATACATGGAAGAGAGAGACTGCTGTACATAGATGTTACACATGGAATAGAGAGAGACTGCTGTACATAGATGTTACACATGGAATAGAGAGACTGCTGTACATATATGTTATAGATGGAAGAGAGAGAGACTGCTGTACATAAATGTTATACATGGAAGAGAGAGACTGCTGTACATAGATGTTATACATGGAGGAGAGCTAGACTGCTGTACATAGATGTTATACATGGAAGAGAGAGACTGCTGTACATAGATGTTATACATGGAAGAGAGAGACTGCTGTACATAAATGTTATACATGGAAGAGAGAGACTGCTGTACATAGATGTTATACATGGAAGAGAGAGACTGCTGTACATAGATGTTATACATGGAGGCGAGAGACTGCTGTACATAAATGTTATACATGGAAGAGAGAGACTGCTGTACATAGATGTTATACATGGAAGAGAGAGACTGCTGTACATAGATGTTATACATGGAAGAGAGAGACTGCTGTACATAGATGTTATACATGGAAGAGAGCTAGACTGCTGTACATAAATGTTATACATGGAAGAGAGAGACTGCTGTACATAGATGTTATACATGGAAGAGAGAGACTGCTGTACATAGATGTTATACATGGAAGAGAGAGAGACTGCTGTACATAGATGTTATACATGGAAGAGAGAGACTGCTGTACATAGATGTTATACATGGAAGAGAGAGAGACTGCTGTACATAGATGTTACACATGGAAGAGAGAGACTGCTGTACATAAATGTTATACATGAAAGAGAGTGAGACTGCTGTACATAGATGTTATACATGGAAGAGAGAGACTGCTGTACATAAATGTTACACATGGAAGAGAGAGACTGCTGTACATAAATGTTATACATGGAAGAGAGAGAGACTGCTGTACATAGATGTTATACATGGAAGAGAGAGAGACTGCTGTACATAGATGTTACACATGGAAGAGAGAGACTGCTGTACATAAATGTTATACATGGAAGAGAGAGAGACTGCTGTACATAGATGTTATACATGGAAGAGAGAGACTGCTGTACATAGATGTTATACATGGAAGAGAGAGACTGCTGTACATAGATGTTATACATGGAAGAGAGAGACTGCTGTACATAAATGTTATACATGGAAGAGAGAGACTGCTGTACATAGATGTTATACATGGAAGAGAGAGACTGCTGTACATAAATGTTATACATGGAAGAGAGAGACTGCTGTACATAGATGTTATACATGGAAGAGAGAGACTGCTGTACATAGATGTTACACATGGAAGAGAGAGAGACTGCTGTACATAGATGTTATACATGGAAGAGAGAGACTGCTGTACATAAATGTTATACATGGAAGAGAGAGACTGCTGTACATAGATGTTATACATGGAAGAGAGAGACTGCTGTACATAGATGTTATACATGGAAGAGAGAGACTGCTGTACATAGATGTTATACATGGAGGAGAGAGACTGCTGTACATAGATGTTATACATGGAATAGAGAGAGACTGCTGTACATAGATGTTATACATGGAAGAGAGAGACTGCTGTACATAGATGTTATACATGGAAGAGAGAGACTGCTGTACATAGATGTTATAAATGGAAGAGAGAGACTGCTGTACATAGATGTTATACATGGAAGAGAGAGAGACTGCTGTACATAAATGTTATACATGGAAGAGAGAGACTGCTGTACATAGATGTTATACATGGAAGAGAGAGACTGCTGTACATAGATGTTATACATGGAGGAGAGCTAGACTGCTGTACATAGATGTTATAAATGGAGGAGAGAGAGACTGCTGTACATAGATGTTATACATGGAAGAGAGAGAGACTGCTGTACATAGATGTTATACATGGAAGAGAGAGACTGCTGTACATAGATGTTATACATGGAAGAGAGAGACTGCTGTACATAGATGTTACACATGGAATAGAGAGAGACTGCTGTACATAGATGTTACACATGGAATAGAGAGACTGCTGTACATATATGTTATAGATGGAAGAGAGAGAGACTGCTGTACATAAATGTTATACATGGAAGAGAGAGACTGCTGTACATAGATGTTATACATGGAGGAGAGCTAGACTGCTGTACATAGATGTTATACATGGAAGAGAGAGACTGCTGTACATAGATGTTATACATGGAAGAGAGAGACTGCTGTACATAAATGTTATACATGGAAGAGAGAGACTGCTGTACATAGATGTTATACATGGAAGAGAGAGACTGCTGTACATAGATGTTATACATGGAGGAGAGAGACTGCTGTACATAAATGTTATACATGGAAGAGAGAGACTGCTGTACATAGATGTTATACATGGAAGAGAGAGACTGCTGTACATAGATGTTATACATGGAAGAGAGAGACTGCTGTACATAGATGTTATACATGGAAGAGAGCTAGACTGCTGTACATAAATGTTATACATGGAAGAGAGAGACTGCTGTACATAGATGTTATACATGGAAGAGAGAGACTGCTGTACATAGATGTTATACATGGAAGAGAGAGAGACTGCTGTACATAGATGTTATACATGGAAGAGAGAGACTGCTGTACATAGATGTTATACATGGAAGAGAGAGAGACTGCTGTACATAGATGTTATACATGGAAGAGAGAGACTGCTGTACCTAGATGTTATACATGGAAGAGAGCTAGACTGCTGTACATAGATGTTATACATGGAAGAGAGAGAGACTGCTGTACATAGATGTTATACATGGAAGAGAGAGACTGCTGTACATAGATGTTATACATGGAAGAGAGAGACTGCTGTACATAGATGTTACACATGGAAGAGAGAGAGACTGCTGTACATAGATGTTATACATGGAAGAGAGAGACTGCTGTACATAGATGTTATACATGGAAGAGAGAGAGACTGCTGTACATAGATGTTACACATGGAAGAGAGAGACTGCTGTACATAAATGTTATACATGAAAGAGAGTGAGACTGCTGTACATAGATGTTATACATGGAAGAGAGAGACTGCTGTACATAAATGTTACACATGGAAGAGAGAGACTGCTGTACATAAATGTTATACATGGAAGAGAGAGAGACTGCTGTACATAGATGTTATACATGGAAGAGAGAGAGACTGCTGTACATAGATGTTACACATGGAAGAGAGAGACTGCTGTACATAAATGTTATACATGGAAGAGAGAGAGACTGCTGTACATAGATGTTATACATGGAAGAGAGAGACTGCTGTACATAGATGTTATACATGGAAGAGAGAGACTGCTGTACATAGATGTTATACATGGAAGAGAGAGACTGCTGTACATAAATGTTATACATGGAAGAGAGAGACTGCTGTACATAGATGTTATACATGGAAGAGAGAGACTGCTGTACATAAATGTTATACATGGAAGAGAGAGACTGCTGTACATAGATGTTATACATGGAAGAGAGAGACTGCTGTACATAGATGTTACACATGGAAGAGAGAGAGACTGCTGTACATAGATGTTATACATGGAAGAGAGAGACTGCTGTACATAAATGTTATACATGGAAGAGAGAGACTGCTGTACATAGATGTTATACATGGAAGAGAGAGACTGCTGTACATAGATGTTATACATGGAAGAGAGAGACTGCTGTACATAGATGTTATACATGGAGGAGAGAGACTGCTGTACATAGATGTTATACATGGAATAGAGAGAGACTGCTGTACATAGATGTTATACATGGAAGAGAGAGACTGCTGTACATAGATGTTATACATGGAAGAGAGAGACTGCTGTACATAGATGTTATAAATGGAAGAGAGAGACTGCTGTACATAGATGTTATACATGGAAGAGAGAGAGACTGCTGTACATAAATGTTATACATGGAAGAGAGAGACTGCTGTACATAGATGTTATACATGGAAGAGAGAGACTGCTGTACATAGATGTTATACATGGAGGAGAGCTAGACTGCTGTACATAGATGTTATACATGGAAGAGAGAGACTGCTGTACATAGATGTTATACATGGAAGAGAGAGAGACTGCTGTACATAGATGTTATACATGGAAGAGAGAGACTGCTGTACATAGATGTTATACATGGAAGAGAGAGACTGGTGTACATAGATGTTACACATGGAAGAGAGAGAGACTGCTGTACATAAATGTTATACATGGAAGAGAGAGACTGCTGTACATAGATGTTATACATGGAAGAGAGAGACTGCTGTACATAGATGTTATACATGGAAGAGAGAGACTGCTGTACATAAATGTTATACATGGAAGAGAGAGACTGCTGTACATAGATGTTATACATGGAGGAGAGCTAGACTGCTGTACATAGATGTTATACATGGAAGAGAGAGAGACTGCTGTACATAAATGTTATACATGGAAGAGAGAGACTGCTGTACATAGATGTTATAAATGGAGGAGAGAGACTGCTGTACATAAATGTTATAGATGGAAGAGAGAGACTGCTGTACATAGATGTTATAAATGGAGGAGAGAGAGACTGCTGTACATAGATGTTATAAATGGAAGAGAGAGACTGCTGTGCATAGATGTTATACATGGAAGAGAGAGAGACTGCTGTACATAGATGTTATAGATGGAAGAGAGAGAGACTGCTGTACATAGATGTTATAAATGGAAGAGAGAGAGACTGCTGTACATAGATGTTATAAATGGAAGAGAGAGACTGCTGTACATAGATGTTATACATGGAAGAGAGAGAGACTGCTGTACATAGATGTTATAGATGGAAGAGAGAGAGACTGCTGTACATAGATGTTATACATGGAAGAGAGAGACTGCTGTACATAGATGTTATAAATGGAGGAGAGAGAGACTGCTGTACATAGATGTTATACATGGAAGAGAGAGAGACTGCTGTACATAGATGTTATACATGGAAGAGAGAGACTGCTGTACATAGATGTTATACATGGAAGAGAGAGACTGCTGTACATAGATGTTACACATGGAATAGAGAGAGACTGCTGTACATAGATGCTACACATGGAAGAGAGAGAGACTGCTGTACATAGATGTTATACATGGAAGAGAGAGACTGCTGTACATAGATGTTATACATGGAAGAGAGAGAGACTGCTGTACATAGATGTTATACATGGAATAGAGAGAGACTGCTGTGCATAGATGTTATACATGGAAGAGAGAGAGACTGCTGTACATAGATGTTATAGATGGAAGAGAGAGAGACTGCTGTACATAGATGTTATACATGGAAGAGAGAGAGACTGCTGTACATAGATGTTGTAAATGGAGGAGAGAGAGACTGCTGTACATAGATGTTATACATGGAAGAGAGAGAGACTTCTGTACATAGATGTTATACATGGAAGAGAGAGACTGCTGTACATAGATGTTATACATGGAAGAGAGAGACTGCTGTACATAGATGTTACACATGGAATAGAGAGAGACTGCTGTACATAGATGTTACACATGGAATAGAGAGAGACTGCTGTACATAGATGTTATAGATGGGAGAGAGAGAGACTGCTGTACATAAATGTTATACATGGAAGAGAGAGACTGCTGTACATAGATGTTATACATGGAGGAGAGCTAGACTGCTGTACATAGATGTTATACATGGAAGAGAGAGACTGCTGTACATAGATGTTATAAATGGAAGAGAGAGAGACTGCTGTACATAAATGTTATACATGGAAGAGAGAGACTGCTGTACATAGATGTTATAAATGGAGGAGAGAGACTGTTGTACATAGATGTTATAGATGGAAGAGAGAGACTGCTGTACATAGATGTTATAAATGGAGGAGAGAGAGACTGCTGTACATAGATGTTATAAATGGAAGAGAGAGACTGCTGTGCATAGATGTTATACATGGAAGAGAGAGAGACTGCTGTACATAGATGTTATAGATGGAAGAGAGAGAGACTGCTGTACATAGATGTTATAAATGGAAGAGAGAGAGACTGCTGTACATAGATGTTATAAATGGAAGAGAGAGACTGCTGTGCATAGATGTTATACATGGAAGAGAGAGAGACTGCTGTACATAGATGTTATAGATGGAAGAGAGAGAGACTGCTGTACATAGATGTTATACATGGAAGAGAGAGAGACTGCTGTACATAGATGTTATAAATGGAGGAGAGAGAGACTGCTGTACATAGATGTTATACATGGAAGAGAGAGAGACTGCTGTACATAGATGTTATACATGGAAGAGAGAGACTGCTGTACATAGATGTTATACATGGAAGAGAGAGACTGCTGTACATAGATGTTACACATGGAATAGAGAGAGGCTGCTGTACATAGATGCTACACATGGAAGAGAGAGAGACTGCTGTACATAGATGTTATACATGGAAGAGAGAGACTGCTGTACATAGATGTTATACATGGAAGAGAGAGAGACTGCTGTACATAGATGTTATACATGGAATAGAGAGAGACTGCTGTGCATAGATGTTATAGATGGAAGAGAGAGAGACTGCTGTACATAGATGTTATACATGGAAGAGAGAGAGACTGCTGTACATAGATGTTATAAATGGAGGAGAGAGAGACTGCTGTACATAGATGTTATACATGGAAGAGAGAGAGACTGCTGTACATAGATGTTATACATGGAAGAGAGAGACTGCTGTACATAGATGTTATACATGGAAGAGAGAGACTGCTGTACATAGATGTTACACATGGAATAGAGAGAGACTGCTGTACATAGATGTTACACATGGAATAGAGAGAGACTGCTGTACATAGATGTTATAGATGGAAGAGAGAGAGACTGCTGTACATAGATGTTATACATGGAATAGAGAGAGACTGCTGTACATAGATGTTATACATGGAATAGAGAGAGACTGCTGTACATAGATGTTATACATGGAATAGAGAGAGACTGCTGTACATAGATGTTATACATGGAATAGAGAGAGACTGCTGTACATAGATGTTATACATGGAATAGAGAGACTGCTGTACATAGATGTTATACATGGAAGAGAGAGACTGCTGTACATAGATGTTATACATGGAATAGAGAGAGACTGCTGTACGTAGATGTTATACATGGAATAGAGAGAGACTGCTGTACATAGATGTTATAGATGGAAGAGAGAGACTGCTGTACATAGATGTTACACATGGAAGAGAGAGAGACTGCTGTACATAGATGTTATACATGGAAGAGAGAGACTGGTGTACATAGATGTTACACATGGAAGAGAGAGAGACTGCTGTACATAGATGTTAGACATGGAAGAGAGAGACTGCTGTACATAGATGTTATAGATGGAAGGGAGAGACTGCTGTACATAGATGTTAGACATGGAAGAGAGAGACTGCTGTACATAAATGTTATCCATGGAACAGAGAGACTCCAGTACCGCTCCCTAGCTTCCTTCACAGATTCTCAAATGGATTCAAGCCAGGACTGTGGCTGGGCCACTCCAAAATGTTAAAGTTGTTGTCTGCTAACCATTTCTTCACCATTTTTGCTGGGTGTTTTGGGTCATTGTCATGCTGAAAAGTCCACTAGTGCCCAAGGCCAAGTTTCTTTGCAGACTGCCTTATGTTGTCGTTGAGAATCCTTATGTATTGTTCTTTTTTGATGGTACCGTTTACTGTGATTTGGTTCCCTGGTCTATTGGCCGAAAAACAACCCCAAAGCATTAGGTTCCTACAACCATATTTGACAGATGGGATTGGGTTGAAGGCTTCGCCTTTTTATGCCAAATAAAGGAAACATCATTGTGACCAAAGGATTAAATTTTTGTTTCATCTGACCATAACACAGAAGACCAGAAGTCTCCTTCTTTGTCCAGATGAGCATTTACAAAGGCCAAGCAAGCTTTTGTGTGCCTTATCTGGAGAAGTGGCATGCTCCTTGGTCTGCATCTGTGGAGCCCAGCAGTGTGCAGTGTCCATTGGATTGTCTGCCTTGAGACATTGCCACCAGCAGAGCCCAGATTCACCAGGATAGGCTTGGTGGTGATCCTTGGATTCCTTTTCACCTCTCTCACTATCCTCCTGGCAAGCACAGGTGTCACTTTTGTCTTCTGACCAAGTCCTCTGAGATTTTCCACAGTGCGGAACATCTTGTATTTTTTAATAATACTTTCCTCTATAGCCACTGGAACTTGAAAACATTTAGAAATGGCCTTGCAGCTCTTTCCTGACTTGTGAGCAGCCACAATGCCCAACCACAGGTCCTCACTATGCTCCTTTGTCTTAGCTATGACTTTCTACAAAGCAACTGCTGTTTTTCACCTGTTGATTTGATTCTGTTGATTTGATTAAAACAGATGTTCCCAATTAATCAGGGTAATTAGAATGCTTTAGAACAGCTTGGACCATTTGGAATGGTATAGAACTTTGGATTTTCCCACAGACCGTGACAGTTTGTGAAGGGTATGAATAATTTTGGACTGGACACTTTTTGCTCAAATGTATGTAAAGGCTGAGAAAGTTTTTTTTCCACAATAATGCCTCTTGTACATCGTCTTATTATCTTTTGGGAGACACCTATGAAATTTCCCGTCAAGAAATTACTTGCTGGTTGATAAAAGTAACTTTCAGTCAAAATTTGCCGGGGGTATGAATAATTATGAACAGCACTGTAATTTTCGCACAACACTAATTTTATGATAGAACCATACGAATAAACATCCACATGCATTAGGCTATCACTAGCCCTTAGCATTTGTGAATCAGGTCTAAAGCAACCGAGAATAAGATAATGGCCCCATTTACAGCTGTGCTCTGTAAATTGATTTTTTTTTCCTCATTAGGAAATGGAAACTTAATACATACATTTATGAAGAAGAAGAAAATTATTCTATACGGATCACTCTAATTACAACTTGTACGTATTAATTATACTTCATTTCCTACTTCGCTAGAATTGATTGCTATAAAATAAAACTGTTTCATTGTTAAAAACATAAAATGTTCCTGAATTCCAAAGGAGTGGTCACCGGCAATCAGTTCATCACGAGATGAAGCACTCATGGGTGTGGGGAAGGCTCTGTTTGTACAAGTGATGTCTCAGGTCTATTCCATCGTAAACAAACTCAGACTGATTTATGGTATCAGGAGCAAAAAGAACCTGTTGCCACAGGAACCCTTTACATACTTCATTTTCAGTACAATGTGATTGGTTTTAACCTCTTGAGGGCCACGGTGTTAAACCCCCCTAGTGACCAGGACATTTTTTACTAAAATAGCCACTGCAGCTGCCTAGCTGCAGGGTCGCACAACACAGTACACAAGTGATTCCCCCCCTTTTCTCTCCACCAATAGAGCTCTCTGTTGGGGGGTCTGATCACTCCCCAGTTGTTTATTTTTTTAATAAATATTTATTTTATTATTTTTTTAAATAAATGTCCCTATTTTTTTATTTTATATTGCCCCCTCCCTCCCCCCACCAGCCAATCGGGGTGATCAGCTGTCACTCCCCAGCCTCTGGAGGGGACAGCTGTGTCACAAGGCTGTCCCGAGTACAGCGCTGCCTTAGATCGCAGCGCTGTACGGGGTAATTAGACGGCTGTTTTGCCATCTAGCAGTCTCTGAGCGGAGCCCCATCGAAGGCCTTTCACGCCAATTGCCATGGAGCGGTCCTGGGGCTGCCGCATGGAGCCGTCGGCAAGCAGTTAAGTAGAGTTGAACAGAAACTTTTCTTAAAGTTAATTGTCAAGTGAACATAACCCCCCCCCCCCAAAAAAAAAAGCTACTTACCTATGAAGAGGGAGGGAAGGATCTGAGTCCTAGAGGCTTCCCCCTACTGAGGTAAGTACCCCCCAGGGGTTATTTTTTTCCTTACAGGTATTCTTTAAGGGATATCCATGAACATGATTTTGAAATGAATAGTCTGCCTCTTAATTCACGTGCAGGAAAAAAAAAGAAATATTGCATCAGCACATATATTTTCCCCTCCTTCTAGCTCCCCTGTAGTGCCTCCCTATAGTGCTTGAGAGCTGCCAACTGAGTTGCAGTATACTAATTACGTATCCCTTCTGGTGTTTCTTCCCCCTACATCTCAAGTCTCTGAAAGAACTGCTCTGAAAGAACTGCTGTAGTCACAGTTGTTTCAGAGGGGGCAGTGACATAAGCGAAGGGACCAGGAGGACGCAAGGGACCTGACAAATTATGGGTGCTGGAAGAAGCTCCAGGTAACCAGGTAACAAAACTGATCTTTTTTGTAACCAATTCATTGAAATGCTAATGTAACATGAACTATGGTGAAAATCCATGCCGTACATGGACCACAAATTCAGAGAGTGGAGAGGGGACCTCTAAGCCACCTCTGTGCAAAATTGCAGACCCCCATCACCCTGGTTCCTGAGATATGATATACAACCCTATTTCGGGAACCAGCGAAATCGGGTGTTTGAAATTTGACACAGAAACAGCTCGGGGGTCCCCTTTCTTCCAACCATTTGGGGCCCATAGGAGGCATGGTGCTAGAGATCTTTAGGCTAAAAGTTGCAGTGCTAAGGTGAGGTGAAGGGGAGATGCCAGTGTAACGATTGTGGAACTTTCTCCGTGATCGGCGCACAACGCGTGCGCTGATACGGCGGAAATCCTCCACAAGCGTATAATTGCAGGAACCCAGCAAAAGGTGTTACGCACCCGTAGAGGGAAATTCCTGTCGGCAGATGGCGCTGAGGAGTGCAGAGGAACCAATCCTCTGTACCTCCACAGATGCCAGACAGGAATTGTACGAAGCGCAGAACGCAATCGCAAGAGAAGCGATTGCGAATGAGAACGAGCAAAGGGACAGGTTGTATGTGTGTGCGCCAATCTAGTCGCCACCCCGCGACAGCGCACACACAACAGCAGATACGAAACAGAAACGCAACCGCAAGAAAGGCGATTGCCAAAAGTGACACAAGGCAGATCAGAACAGAATACGAGGATAGCAAAGGCACAGCAAATCATACAATGAGGAGATACGGAAAATAAAAAACGCTAACTGAACGCGAACAACGCACTCATTCGCAACAGTGCACGCGTTCATGCGCGGTCTCCACGTGATAAGCACAATAGAGACAAGCACGCCTAACTAACAATCGACAGACAAACATGTAACAGAGGACACGAGCGCTTGCTAAACGGTTACCTCACCGAGCCTCCAGCAAGCGTTCGTAGCTGACAAGACAGACACACGAAAACAAGGACAAGCGAGAGATAGGATCCACAGCACTAGCGAAAGTGGCTAGCGCGATCCAGGAAGACAGAACAGAAGGATCCACAGCGCTAGTGCAAGATGCTAGTGCGATCCAGGTACAGAGTAGCAGAACAGAAGGATCCACAGCACTAGCGCTAGGCGAGTGCAATCCAGGCAGACAGAGTAGCAGAACAGAAGGATCCACAGCACTAGTGAAAGTGGCTAGCGCGATCCAGGTACAGAGTAGCAGAAGAGAAGGATCCACAGCACTAGCGGAAAGTGGCTAGCGCGATCCAAGGAGACAGAACAGAAGGATCCACAGCGCTAGCGCAAGATGCTAGTGCGATCCAAGTGAGACAGATCGGAAGAGATAGCTGGTAGCAACCACTGCACCAGCTATACTCCAAGAACAGAGATCAGAACCATTTCCTGTCGACCACTGCTGGGACAGGACAATCGCAACAGAACAAACAAACAGATAAGCAATCCTAACTGCACTAAGGAAACCTGCCTAGTGCAGTTTTCCAGGAATTACTCTAAGCTGATCTTCAAACAGAGAGTAAGGCTGACACTCCTCCAGGAGTGTTACACAGGACTAAATCCTTATGACCAGCCAAGCATTGTGGGAAACACATAGTACTTATAGTACACGCCTCCAATGAATGTGGCCAGGCAATTTTCATGACAACGTATGCAAATTCCTCAGCAAGCACAAGCTGCAAAACTGACAGAAGCTCTTCTTTCCAGAGTCCTGCAGCATGAAAACCTAAACAATGGTCAAAAAGCTGCCTGCCTGCACAGGCAGCTGAGCAGATCATTACAGTACCCCCCCTCCAGGGTCAAATTCCAGACGACCCTCAAAACTGCTATTAGCAAAAGACTCCAACCGAAGACTCATGAAGGTCGAGACAGCCCGACAAGGTCCAATTCCAGAGTCAGTCCACCCGAAACCGACCTCATCGGAAACAGAAGCCACCGAAACATGCCCATCAGCACTACAAGTCTCAGCGTAACACCCATCAGGACTGTGGATACCAGAGAAGAAGCCACCGACACCCTCCAGACAATACCCACCACCTTCCAAGGAGCGTCCGAAAATACCAAATCTGCCACAAAACCTGTTCAAAGTGTCTCTTTCAAAACAAAAGCCGCTGTTGATCGTATTCAGGGTACCAAGCAAATCTTCTCTCGGAATCTCCCAGAACGCCTTGAAGCTCCGTAGAGATTCCAAGAAGCCAGAACGCTCACCAGGCTCACATGGAGAGCTACCAAGCACCCCCATGGAATCTATGACAGTTCCAGATTCAGAATTAGCAGGACAGCCATCAAGATCAGGACTTTAAGGGAACACTTCTGGGCATGCAAGCAGGCAGGCTAAATCAGAACATGTCTCCACCGAGGAAGCATCTGAGTACGCTGGTAACCGAGGCACACTTGGGCTTTCTGGGTCACAGAGCACACTGGGGTACACCAGCACAGGAGAAACCTCAGGACACGTCGAGGAACTGCCAACCTCAGAGTCCGGCACGACCAGACCAAAACCAGGACCGGGCAGAAAATCATCACGAGTAGAGGTCACAGGTACTGGTATTTCAAAAGAAGACTCGGTCTCAGGCTTAGAGATCTCAATGACTGTAATGGTGTCTGACAGAAATTCATCATTGACTACCCATGACTGAAGCTCCACCAGAGCTGAAAAGTTAGCCAGCAAGGCAGCAATGCCTACGGAAGAGGGCAACACCTCAGAAGGACTTGGGGGGCAGGAGACATCTCCTACAAGTTCTGCACCCTTTGGGAGGAACTCGGAGACCTCCAGAACATCAAACAAGACCTCAGGAACATCATTTTCCAGGTTTTCTAAGAAGGGTTCTGAACTATCCATGTTACAGGGCTGAACATTAAATACCTCCTGCAGGCAGGGCAGATGTCCCAGGGATGGTTCCACCATAACCTGAGATTGAACTTCATCATAATTAGCGGGATGTACAGGAATATTTACTGGAACACACACTGACTTCCTAACTTCATTCTCACTGTACCCAGAATTCTGTGTGGCAGTCAAACTAGCTTGTAACTCCAAAACTGCGGAAAAACAGGTGAGTATAGTGGCAATACCTAGACGAGCCTCTAGGGACACTGCAGGGGATTCTAAGCAAGGCCACATTGACTCATCCAGAGTACAGGGTGCAGAATCAGCACTTCCCTCAGAGCAAGAAAGGGGCTCACAAACGTCAGTGTGAAAGGAAAACATGTTTTCATTCATGGTACAGGGCAGGTTCAGAGAAAGCGTCTCTGAACAAGGCAAAGAAGGTTCAGCATCAGATTCGCAAAACTGAAGCGCTGTCTCACTCTTAGATTCGGCTAACAATGTCGAATCCGAGGAATCAGAACGCAAAACCTGCGAATCAAAAATCACTTTAGGTTGCGAAACTGATGCTTCCATAGCGCAAACCTCTGCGATCTGCGGGGCAGACTGTAAGGTGTTCAGGACAGAAACACTGGGGCAACTGTCACCAGGCAACGGGCCCTTACAGGTGTGAACAGGGTGAGACAGAGACTCATCTGCAGAAGAAATAGCGACATCAACAGGATAAACTTTATTAGGCATATTCATTTTACTTTTGACGCTGCATAGTCGAGAAATTTTCCCCATAGCAGGGTCACAGACGGAAGATCTCAAAGATCTGTTTCCAAATGAAAAAGGATCCCACACATCCTTGAGGAAACCGGCAGACTCATGCCGATCACAATCTGCAGGAACATCCGAGAAACAAGCATCAGATCGCACAGATTCAAACTGCACACTGTCAGGAGAGAATCCTTCAGGATTCGCACAGGAATCAACCACAGCGGCACACTCATTCATTTCAGATTGCACAAAGTCAAGACTGTCATGCTTTACCCCAGAAAGGCAGGAACAATTATCCGACAACTATGTCTCTTTATTGGAATCAATTGGTTGGTGTGTGTGCAACTCATCCAAAATCGTCTGCCACACATAGATCACCAGATCCACATCATCCTTGTCACATTCATCGGAATCAATCAGAAGGTACATAGAATCGAGACAAGCATTCAAGACATCTTCGCTTTTTGCGATGTAAAAATCGCAAAAGGCTTTCCAATCAAAATCGAATTCCTCCAGCAAGGCCCCAACATCCCAGGAAGCAAATGGGGGTTCAAACAGGCCAGTATCCAGATAATCTCCATATGGGTGAAGTTCAGGAACAAGAACAGATTTTTTAACTGCTGTAATATAGTGTGCGATCCTACCTATAATAGGATCCACATAAGCTTTGGATTGGGGCAACGAAACCTGAGACTGAGAAGTCTCTCTGAAATCATCACATTCAAGTGCTTTCCCTACTTCAGAGTTTACAGAACTAATTTCTTTATTTGTAGTTGCTATGGGCAACGGATCTTTCCGCTGGGAAGTCTTCCTAGATCTTTTACGTTTAGACTTAGCAGCTCTGGATGGCTGCTTTTTGGATGAAAGACAGAGGAGATGGAACAGCTGATTGAGCTGCTGACAACAACTCATTAAGGGGGTATGGTAATTGAGGTAATCTCAGCCAATTGTGAATTAAAAAGGCCAAGAATTCCAGGGGTCTTTGACTCAGGGTGGTATGATCTAACACATCATAAGCCCACATTGACATTTCGCCCCCCAACAGAATGTAGACCATTTGGGAGGCCCAGGTAGACACTGGGGTGCATTGGAATTCAGGGTTCGCTAAAAGTTTAGTGCACTCAGACAAAAACTCGTCTGCTGATTCAGGTTCAAGATTTTTAAACCTCTTAAAGGTACAAGAGCCATATTCGACAAAATCGTACAAATCGGAAATTCCCTCTACACTGGGAATTTTTGGTTGGGCTGGTCATACTGTAACGATTGTGGAACTTTCTCCGTGATCGGCGCACAACGCGTGCGCTGATACGGCGGAAATCCTCCACAAGCGTATAATTGCAGGAACCCAGCAACCCGTAGAGGGAAATTCCTGTCGGCAGATGGCGCTGAGGAGTGCAGAGGAACCAATCCTCTGTACCTCCACAGATGCCAGACAGGAATTGTATGAAGCGCAGAACGCAATCGCAAGAGAAGCGATTGCGAATGAGAACGAGCAAAGGGACAGGTTGTATGTGTGTGCGCCAATCTAGTCGCCACCCCGCGACAGCGCACACACAACAGCAGATACGAAACAGAAATGCAACCGCAAGAAAGGCGATTGCCAAAAGTGACACAAGGCAGATAAGAACAGAATACGAGGATAGCAAAGGCACAGCAAATCATACAATGAGGAGATACGGAAAATAACATACGCTAACTGAACGCGAACACCGCACTCATTCGCAACAGTGCACGCGTTCATGCGCGGTCTCCACGTGATAAGCACAATAGAGACAAGCACGCCTAACTAACCATCGACAGACAAACATGTAACAGAGGACGCGAGCGCTTGCTAAACGGTTACCTCACCGAGCCTCCAGCAAGCGTTCGTAGCTGACAAGACAGACACACGAAAACAAGGACAAGCGAGAGATAGGATCCACAGCACTAGCGAAAGTGGCTAGCGCGATCCAGGAAGACAGAACAGAAGGATCCACAGCACTAGCGCAAGATGCTAGTGCGATCCAGGTACAGAGTAGCAGAACAGAAGGATCCACAGCACTAGCGCTAGGCGAGTGCGATCCAGGCAGACAGAGAAGCAGAACAGAAGGATCCACAGCACTAGTGAAAGTGGCTAGCGCGATCCAGGTACAGAGTAGCAGAAGAGAAGGATCCACAGCACTAGCGGAAAGTGGCTAGCGTGATCCAAGGAGACAGAACAGAAGGATCCACAGCGCTAGCGCAAGATGCTAGTGCGATCCAAGTGAGACAGATCAGAAGAGATAGCTGGTAGCAACCGCTGCACCAGCTATACTCCAAGAACAGAGATCAGAACTATTTCCTGTCGTTCACCGCTGGGACAGGACAATCACAACAGAACAAACAAACAGATAAGCAATCCTAATTGCACTAAGGAAACCTGCCTAGTGCAGTTTTCCAGGAATTACTCTTCAAACAGAGAGTGAGGCTGACACTCCTCCAGGAGTGTTACACAGGACTAAATCCTTATGACCAGCCAAGCATTGTGGGAAACACATAGTACTTATAGTACACGCCTCCAATGAATGTGGCCAGGCAATTTGCATGACAACGTATGCAAATTCCTCAGCAAGCACAAGCTGCAAAACTGACAGAAGCTCTTCTTTCCAGAGTCCTGCAGCATGCAAACCTAAACAATGGTCAAAAAGCTGCCTGCCTGCACAGGCAGCTGAGCAGATCATTACAGCCAGCAGGAATAATGATAGTCATGTGCTAAGAGCAGCGCCAGCAGGGAGGAGAAGCAGATATCCCTACAGAGTAGTGCCGACGATTCCCACGTGAATAACATATACAGGGAGTGCAGAATTATTAGGCAAATGAGTATTTTGACCACATCATCCTCTTTATGCATGTTGTCTTACTCCAAGCTGTATAGGCTCGAAAGCCTACTACCAATTAAGCATATTAGGAGATGTGCATCGCTGTAATGTGAAGGGGTGTGGTCTAATGACATCAACACCCTATATCAGGTGTGCATAATTATTAGGCAACTTCCTTTCCTTTGGCAAAATGGGTCAAAAGAAGGACTTGACAGGCTCAGAAAAGTCAAAAATAGTGGGATGCAGCACTCTTAAAATTGCAAAGCTTCTGAAGCGTGATCATCGAACAATCAGGCGTTTCATTCAAAATAGTCAACAGGGTCGCAAGAAGTGTGTGGAAAAACCAAGGCGCAAAATAACTGCCCATGAACTGAGAAAAGTCAAGCGTGCAGCTGCCAATATGCCACTTGCCACCAGTTTGGCCATATTTCAGAGCTGCAACATCACTGGAGTGACCAAAAGCACAAGGTGTGCAATACTCAAAGACATGGCCAAGGTAAGAAAGGCTGAAAGACGACCACCACTGAACAAGACAAACAAGCTGAAACGTCAAGACTGGGCCAAGAAATATCTCATGACTGATTTTTCTAAGGCTTTACGGACTGATGAAATGAGTCTTGATGGGCCAGATGGATGGGCCTGTGGCTGGATTGGTAAAGGGCAAAGAGCTCCAGTCCGACTCAGACACCAGCAAGGTGGAGGTGGAGTACTGGTTTGGGCTGGTATCATCAAAGATGAGCTTGTAGGGCCTTTTCGGGTTGAGGATGGAGTCAAGCTCAACTGTCAGTCCTACTGCCAGTTTCTGGAAGACACCTTCTTCAAGCAGTGGTACAGGAAGAAGTCTGCATCCTTCAAGAAAAACATGATTTTCATGCAGGACAATGCTCCATCACACGCGTCCAAGTACTCCACAGCGTGGCTGGCAAGAAAGGGTATAAAAGAAGAAAAACTAATGAAATGGCCTCCTTGTTCACCTGATCTGAACCCCATTGAGAACCTGTGGTCCATCATAAAATGTGAGATTTACAAGGAGGGAAAACAGTACACCTCTCTGAACAGTGTCTGGGAGGCTGTGGTTGCTGTTGCACGCAATGTTGATGGTGAACAGATCAAAACACTGACAGAATCCATGGATGGCAGGCTTTTGAGTGTCCTTGCAAAGAAAGGTGGCTATATTGGTCACTGATTTGTTTTTGTTTTGTTTTTGAATGTCAGAAATGTATATTTGTGAATGTTGAGATGTTATATTGGTTTCACTGGTAAAAAGAAATAATTGAAATGGGTAAATATTTGTTTTTTGTTAAGTTGCCTAATAATTATGCACAGTAATAGTCACCTGCACACACAGATATCCCCCTAAAATAGCTCAAACTAAAAACAAACTAAAAACTCCTTTCAAAAATATTCAGCTTTGATATTAATGAGTTTTTTTGGGTTCATTGAGAACCAGTGGCGTAGCTACAAACCTCTGGGCCCCGATGCAGAATCTGGATGTGCCCCCCCCCCCCACGGCAACAACAGCCCCCCTCCCCCGGCAACACCCGACACACACACACATCCGAATCCCTATAGCCAGCTATAGGTCCCCCCAGTATAGGTAGCCAGGCATAGGTAAGCCAGTATAGTTGCCCCCGGTATAGGTTAGCCAGGTAGGTGCCTCCAGCATAGGTAGCCAGTATAGTTGCCCCCAGTATAGGTTAGATAGGCAGGCGCCGCCAGTATAAGTTAGATAGGTGCCCCCAGTACAGGTTAGCTAGGTGGGTGCCTCTAATATAGGTAGCCAGAATAGTTGCCCCCAGCATAGGTTAGATAGGTAGGTGCCCCCAGTATAGGTTAGTTAGGTAGGTGCCTCCTGCATAGGTAGCCAGTATAGTTGCCACCTGTATAGGCTAGCTAGGTGCCCCGAATACAGGTTAGACAAGTATAGGTTAGATGAGGTAGGTGCCCCCCAGTATAGGTTAGGTAGCTGCCCCCCAGGATAGATTAGGTAGCTTTCCCCCAGGATAGGTTAGATTAGATTAGGTAGCTGCCCCCAGGATAGGTTAGAGTAGGTAGCTGCCCCCCAGGTTAGAGTAGGTAGCTGCCCCCCAGGTTAGAGTAGGTAGCTGCCCCCCAGGTTAGAGTAGGTAGCTGCCCCCAGGATAGATTAGGTAGCTGCCCCCCAGGATAGGTTAGATTAGGTAGCTGCCCCCCAGGATAGGTTAGATTAGATTAGGTAGCTGCCCCCCAGGATAGGTTAGATTAGGTAGCTGCCCCCCCCCAGGATAGGTTAGGTAGGTAGCTGCCCCCCCAGAATAGGTTAGGTGGGTAGCTGCCCCCCAGGATAGGTTAGGTAGGTAGCTGCCCCCCCGGATAGATTAGGTAGGTAGCTGCCCCCCAGGATAGGTTAGGTAGGTAGCTGCCCCCCCAGGATAGGTTAGGTAGGTAGCTGCCCCCCCAGGATAGGTTAGGTAGGTAGCTTCCCCCCCCCCCAGGATAGATTAGGTAGGTAGCTGCCCCCCAGGATAGGTTAGGTAGGTAGCTGCCCCCCCAGGATAGGTTAGGTAGGTAGCTGCCCCCCCAGGATAGGTTAGGTAGGTAGCTGCCCCCCCCCCAGGATAGGTTAGGTAGGTAGCTGCCCCCCCCAGGATAGATTAGGTAGCTGCCCCCCCAGGATAGGTTAGATTAGGTAGCTGCCCCCCCAGGATAGGTTAGGTAGGTAGCTGCCCCCTAGGATAGGTTAGGTAGGTAGGTAGGTGCCCCCCCCCATAATGAAGGGGGGAGCCGCAGCCGCGGGGAGGGCAGCCCGACCTCTCCCTCCCTTCCTCTCCCCGGGGGCCCCCCCTTCAGATGCAGAGTGCGCGGCGCACGGAAGCGCTGTAGGCAGAACTCACCTCCGTCCCTGCGTTCCAAGCGCCGCTGATCTCCTCCCGCTCTGCATAGATGCTGTTACACACTGCTTCCGGCTAAACAGGAAGCAGTGTGTAACAACATCTATACAGCGGGAGGAGATCAGCGGCGCTTGGAACGCAGGGACGGAGGTGAGTTCTGCTTACAGCGCTTCCGTGCGCCGCGCACTCTGCATCTGAAGGGGGGGGGGGGCCCGGGGAGAGGAAGAGAGGGAGAGGTCGGGCTGCCCTCCCCGCGGCTGCGGCTCCCCCCTCCCAATAGCGCGCAGCCGCGCACGGGCCGCACTACAAAAAGACATGGGCCCCCCCGGGCCCCTCCCCCGCCTCTTCAGGAGTCGGGCCAGGTCAGAACTACTGAGCCTGCGCAGAACAGCCCGGAGGACGTCCGATGACGTCAGCGCGCACCAGTGAACCGCACATTGGAGCGCAGAAGAGCCCGACCTGGCAGCCGGCCTGGCCAGGTCGGGCGCGCCACCGGAGGAGACCGGGAGCCTGCGGAGCCGCGACGAGGGCACCTCCTGCCTGCCACGGGCTGGAGGAAGCCCCAGGTAAGTGGATTTGGATTTTTGTTTTTTTCACAGCGTCCCTGAACCTTCCCTTTAAAGTGATTGGACCTGCAGAGGCTCAGGCCAGGATGAGGGGCGCTCTCATCATTGCCAATTAGCAGGCATAAGTTTGTAGTGCTCGCTATGCTACTCTGATAAGGCATGTTAACTCTGACAAGACGTGTTAACTCTGATAAGGCACGTTAGCTCTGATAAGGCATGCTATTTGTCTTAGTGACTCAAGCCCTAAGAGAGGGAACACTATTTCATCTGCCCAGCTGACAGAGGAGGATTTGTCTGAAAAATGAGGGGGAGCTGCCTAAGAAAGAAGTGCATTTCTTGAGTAAAAGTATCAAAATGTCAAAATTTGGTACAGTGTTCTTTTTACATTTTTACTTGCCCTGTGCTGCAGCTGCCTCATTTCCTTCCTTCATGCCTGTCCCCTACCTGCAGTCACCAATGATTCCACAGTGGCTTGCAAACGTATTCGGCCCCTTGAAGTTTTCCACATTTTGTCACATTACTGCCACAAACATGAATCAATTTTATTGGAATTTCACATGAAAGACCAATACAAAGTGCTGTACACGTGGGAAGTGGAATGAAAATCATACATGATTCCAAACCAAACATTTTTTACAAATAAATAACTGCAAAGTAGGGTGTGCGTAATTATTCAGCCACTTTTGGTCTGAGTGCAGTCAGTTGCCCATAGACATTGCATGATGAGTGCTAATGACTAAATAGAGTGCACCTGTGTGCAGGGCCGGTTTAAGGGTTCTCGGGGCCCTGGGGCAAGCTTAAGCAGGGGGCCCCCTCCCCCCCCCCCACCCTCCCGAGCCCCGCCCCCCCTACACAGGCACATACACTGGAACACAGGTACACACACATCTGAACACACACACACACAAATCAGGGCAGTTTCTCAGCTAAAAAGATCCAGGGAGAGAGGGAGGGAGGGAAAGAGACAGACAGACCTGGAGAGAGAGAGAGAGAAAGATGGAGGAAGACAGAGAGACAGAAAGAGAGGTAGGGGGAGAGAAAGAGCGAGAGAGAGAGACAAAAAGAGGGAGGGAGGAAGAGAGAGACTGAGGGGAAAGAGAAAGAGGTAGACATAGAGGGAGGGAGGGAGGGAGAGAGAGTGAGAGAAAGGGACAGAAAGAGGGAGGGAGAGAGACTGAGAGGGGGAGGGAGAAAGAGAGAGAGACAGAGAATGAGGGAGTTAGAGAGAGACTGAGAGGGAAAGAGAGAGACAGAGAGGGAAAGCGAGAGAGAGATAGGGAGAGAGAGGGACAGAGAGAAAGGGACAGAGAGGGAGGGAGATACTTAGAGGGAGAGAGACTAAGAAAGAGAGAGAGATCACTGCTGTGATGGACACAAATTTTTATGGTGTGTGTGCTCTGCCTACCTGCTTCCCTCCCTGTAACAGATGTCCCATGCCCTGTTCTGCTCATCTCTTCCTCCCTCTATCCCTCCGATGTAGGATTCCAGCAGGGACAATCAATCACTCACCCTCTGCCCCATTTACAGCGCGGCTTTGTTGAACATTACAGTGACGGCATTTTTGTTGTAAGGGTCTTCACATTATGACCTCATCAAGCGGGGCCCTTAAAGATACAGCAGAAAGCCGTGCCGGCAGCACTGAGTGGATGAAGAGAGGACGGCTCAGGACGCCGGGTGGTATCCATGGAGACCCGACGCTGGAACCGGCGGTAGCGGTATGTATCTCTTCGTCCCCGCTCCTCTGGCTCAAATTTTATAACTCGCGGCCTCCTCTCCTCACCCGGCACCCACATACCCAGGAGTCAGCAGCCCAGGACACAGGCAGCAGCAGCAGGCATGCACACACAGCACAGTGTCCCAGGCTGCGCAGATTTTTTATGTTTGCTGCCAGTGGGGTCGGGGGCCCCCCAGGCGGCCGGGGCCCTGGGGCAGCTGCCTTCCCTGCCTTAATTGTAGCGCCGGCCCTGCCTGTGTGTAATCTAATGTCAGTACAAATACAGCTGTTCTGTGATGGCCTCAGAGGTTGTCTAAGAGAATATTGGGAGCAACAACACCGTGAAGTCCAAAGAACACACCAGACAGGTCAGGGATAAGGTTATTGAGAAATTTAAAGCAGGCTTAGGCTACAAAAAGATTTCCAAAGACTTGAACATCCCACAGAGCACTGTTCAAGCGATCATTCAGAAATGGAAGGAGTATGGCACAACTGTAAACCTACCAAGACAAGGCCGTCCACCTAAACTCAAGGGCCGAACAAGGAGAGCGCTGATCAAAAATGCAATCAAGAGGTCCATAGTGACTCTGGACGAGCTGCAGAGAATTACAGCTCAGGTGGGGGAATCTGTCCATAGGACAACTATTAGTTGTGCACTGCACAAAGTTGGCCTTTATGGAAGAGTGGCAAGAAGAAAGCCATTGTTAACAGAAAAGCATAAGAAGTCCCGTTTGCAGTTTTCCACAAGCCATGTGGGGGACACAGCAAACATGTGGAAGAAGGTGCTCAGGTCAGATGAGACCAAAATGGAAATTTTTGGCCAAAATGCAAAACGCTATGTGTGGCAGAAAAATAACACTGCGCATTACTCTGAACACACCTTCCCCACTGTGGTGGCAGCAGCATCATGCTCTGAGGGTGCTTCTCTTCAGCAGGGACATGGAAACTGGTCAGAGTTGATGGGAAGATGGATGGAGCCAAATACAGGGCAATCTTGGAAGAAAACCCCTTGGAGTCTGAAAAAGACTTGAGACTGGGGTGGAGGTTCACCTTCCAGCAGGACAACGACCCTAAACATAAAGCCAGGGCAACAATGGAATGGTTTAAAACAAAACATATCCATGTGTTAGAATGGCCCAGCCAAAGTCCAGATCTAAATCCAATCGAGAATCTGTGGCAAGATCTGAAAACCGCTGTTCACAAATGCTGTCCATCTAATCTGACTGAGCTGGAGCTGTTTTACAAAGAAGAATGGGAAAGGATTTCAGTCTCTAGATGTGCAAAGCTGGTAGAGACATACCGTAAAAGACTGGCAGCTGTAATTGCAGCAAAAGGTGGTTCTACAAAGTATTGACTCAGGGGGCTGAATAATTATGCACACCCCGCTTTGCAGTTATTTATTTGTAAAAAATGTTTGGAATCGTGTACGATTTTCGTTCCACTTCTCACGTGTACACCACTTTGTATTGGTCTGTCATGTGGAATTCCAATAAAATTGATTCATGTTTGTGGCAGTAATTTGACAAAATGTGGAAAATTTCAAGGGGGCCGAATACTTTTGCAAGCCACTGTATATTGCCAAGCTGTGCACGTTTCACGTGTCTGGCCTCCACCTGGCATGACATTTCCCATGTGATCGCCAAAGAGACCAGGAAGCGTAACTTTCACTAATCTCTCAGTGAGGTCTATTACTCCTGTTCTTGTGTCATGTCTGGTGAAATAATTTTCCTTCCCACTAAGCCAGTCTGAATAATTTATGTGATCTTCCCACATAAAGCTGCAAGTTTGGTCTGCAACCTCTTCTGAATTATGCATAATTATAGGGCTACAAGGGCACCAGCTTCAGGGAACGATCATACTGTACATGTATGCTGCATCGCCATTCTCGAGTTAAAGCAAATCTGTATCAAAAATATGCTTAAACTGATCATCCCACCTCTGCTGATAAAAAAAGCCTATAATGTGAATGGGGAGCAGGTGTGTTAAATTTGGTGTTATCGCTCTCACACTTTTCATACTGGTCACTAGAAGTTCAACATGACACCTCATAGCTGAGAAATCTCTGAAGGCTTATGCTATAAGAAGATTGCCAACACCCTGAGCTGCAGTACAGTGGTCAACACCATACAGAGGTTTACAAGGACAGGTTCCACTCAGAACAGGCATCGCCATGGTCAACCAAAGGCGTTGAGTGCATGTGCTCAGCATCATGTCCAAAGCTTGAATTTTGCAGATGGACGGATGAGTGCTGACAGCATATTTGCCGGGTGGGAGGTCAGCCTGTCAGTGCTCAGGCTATATGCTGCACACTGCATCACACTGGTCTGCATGGCTATAATCCCAGGGGGTAGCCTCTTTTAAAGATAATGCAACAAAAATGCCCACATACAGTTTGCTGAAGACTAGTAGACTAAAGACATGGTTTCAGTAGAAACTGAAACCATGTCCTATGGTCTGATGAACCCCAGTAAAACGTATATGGTTCAGATGGTGTCAAGTGTGTGAGGAGTACAAAGGCAAGTGTGTCTTGCTTAGAAAAGTGTGGTAATGATTTGGGGCTGCATGCGTGCTGCCGGCACTGGGGAGCTACAGTTCATTGAGGGAGCCATGAATGCCAACATGTGCTGTGACATTCGGAAGCAGAGCATGATCTTTTCCCTTTGGGAACTGGGCTGCAGGGCAGTATACCATTACCAACATGATAACGACCCCAAACAAAGGTGCTGGACTGGCCAAACATGTCTCCAGATATAAATCCCATTGAACATCTGTGGGGCAACTTCAAAGGGAAGGTGGAGGAGCGCAAAATCTGTAACATTCATCAGGTTTGTCATGGAGGAGTGGAAGGTGATTACAGGGGCAATATGTGAAGCTCTAGTGAACTCTATGCCCAAGAGAGTTAAAGCAGACCAAAACTCTCTCACAACAGACAAGGAAAACACATATAGTTGCTGAGAAATTCATTGTGTGTGTGTTTAGAGGGAGCAGTCTGTCTGATTACCCCTTATCAGCAAATAATCAACATTATTATTCTGTTGCTTAACTTTTAGATCAGAGAAAAAGTTCTAAGTTTAGGTCCGATTTAAAGGATACCTTAGCCCCCCAAAAAAATTCCAAATGGGGGGAGCAGGCATGTGTAGTGGGCTTTCCTCATGCCCACCGCTCCCTCCGTTACTGTGCACCGACCCTCGGAAGTTGCTTCCTGGTCAGGAGGGTCGGTGAAGACTGCGCAAACGCTGCCCGGTGACATGTGTCCTTGATTGTGCTTCACAACTACGTAGTGCGCATGCGCAGAGCACTCCTGTTTGCGGGAGCGCGATCAATCATGCGTGTTGCCAGGCAGTGTCTGCGCAGTCTTCACCAACCGTCCCGATCACGAAGTAGCTTCGGAGGGTCGGTGCACAGTAACGGAGAGGGCTCCGGGCTAAAATATTCTCTAAGGCAGTGCTAAAAAAAATGGTGGGCACACAAAATATTAAGTCGAGAAAAAACGGTGCTTTAAAGGAACAATTCCACTTTTTATTCTTCAAATCACAGATTTTCCTAGTTGCAGTCAGATATAAAATGTACACTTAATTCAGAGATCCAATTCACAAGAATTAAGTCTACATTTTGTATCTGCAACTAGGAAGATATGTTATTTGAAGAATAAAGAGTGGAATTTTTCCTTTAAAGCCCTGTTTTTTGCTGGACCTTTTTTTGTATCAAGGTTTATTTGTAGCCAGTAATGTTTACTAACACCAACAGTGATCCTCCTAATATTTATAAGTCTCCCATCACCCCATAAACAAAAATGAACTGCTTCAGGTAATCACTAGTTCTTACCCCTCAATCATCACTTGGCCTTTAGATGTCAATGACCTACAATACTATATGCATCCAATAATAGACAGCTGTGACAGGTGGTGTCAGCTGCCATTCTTCAGTAGGAGGCAGAGAGTGATCCCAGGAGCTGACACTCTACATTAGGTGAAGGAGTGGTGATCCCAGCAGCTGACACTCTGCAGTACAAGTAGGAGTGGTGATGCCAGGAGCTGACACCCTACATTAGGTGAGGGATTGGTGATCCCAGCAGCTGACACTCTGCAGTACGAAGAGGAGTGGTGATCCCAGCAGCTGACACTCTGCAGTACTAGAAGGAGTGGTGATGCCAGGAGCTGACACTTTGCAGTACTAGGAGGAGTGGTGATGCCAGGAGCTGACACTCTGCAGTACGAGGAGGAGTGGTGATGCCAGGAGCTGACACTCTGCAGTACGAAGAGGAGTGGTGATGCCAGGAGCTGACACTCTACAGTACGAAGAGGAGTGGTGATGCCAGGAGCTGACACTCTTCAATAGGAAGAGGGAGGCTGATCCCAGAACCTAACACTCTGCAGTAAGAGTTTGAGTGTTGATATCATATCAGGACTTTGCGCTCTGCAGTAGGATGGGGAATGGTAATCCCAGGAGCTGACACTCTGCATAAGGTGAGGGAGTGGTGATCCCAGCAGCTGACACTCTGCAGTAGGAGGAGGGAGGCTGATCCCAGGACTAAACTCTCTGCAGTAAGAGGGGGAGCGGTGATACCAGGAATGTACACTTTGTAGTAGGATGGGGATTGGTGATCCCAGGAGCTGACGATCTGCAGTAGGAGGAGGGAGGCTGATCCCAGGACCCAACTCTCTGCAGTAAGAGGGGGAGCGGTGATACCAGGAATGTACACTTTGTAGTAGGATGGGGATTGGTGATTCCAGGAGGTGACACTCTGCAGTAGGAGGAGGGAAACTGATTCCAGAACATAACTCTCTGCAGTAAGAGGGGGAGCGGTGATACCAGGAATGTACACTTTGTAGTAGGATGGGGATTGGTGATCCCAGGAGGTGACACTCTGCAGTAGGAGGAGGGAAACTGATTCCAGAACCCGACTCTCTGCAGTAAGAGGGGGAGCGGTGATACCAGGAACTTACGCTCTGCAGTAGGAGGAAGAGTGGTGATCCCAGGATCAGTAGGAGGGGTATTCCCGGGGCTGACATTGCAATGGGAGTGATGATCCTAAGAGCAGGCCCTCTGCAGTAGGGGAGAACTGATCTTAGGAGCTGACTCTCTGTAGTAGGTGGGGAGGAGAGCGATCCCAGCATTAATAGTTTAGAGGAGATTTACCTGAAAGCCAAGATTTCAGCTACCCCCAACAACACCCACAGGGACCTCTCACACATAGGCCTCAATTCACTAAGCTTTATCAAACACTTTATCGAATGTTTGATAATTTACATCATGGGTAAAACCTAATTTTGAATTCACTAGGTGTTATAGATTTATTGAACGTTTTATCGATAAAACATTCTATATACAGTGGGTTGCAAAAGTATTTAGCCCACTTGAAGTTTTCCACATTTTGTCATATTACTGCCACAAACTTGAATCCATTTTATTGGAATTCCACATGAAAGACCAACACAAAGTGGTGCACACATGAGAAGTGGAACGAAAATCATACATGATTCCAAACATTTTTTACAAATAAATAACTGCAAAGTGGTGTGTGCATAACTATTCGGCCCCCTTTGATCTGAGTGCAGTCAGTTGCCTATAGACATTGCCTGATGAGTTCTAATGACTAAATAGAGTGCACCTGTGTGTAATCTAATGTCAGTACAAATACAGCTGCTCTGTGAGGGCCTCGGAGGTTGTCTAAGAGAATATTGGGAGCAACAACACCGTGAAGTCCAAAGAACACACAAGACAGGTCAGGGATCAAGTTATTGAGAAATTTAAAGCAGGTTTAAGCTACAAAAAGATTTCCAAAGCCTTGAACATCCCACGGAGCACTGTTCAAGTGATCATTCAGAAATGGAAGGAGTATGGCACAACTGTAAACCTACCAAGACAAGGCCATCCACCTAAACTCACAGGCCGAACAAGGAGAGCGCTGATCAGAAATGCAGTCAAGAGGCCCATGGTGACTCTGGATGAGCTGCAGAGATCTACAGCTCAGGTGGGAGACTCTGGCCATAGGACAACTATTAGTCATGCACTGTACAAAGTTGGCCTTTATGGAAGAGTGGCAAGAAGGAAGGCATTGTTAACAGAAAGCATAAGAAGTCCCGTTTGCAGTTTGCCACAAGCCATATGGGGGACACAGGAACCATGTGGAAGAAGGTGCTCTGGTCAGATGAGACCAAAATGGAACTTTTTGGCCAAAATGCAAAACGCTATGTGTGGCAGAAAACTAACACTGCACATCACTCTGAACACACCATCCCCACTGTCAAATATGGTGGTGGCAGCATCATGCTCGGGGGGTGCATCTCTTCAGCAGGGACAGGGAAGCTGGTCAGAGTTGATGGGAAGATGGATGGAGCCAAATACAGGGCAAACTTGGAAGAAAACCTCTTGGAGACTGCAAAAGACTTGAGACTGGGGTGGATGTTCACCTTCCAGCAGGACAATGACCCTAAACATAAAGCCAGGGCAACAATGAAATGGTTTAAAACAAAACATATCTATGTGTTAGAATGGCCCAGTCAAAGTCCAGATCTAAATCCAATTGAGAATCTGTGGCAAGATCTGAAAACTGCTGTTCACAAACGCTTGTCCATCTAATCTGACTGAGCTGGAGCTGTTTTGCAAAGAAGAATGGGCAAGGATTTCAGTCTCTAGATGTGCAAAGCTGGTAGAGACATACCCTAAAAGACTGGCAGCTGTAATTGCAGCAAAAGGTGGTTCTACAAAGTATTGACTCAGGGGGCTGAATAATTATGCACACCCCACTTTGCAGTTATTTATTTGTAAAACATGTTTGGAATGATGTATGATTTTCGATCCACTTCTCACGTGTACACCACTTTGTATTGGTCTTTCATGTGGAATTCCAATAAAATTGATGCATGTTTGTGGCAGTAATATGACAAAAAGTGGAAAACTTCAAGGGGGCGGAATACTTTTGCAACCCACTGTATAACACCTTAGTGAATTCAAAATTAGATTTTACCCATGAGGTAAATTATCAAACGTTCGATAAAGTGTTTGATAAAGCTTAGTGAACTGAGGCCAAAGCCACAACCAAACACTCTCCCTCCCATCCACCCACCCTCTAGAATCAGTGACCTTAATGGATCAGCTACTAACCCCAAAACAGCACACGGTGTGATTTCTCCCACTCATCTCCCTGCCAACTGCAACCAGTGTAACCTTCTCTCCCTCCCACCACCACCAGAAGCAATGTGGTAAAATGTTCATATTATTGGTATTTACCTGTTGTTAGAATATGGATGGGGGAACACAGAACAAGAGCCACTAACCACCAGGGAAACTATATGGGGGAGGCAGAGGGGGGACCATAAGACACCAGGGAAGTCATATAGGGGAGCTTAGAACCACTAGACACCATTGGCACCTCTACCGCTGTGCATATACTCTGCTTATACTATGCAGAGTATATGTGCATAGTTAGACATGCCCCTCTCATTTCCTCCAGGCTCTCCAACAATGTGTGCCCATCCATTAGGCAGAGGAGGTGGGAAAGGGGTGAGGAGTTAGAGTTGAGCACAGGAGAAGAGGAATCTTAGTGTGAGCTAGAGTAGAGTGTTAGGCACAGGAGAGTAGGAAGGTTAGTATTGGGCAGAGTAAAGGTTGATGGTTAATGTTGGGCACAGGAGAGGAGGAAGGCTAGTGTTGGGCACAAGAAAGGGGGAAGGTTAGTGTTGGGCACAGGAGAGCAGGAAGACTAGTGTTGGGCACATGAGAGGGGGGAGGTTAGTGTTGGGCACAGAAAAAGGGGGGAGGTTAGTGTTGGGCACAGGAGAGGGGGGAGGCTAGTGTTGGGCACATGAGAGGGGGAGGATTAGTGTTGGGCACAGGGGAGCGGGGAGGTTAGTGTTGGGCACATGACAGGGGAGAGGTTAGTGTTGGGCACAGGAGAGGGGGGAGGTTAGTGTTGGGCACAGGAGAGGGGGGAGGCTAGTGTTGGGCACATGAGAGGGGGAGGATTAGTGTTGGGCACAGGGGAGGGGGGAGGTTAGTGTTGGGCACATGACAGGGGAGAGGTTAGTGTTGGGCACAGGAGAGAGGGGAGGTTAGTGTTGGGCACAGGAGAGGGGGGAGGCTAGTGTTGGGCACAGGAGAGGGGGAGGATTAGTGTTGGGCACAGGGGAGGGGGGAGGTTAGTGTTGGGCATATGACAGGGGAGAGGTTAGTGTTGGGCACAGGAGAGGGGGGAGGCTAGTGTTGGGCACATGAGAGGGGGAGGATTAGTGTTGGACATAAGGGAGTAGTATTGGGTAGAGTATTAGTATTAGGTAGAGTAGAGGTTGATGGTTAGTGTTGGGCACAGGAGAGGAGGAAGGGTAGTGTTGGGCAGAGGAAAGGGAGAAGGTTAGTGTTGGGCACAGGAAAGGGGAAAGGTTAGTGTTGGGCACAGGAGATGGGGAGGGTTAGTGTTTGACACAGGAGAGTGGGAAGGTTAGTATTGGGCAGAGTAGAGGTTGATGGTTATTGTTGTGCACAGGAGAGGAGGAAGGCTAGTGTTGGGCACAGGAAAGGCCGGGAAGACTAATATGGGGCACGTGAGAGGCTTAAAGAAAGCCTGTACTGAGAAAAAAGGCCCATGGGGGGTACTCACCTCGGGAGGGGGGAAGCCTCCGGATCCTATTGAGGCTTCCCTCGTCCTCCTGCGTCTCACTGTGCCCCTCCAAATGTCGGCGATGTAAATATTTACCTTCCCGGCTCCAGCGCAGTAGCGGCGCTGCGCTCCGAATACTCGATCTCAGTCGGGTCCGTTCTACTGCACAGGCGCAAGTCTCAGGCGCCTGCACAGTAGAGAGGACCCGACTGAGATAGGATATTTCCGTCTACTTCGGAGATGAAAGCCGAAACAGCGCCCCCGCTGGAGCCTGGAAAGGTAAATATTGAACAGGCTGACGGATTTGTCGGGCCGGCTTTGCAGGGCTGCAGTGAGATCCCCGTGGAACAGAGGACAGGGGAAGCCTCATTAGGATCCGGAGGCTTCCCCCTCCCGAGGTGAGTACCCCCCAGGGGCCGTTTTTCTAGTTACAGTGTCTCTTTAAGGTTAGTGTTGGGCACAGGAGAGGGGGAAGGTTAGTGTTGGGCACAAGAGAGGGGGAGGCTAGTGTTGGGCACAGGAGAGGGGGAGGCTAGTGTTGGGCACAGGAGAAGGGGAAGGTTAGTGTTAGTCAGAGGAGAAGGGGAAGGTTAGTGCTGAGCACATGAAAAGGGGAAGGTTAGTATTAGGCAGAGGAGAGGCGGAAGGTTAATGTTGGGCATATGAGAGGGGAAAGGCTAGTGTTGGGCACAGGAGAGGTGGAAGGTTAATGTTGGGCACATGATAAGGGGAAGGTTAGTGTTAGGCACATGAGAGGGGGAAGGTTAGTGCTGAACACAGGAGAAGGGGGAGGTTAGTGTTAGGCAGAGGAGAGGTGGAAGGTTAGTGCCCATTCACACTGGGCAGCTTTTCAGCATTTTCCAACACTTTGCTGATCGCTGTCGATAAGCAAATCAATGTGAGCAACATATTCCTATGGCATCCTTCACATTGCAGTGCTCGCGATTTCTAAAAATCGCAAACACGCTAGGTGAGAACAGGCCCTTAGCGTTAGGCAGAGAATTAGAAGGTTAGTGTTGGGCACAGGAGAGGGGGAGGGTTAGTGTTGGACACAGGAGAGTGGGAAGGTTAGTATTGGGCAGAGTAGAGGTTGAGAGAGGGGAGGACAGGAGAGGGAGAAGGTTAGTGTTAAAGTGGCCACTAATGGTCCAATTTCTAACGAAAAATCGTTCGAGCGATCAGAAATTCTGACTGGACAAAAAATCGTTCACTACACCATCAACTAACCAATCATTGCTTCCTATCTATCTCGACCAACAAGAAAATCCAAATTTTGGTTGGACGAAAATTCAATCGGACGATTGTTTTTATAATTGTTCATTATCGATTGTGCCCATCAACTGAGATTATTTACAACCAATCGGATCAGAATTTCTGATTGCTCGAACGATTTTTCGCTATAAATTGGACCGTCAATGGCCAGCTTTAGGCACAGGAGTGGGAGTTAGGTTAGTTTTAGCAGAGGAGATGGTGAAAGTTAGGATTAGGCACAGGAGAGGAGGAAGGATAGTGTTAGGCACAGGCGATGGGGAAGGTTAGTTTTAGGCACATGAAAGGAAGAATATTAGTGTTGGCACAGGAAAAGGGGAAGGCTAGTGTTGGGCACAGGAAAGGTAGAAAGTTAGTTTTGGGCACAGGAGGGGTGAGGTGCAGTGGCGTAGCAATAGGGGGTGCAGAGGTAGCAACCGCATCGGGGCCCCGAAGGATCCACCCTCTATTACAGTATTAGCTCACTATTGGTCCTGTGCTGGTAATAATCACTTCTATAGATGCTTTGAATAGTAGTAATCCTTATCACACCGTTCCCCATTCCTTTCTTGCACCTCTGACACTGTGGTTGTCCTTGGCAAGTTTTGGTGCTCCATATCAATTGTTATGTATAGAGTGCTTGGTGGGGCCCCTGCCCCGTGTAAAACTTGCATCGGGGCCCATAGCTCCTTAGCTACGCCACTGGTGAGGTGGCTACTCTTTTGGGCACAGGAGGGGTGGGGTGGCTACTGTTGGGCACAGGAGAGGGGAAGGTTAGTAAGGTAGAGGAAAGAAGGAAGGTTAAGTGCATTGTACGTTATTTTAATGATGTAGGTTATTTTGGTGATGTAGGTCATTTTGCGGGAGCACCTGCAAACAGGAAAATCCAACTTTACAGTACACACCCTAAACTGGCATCACCTACTACGCAGTATCCCAGGAAAACTACTTTTATGATGAGAGTGATTTCAAGCGAAACTTCTTTTTTTTTTAATTTACACTTCTCGATCTTTGCAAATGAGGATGGCAGGCAGCACAATCCGACGTCGAACGAAATATTCCCTCTCACCGGCTCACTGCGCAACCGCAACACGCCGCATTCTATAGTAGAAGTCCGCGAGACGAATCACTGGGCAGGCGCGTGACGTTATGGCAGTACAGCGCGCATGCGCAGCAGCTTCTGAGGGGAAGCACTACTAGTGGCAGGCAGGGTGCTGTCTCTCGCATCCCCTCCCCTCTAGATGCTGCTGCCTGCCTGTCTCTCACTCCTCCTACCTACAGATGGCTGCTGCTCCTCTCCTCCTGCCCTCCTCTCCGTGTGTTTTCTTCTAATGCAAATTGAGTGTCGGGAGAATCCCGGGAAGATGGCGTATGTGGCTGCCCCCCGGGATGTGGCCGCTTCTGTACCAGGTAAGGGGCGCGATCTGTGCCGTTTCCCCGCTGCTGCAGCCCTGGCAGTGCGATGGCAGCAGCTGGTCATCTGTAGTGGCATGTGCCTGCCGTGCGGCGCCCTCCCTGATGCCCCCTCGCTAGCTGCTTATAATTAGCCATGTTCCTGGGGAGAAGCGTGGATGGCAGGGTGGTTTCCCAGCACTCGCTATGGCCGGAGTGCCTCCCACATGACGCCTGTGCCACCCTCGGGTGCAACACACACCTGTTTCACGCGATCTAGGTGCAGATCTCACCCCACGGGTGGGCAGTGAAGCCCGTGTCCTTGTAGGGTGTCACCTGCGCTCGAGCTGGGGTGGGAAGGGGAAGAGGGATGCCTGACACCCGGGAGAGGGCATGGAAGATGTGCCCGTGCAGCTGCATTGGAGTGCCTGGTACACACCATGCAATTTTCTCGTCAGATCGATGGGTCAAATTGATAATTTCTGACAGGTCTGATCAGATTTCTGATCGATTGTTGACAGAAAAGATCAGAAATCAATTGTAAAAATGATCAAAAATCTGATTGGACCTGTCGGAGATTATCGATTCGACCTATTGGAAATTGCATGGTGTGTAGGCATAGAAGTGTCAGACCTGCGACTTTGCAGCGACAGGGACTGCACGTAGAGAAGTCCATCAGCTGTCCCAGTTATGGTGCCTGTGAGGGAGGCAGCCTGCTATATGCAACACAGTTTTGTATGTACAGGATCTGACTTGAGGCCAATGAATAAATGGATAGATTTTGTACAGAAGTGATCAGAAAACTGATTGGACCTGTTGGAAATGATCGTTTCGACCCTTCGATCTGATGGGAAATTGCATGGTGTGTACCAGGCAGAAAAGTCTTATATTTGGTAATCTAGAAACTGGCCTGTGATTCGTACTCTGATCGCTGTCTGATAACTTCATGCTGGAGACCTTATTATTTTTTTTTACTAATTCCTAGATTACTTATCACAGCTTTTCCTGCTTAATTCGGCCTCTGTTGCTGCAATCCAGCGATGAAGGGGTTAAAGTGATCCCTCCATGATCCATGGCCATGTTGTGGTCTGCAGCGGTCATGACGTCTCTTGACAGTAAGGTGTGACACAGGCATGAGTGCAGGCCACGCACTGACATGAGGGGACGAGCTGTCACTTCCTGTTCATGGCAGGTAGCGTGCTCCTCTGCTGAGATGGAGCTTTCTAGGATGAGGAGGCACAGTAGGACAGGGCTGCTGCTGCTGTACAGGCATTTCTCCTCTGACGTCTGTGGCTTCTTCCCTGTTTGTTATGATCTCATGGGACATCAGTGAAAAGTGCTCACTCAGAAGTTTGAGATGAAAATCTGAGACTGTGGCACACCCTTTCCCTCTGACACATCCACCTGTTACTTGGTAGGATACCTGCAGAGGAACTGTCATCAGAACGGTTTACAGTCTTGTTTGCATGTAAAAACAGGCCCTTCCATAGGGAAGCATGAGTAATTGCCAGCCTTTTTTGACTGTTATATTGCTGGGCAGAGAGAAATGCAAAGATGCTTCAGTTGTGTGCCTGCCTGATCCAGTTCAGCCGTTCTTCCTAGTAAACAGAAATTCAGGAGAATGGGTCTATGCATCGCACTTTAATAATGTTCCTCAAAGTATTGAACAAAATTAAGCTATTATATGTATCGGTAGTTTCAGTTGATTGACTTTTTTTTTTTACCCTTTTGCTTATGATTTGCATTGATTATTTATAATTACTTCTTCTGTGTCTGAAAAGTGTGGGTCTTCACCTCAGTTTAAATGACCTAAACGGCAGTTCTGCATTTCTTGCTGTGTTGTCAGATAAAAGTTGTCCAAGGTATAGTCGATTGTTCTTCAAGATAACTTTATTATTTTTACTGTATTGTTTCTCAAACTACACATCACTTGTATCTGTACTTGTCACTGGTTGTCCTGATTGTATAGTATGCTGAACTGCTCATGTATCTATGCTTTCCATTATTGTATGTTTTTGTACGTTGTGCAGCTTTACGGAAGATGTTGGCATTATATGAATAAAAATATCTATTATCGCTTTGCTGAATTTTCCGGCATTAGTTTGAGTAATGACTACAGCCAGGGTTTGAAGGCTAGGAGTTTACTGTTAACTATTTTAAGGTTTAAAAATACATTTGTATTATAAGCATTACTGTTTAAAGTGGACCTGGACTCAGAACTTCCTATCTGCTCTAAAAGATAAGCAACAGCATAATAACCTTTTAAAGAAAACATTTCTGTTATAGCCGATACAAATCCTGCAATAAATCTGCAGTTTGTCTACTTCCTGCTTTCATGGAAGCAGACATAGTGCTAACATCCTGTGTTTACATAAAAAATTAGCTGCTCTGCCGAAGCAGCCAGCTGACACAGCTGAGAGATCAAAGTAGAGCTTGTGATTAGACACAGATGAGGGGGAATTAGACAAGCTAAACTCTCTAAATACATACAGGGTGGATTTCTTTGTTTTCCTTCTGTCCTGTGCAAGAGTTCAGGTCTACTTTAATTCCAAGTCCAGTACCAGTTTGTGGAACTCTTCTTCTGTACTGAGACCATGGCACCGCATGGCATGTGACTGCTAGAGGCTGTGGATTTGATATGGATTCAAGATTAATCACTGAGCCCAATAGCTTTTAAATGAATGATTTGAAAGTTTGTGTTAGATGGTTAAATGCTTTAAAAGTGACCCTAATCTGCAATTTAATAAACATACATTACTGATTCTTTTTTTAACCCAATATTAGATACTGGTATGTCATCTCAGTGTACACCACAAAGCTGATATTCTGCCCCTATAGTGCTAGTGTATGCTGATCCCTGAAAAGTATGCTGTGAAAATGTTCCCCTCATCCTTTCCAAGCTTTTAATGTCTCCTTAATCCTGTGCAGGTTAGGAACAATTTTCCCTACACTTTTTAGGAAGCAGTATCTTAAAACGGGGCTAAAATAAGTAATGCAAATATATTGCGGTGTTGATCAGAGCTTCATTTAATGTCCTTTAACCACCCTGAAGAATAATTACATGAGCACCTTGATTTATGGTGGTTCAAACCTTGTATAGCTTTTTAAAGTGGACCTGAACTCTTGCACAGGGCATAAGGAAAACAGAGAGAAATGCACCCTGTATGTATTTAGGGTTTGGCCTCTCTTATCCCACCTCACCTGTGATTAATCACAACTGTAATTTGATCTCAGCTGTGTCAGCTGACTGCCTTGGCAAAGCAACTAATTTGTAAACACAGGATGTTAACCCTATGTCTGCTTTTATGAAAGCTGGAAGTAGACACACTGTAGATTTATTGCCGGATTTGTATTAGCTGTATTACAGAAATGTTTTTCTTTAAAGGTTATTATGCTGTTGGTTATCTTTTAGAGCAGAGAGGAAATTCTGAGTTCAGGTCCTCTCTTTAAGATGCTAGTGTAGTGAAAATGTGATACATGGGTTAAATATCTCTCTTGTTGAAGTTGAGCATCTTAGAATGTGTGTATATGCAGAAAGTGTAATTCACTTGTTTCTTATTCATGCCCTATGACTACACACACAAGGGGCTTGATTCACTAAGACAAATATCATGCCTTATCAGAGTAGCATAGCGAGCGTTAGGAACCCGCAGGGGCTCAGGGCAGGACGAGTGGAGCTCTAGTCATTGCCAATTAGCAGCCATAAGTCCGCTATGCTACTCTGTATTCTGATAAGGTGTGTTCACTTTCATAAGGCGTGTTATCTCTGAAAAGGCATGCTGTTTGTCTTAGTGAATTAAGTCCATGGTGTTTACCCAGTTTTGCTAAGCGATCCAGTGGCACATGCAGACGTTTCAGCGCCACAGAAGATGCCAGCGCTATATAAATCTATAATATTAATGTATGCCAGTCACAATTGTCTTCAACAATCCATGCCTACTGCCCTGAAAGATAGAGGTGGCATATACTAGACAGCAAATGAAGTTAGTTCTTTATGCTGATAAGTTGGAAGTGGGAAAAAATGAGCAAGTCTAATTTCCGGAGTAACCTTGGCAAAGGCCAAATTGTAATGGCTAGATCACTAGGTAGGAGCTATAACCAAGTTAGCAGTCCTTGTTGGGTGCTTCAGGGACATTTTATTGGTTAGCACCTATCAAAAGTGGTACTGGAAAGAACTGAGTAGAGGGTTATGGCTGCCCAGGCTTATTAATGCACTTGAAGAATGAAGGCTAGCCTGTTACCTCCTATCCAGAAGTGCTATTCTAACATAGCTTGCTCCGATAGTGCTGGGTGTGACAAAGCTGTGAAGTTTATTTTTATTTTTTTTATTTTTTTTACAGCTTGGTATTTGTTTTGTAACTTGTCAGATGCAGGCTGCTGTGTATTGAGATCTTTTGTACTTCAGATAAATAAATGGTGACTGTGGGGGGTGCACTGTATTGTCTGCCTGTAGCCTTTTTCATTTAGCTGAAACACTGTCCTCAGGATAAGACTAGCTTAGGCCAGAGCTTTCCAGAAACTGCTGTATGAGGAATATAAGCGCAAGGTGAGCTGTGTAAGGAGAATCACTTGTGTTGGGGTTGTTGCTGAGTTGCCATGTGCAGCGGCTGTATTTGATGGAAACTGCTTCTGCCTGAAATGTAGTCATTTATCATTCATCCACTTCTGCTCGCTCTTTGACTAGGCTTATGTAATATTGTGACCCTGGCTGTAAGAGAGAGGTGTTGGAACACTCAGACCAGCTTGATTAACCATGCTGACAACTGGCCACATCAGTAAAGTAACAAGAATTACTGGGTCTCCACCTGGTTTAATGCGAATGCAGCAAAATTTTAATATACCATAGTAGCAAAAACACAACATTTCGGCTAAGAGGACAAGAGAACTGGCCCATGAAGCAATAGAAGGTGCTGTTTTCTGATGAATCACTTCCCCCCCCCCCCCCCCCCAGATCGCGTGTCTGTGGTTTGTGCTATAAATTCTATCTATCTATCTATCTATCTATCTATCTATCTATATCTCACTATGGCAAAAACATTGTAAAATTTAAAATATGTGCAAACATAAACAAATAAGACATATGTTTTTTTTCCAGAGTAAAATGAGCCATAAATTACTTTTCTCCTATGTTGCTGTCACTTATAGTAGGTAGTAGAAATCTGACAGAAGTGACAGGTTTTGGACTAGTCCATCTCTTCCGCTCTGCTTTTTCTGCTTCTGTGAGCTTCCCTAGTACTGATGGATGCCTGTCAGCACACAGTGGGTAACGATTTGAGCTACCCACAGTGTACCAACCAGTTTCCATGAGTCCCAGTGAAGCCCACATGGAGCCGGCAGAGCAGTGTGGCGACATGAGCCCCATCCCTTCCTTCCTTATCCTCCTGCCCCCTCCAATTCTCCCCCCACCCGCCTCTCTCCCTTCCGATACCCCCTCCCTCCTGATCCCCCTGCAGCGCTGTGAGAAGAGAATGGGGAGTGTTACTTTCCGAGGCTCTCTCCAGCAATGATCGTAGAGTCTCCTCTGCGGTACAGCCCCGGGCTACTGTATACAGTACCGGGGACGTGGCTGATATTAGCCGCGTCCCCGTAACTGTAAACAGTATAATGGAGCAGTACGCAGAAGAGAATCAGTGATAATCGCTGGAGAAAGCATCTGTGAGTAAAACTCCCCGTTCTCTTCTCACAGCGCCGCAGGGGATCAGGAGGGGGGGGGGGGGGGGGAGGATAGCCGCTGGGGGGTCGGAAAGGAGGGAGGTGGGACACTTATTCCTGGCTGACTGCAGCACCTGTAGCTGCTAACTATACTCGGGCACTTATTCCTGGCTAACCTATACCGTTGCACCTGTATCTGCCAACTATACTGGGGCACTTATTCCTGGCAAGTCTATACTGTTGCACATATAGCTACTATACTGAGGACACTTATTCCTGGCTAACCTACGTGTACTGTTGCATCTATTGCTGCCATCTATACTGAGGACATTTATACCTGGCTAACCTATACTGGGGTAACTATGTCTGGCTAACCTATATTCACCATTGGCGTACTGATCCCTCGTTGTGTAACTCCGACGGCTTCCCCAGTGTCTTCTTCCATATCCCTCTGTGGATTTTCTCCTCCCTCAGCGATTACATGTTCCATGTTCCCCGGCGATTGGTGTTAGTGACGCCAGGGCCACGCAGCATCAACAACTGGCGGCAAACTATTTTTTTTTTTCATTGAATTCAATATTAACCACTTAAGCCTAACTGGACAAATATATTTGTCCAGTGTAGTTGTGGAGACTGCACCACCAGTTTGTTACTAAATGAGGCATATGTGGTATAATTTTAATCGTGAAGAGTTGTAGAATACATTTTGGTGTGTCTTAAAGCTTGGGCGCACATCACATAAAAATTGAGTAGGGACAAACTCAATGCAATATAAAAAAGTGATTTTCAAAACTATGATCAAACTTGGGAAAATCTTAGCAAAACTACAAGAGACATATGTGGTAATATTTTAAGCCTAAGTTATTGAATGGAGTTTAGAGTTTTAAGCCTCATCTACACGGGTAGATGAGGCTCCGATCGGGTGGCTCGATTAGCCGCCAGATCGCCTCTTCCGGATTCCCGCTCGGGCGCCGGATTCGATTCCCCGCTCGTCCCCGCCGGCGCCGCTTATCTTCCGCTCGATTCCCTGCCATTGTCCCCTTGCGGGGAGCGAGCAGGGAATCGGCGGTGGGGAGATCCGTCCTGTCGGATCTTATCAATCGAGCCGCATTAGCGGCTCGATTGATAAGGAACATCGCCGCCACATCTATGCGTGTAGATGCAGCTTTAGAGTTGAGGGTCGTGTCTTGTGTATTCTTTTTAGTCACAAACTGAATCAAAAGCAATTACATTTTTGCATATTCTGTACCAAAATAAGAAAATAAAGTTACAGAATGTAAGGAAAAAAAACATGCATTGTTAGCTTTGGAGCTTGGCTTTTTAAAGATATATGCCATGAGGGTATATTACATTTATTTATTTATTATTTATTATAAGGGCAGCACGGTGGCGTAGTGGTTAGCTCTCTCGCCTTGCAGCGCTGGGTCCCTGGTTCGAATCCCAGCCAGGGCACTATCTGCTAAGAGTTTGTATGTTCTCTCCGTGTCTGCGTGGGTTTCCTCCGGGCCCTCCAGTTTCCTCCCACATTCCAAAACATACAGATAAGTTAATTGGCTCCCCCTAAAAATTGGCCCTAGACTACAGTACTTACACTACATAATATAGACATATGGCAATGGTAGGGATTAGATTGTGAGCTCCTTTGAGGGACAGTTAGTGACAAGACAATATATATATATATATATATATATATATATATATATATATATATATATATATATATATATATATATATATATATATATACTGTACAGCGCTGCGTAATATGTCGGCGCTATATAAATACTAAATAATAATAATAATAATATTATTTTTGCAAATACTGTCTCATAATAATCAATGGCGTATAATGAGAAAGCAAAAAAGACACCTTTATTTCCAAATACAATATTGTCACCATACATTGTGCTAGGAACATAATGTAAATGTTGTAATAAACAGGATGGATGAGCAATTAAATTTGTGGGTTTAACTTATACTTAGCACTGTTTATTGTAAAGCTCTATTGGATGTAAATGGAGAAATAGTGTGTGTGTTCTATTTTTTTTTTTTTTTTTTTTTTTTTTTTTACACCCTAATTTTCCTTTTTAAATGCATAGAAAATAAGGCCATTGCTAAACAAAATTTTCACACACTAAAAGTCTAATTTGTCCTGAAAATAACTATATAGATAATCTTAGGTGTGATAAGTAGTAGTCTAGTTATTGATGAATGAATGGGAGCAGTGCCGAAATGTGAAAATTGCTCTAGTCCTGTAGTGGTTAAAAACAAAAAACAAAACAAAAAAATGCTTGTAAATGTATGATGAAATTTTTAATGAAATTAATTGAACCACGTTTTGCGCAGAAATCCTGGGGAAATTAACCGCCAGGGAGGTAAAAGGATAACTGAAGTGGGAGGTGTTTAGAGGCTGACACATTTATTTCCATTTAGGCAATACCTGTTGTCGGGCAGCCCTGCTGGTCTATATTGCTGCAGTAGTGTCTGAATTACACCAGAAACAAGTATGCAGCTAATCTTGTCAGATTTTACAAAAATATAAGATACATATGATCTGCTGCATGCTTATTTAGGGTCTGTGGATAAAAGTATTAGAAGCAAAGGATCAGCAGGATAGCCAGGCAACTGGCATTGCTTAAAAGGAAATAAATATGGCAGCCTTCATGTACCTCTCACTTCAGTTGTCCTTTGAACCACAGACTCGCAACAAATATGCAGATCAGGAACTCTAAGGGCCCGTTTCCACTATCGCGAATCCGCATGCGTTGCCCGCATGCAGATTCGCACAGCCAATACAAGTGGATGGGCCTGTTTCCACTTGTCAGTTTTCCTGAGCGTTTTTCTGTGCAGGATTTTTCTACACGGCAGAGCCCTCAGAATTCGCTTGCGTGTGGAATGCAGGCGAATCGCACGCAATGTATTTAAAAGGGAAATCGCATGCGTTTTCCCCATGCGTTTTTTGCCGCAAATTCGCATGCGATTTTGCATAGGTACCCATGTTAATTCACACAGGCAGTGACATGGTTAAATTCGCATCACCCTAACCTATGCGAAATCGCGGCAAAAAACGCATGCGGAATCGCACCCGCATGCGATTTGCCTGCGGTGATTCGCCGGCGATTCTGCAACACAATAGTGGAAACGGGCCCTAAAGGTTGACAGTAACTCTGCATGTTTCAGATATTTGATTAAAACACTTTGAAGCCTACAGAATAGCAGAAGAGCCAAAGAACTGGCATTGTTTAATAGGAAGCAAATATAGGACTTCCATACCCCTCTCACTACATGGCCAGGTTTGCATCAAATACCAGAATGGTGGTACAAATGTTTGTGACCATTACTTGATTATTGGTCTTTAGAGGTTGGTTTAAAGCAGGCATGGGCAAACTTGGCCCTCCAGCTGTTAAGGAACTACAATTCCCACAACGCATTTGCCTTTGAGTCATGACTGCGGCTGTCAGACTTCTGCAATGTATTGTGGGGCGTGTAGTTCCTCAACAGCTGGAGGGCCAAGTTTGCCCATGCATGTTTAAATATTTCTGAAACTGGTAATTGGGATTCTAACATGAAAAATGATGGCATCCAGTGAGCTGCAGATCTGTAGATTGTTACATTTTGTTGAGAGGTCTGAGGGGAATGACCAGACTGTATTGAGATGACAGGAGGGCTAAAGTAAAACCGGTAAACTACGCCTTACAACTGTGGTGAGCAGAAAACTCACAAGATGTCAGATCACATCAGATTACACAAAAAGCTGAGGCAGCAGTGTGCACAGGCTCAGCAGAAGCTGGACAGCTCAGACTGGAACCTCGTACTCCTAAGAGTAAATGAGACTTTCTTGGAATCCCATAGACTTAAAGAGGATCTGTAACGTCAAAACGTCCCCTGGGGGGTACTCACCTCGGGTGGGGGAAGCCTCCGGATCCTAATGAGGCTTCCCACGCCGTCCTCCGTCCCTCAGGGGTCTCGCTGCAGCCCTCCGTGCAAAATGTCATTATTTACCTTCCCGGCTCCTGCGCAGGCGCTCTGACGGCTGTCGGCTCCGAAGTAGGCGGAAATACCCGATCGCCGTCGGGTCTGCTCTACTGCGCAGGCGCAAGTTTCCGGTCCCTGCGCAGTAGAGCGGACCCGACTGAGATCGGGTATTTCCGTCTACTTCGGAGCCGAGAGCAGCCACAGCGCCCCCGACTGAATTTACAGTCGGGTCTGTCGCCGGCTGTTCGGAGGGCTGCAGCGAGACCCCCGTGGGACAGAGGACGGCGTGGGAAGCCTCATTAGGATTCGGAGGCTTCCCCCACCCGAGGTGAGTACCCCCCCAGGGGATGTTTCTGATGTTACAGAGTCTCTTTAATTTTTTGTTTTAAAATGTTAATCTACCTTTTAAATGTTTATTTCCTCAGGTGAATGATCTTGTTAATTCTGCCTCCATTCTGGCAAAATTTCAACCATTATCTTGTTTCCTGCTCTCATAAGTGTTATGACCTATAATTATTTTCAGCAGCCCTGGTATTCTTAACCCCGCCTAGTTCTATGTAGGGTTGGGTCTGTACATACACACTGCTCTCTTCATGTAACATGCCACCTCTGGTACCCATTAAGTTTAAGAAAGTGTGGTCATTTTATTGCTTCCCTTTGTCTTTAACTATATACATTTCCATCACTTCCTCTCCAGACAGGAAGTAGAGTAATCTTTTTGTACAGAAGGGAAGAGCTCATTTCTGACTAGCGCTCATTGCTGCTGTTCCCAGGACAACCAGTTTTCACATTAACCTTCCTAACGGTATCTTCAACCCAGGATCAGGGCATCCGCCAGGCAGGTTACTGCACAACTCGCACTGGAGCAGAACTTCATACTCATGTCTCCAGGAATAAGACAGTCTCCTCTGTGTCCTCCTAGGCTCTCGATCCCTCAAGTGAGCTCTCTGTCATGTGACAGCAATCTCGCCATAGCAATAGAGTGCTTTCGGAGGGCAGGAGGTGGGAATGCAGGGCTTTGTTTCTGGAGGAGGTGAGTTTTGTACTGAGGCTGCCTGAACTAGACCTGGGGGTTCCTCTGGCATGTGATTACATCCAAAATTTAGGGTTTAAAAGCATAAAAAACTGCACTGCTTTTAGACCCTAAAATCAAGAACTAATCATACTGCCAAGAAGGTTAAAGACACAAATCTCCATAGAGGTCTTTAGGACAATATCTTCTTTAGTGACACAGATTGCGATTAAAGTAAATCCCACAAGAGTCTATTTTTTCCCCCTCACTATAGAGAACTATAATAATGATACAAAATCCTGAGAGTATTCCTCAAAGTGCATCTTTTTTACCTTCCATTTTGAAGCTTCTGGGACAGTCCTTGCCTGTGTAATTGTGAAAGTGTCCTTAGTTGGAGGGTTGTGATCACACAATCCATCTCAGGAGGTTCTTTATTAAAGGAGATGTGCAGAGCAGAGAATCATTACCATATTTACTTGCTGAGGAAGTAGAGGACAGTATTTAGAAGATTGTGTATGATTGCAGATTGTGTATGGTTGCAGATTACAACAGAAAAGTGAGGTGTGTGTTTTTATTTTTATTTATTAATTTTTTTTTTTACATATATTTGTTACTTGGAATTGATGGATTTTGTGTTGCCTGATTTAGTAGTTTAGGGACGTGAATGTTGGGTAGATGCTCTCTTTTTCTCATCTTGCCAGGGAAGAATCCTGTTAACAGCACTTTATACCTTTGACAATTACTTGGACTCTATTGTTTTAATTTGTTGTAATAATTGCTACATGTATGTGTGCAATACCCTCCCTCCCACTGAAATTACTCAGGCAAAACATTTGTATCGTATTATATGATTTAGTTTAAAGTGAACCTCTGGACTAAAAATCGACTCAGCAGCACTGAAAAGGCTTTGTGTTCCTTTAACAGTTTCACAGCATCAGAACTTTGTTTCTCTTATACAAGCCTCATTTTTAGCTGCACAGAAGAAAACTGCCCGGGCTTTTTTTCCCCTGATGCTGTGCAAAGCATGATGGGATTTCTGATCTTGTTGTTCTCGTTCTGCTGTTTTGGTGCAATATTTACATTTTGAATTTCACATTTGAAGCCTAGCGTGTGCAGCTGGGAGGGGTAATCAGGACACAGGATAGTTGGAACTGTGTCTCCTGCTCCTTGTCACCTCCTTTCAACCAAAAAGATGGCTGCCCCCATGACAAAGATGGCAGCCCCCATGAATCACAAATATTTGCCTGTTCTTTTAAAACAGGGTGGGTAAGAGATCAGATTACCTATCTATTCTAATTAACATAACTAATGTAACTTGATGACAGTGTGTTTAGGCTGAAGTTCCCCTTTAATAATATGGACTATACCATATGAATTGTTTTAGATGCCTTCTCTGGGTGTCACCCCAGTTTGTTTCTAAGCATGCCCAGATAATCAATGGAATTGTTGGTTGTTCTGAATCTTGCAGCAGGCTTGAACTGGTCTGTGGTCCTTTTTTTTTTTTTTTTATTTATTTATTTATTTATTTTTTGGCGGTATCAGCAGTCTCTCTACTGTGACTCTCTGGCATGCTTATCATCCTTTTTGTAGGTCACACAAAAAGGTTGATGATCATCCCATGGCTGTTCATGTATCTGGAAATATATGCAACTAACACCTGTGATTTTGGTGAAAGGTTGATGCTCCTCCCACAACTATGTATTTGTAAATGTATGACTAATACCTGTGATTTTAGGTATGGAGGTTTTTGCCTGGGCAAGACCTGGTGTTTTCTCCTCTGTTTGATACAGACTAACCAGCAAGCTCATGGTGACCCAGAACTCATTGGAGTGTGTAAAGGACTACAATGGTCCTAAAAGCCCCCTTACTAAGATGTTAAGAAAAACAAGTTTGCTTTCTCAAAACAGAAAGAATTTGCGATAATTCAGGTTGAAGTGAGCTTGAGATGTCTCCCAGTGCATCACTGCTGAATATATGCAAATTAACCATTTGTCCTCTGTTTGAATCGCAGATTGGGCTCAAGTATATGGAAGTTCAGTTCAGGTTTGCTATGAGCTCCATGCCCACTCATGTTATTTTCTGGCATGCCCTGAACCAACTCAGCTGTGTAATGGCATGGCAGAGTTGAAGAATCAGAAGCTGTTATTTTCTGTGTGGGATATTCTGGTGTGCTGTGCAAAATATAGGATATTGTCAACAGTGTGCTTCATTTTCCTGGTGGGTAGGAGGGGTTGTCTGCTATTGTACAGCCAAAAGACCACACCAGGTGACCGGTCAGAAGGTGCTTAACCACTTCCCGCCTGCTAATTATAATAGGAGAGTGGCACGTGTGGGTCCTGGAGCATTGATGCAAAATGGACACGTCAAAGTCTTATTTGCTCTAATTGGTGCAAAAAAGATCAATCTTTCTCTATTCCGTACATCAGGAAGTAGAATTTGACACAGATGTACTGTACCGGTATCTACTGGAAAAGCTAACTCTTTGCATTGTTTAACTTCAGGACCAGAGCAATTTTTACTTATCATCCATTTCTCATTAACTTTTATAGACGAATATCTACGCCCCTGGAGCAATAAGTGGTAAGGTAGCCAAAAGAAAAAAAATGGCATCATCCCTATACAAACATACAGCTTAAACACCCTAATACCAAAAATCCTTTTGTTTTATCTGACAGTGGGCTGCCAGCACCAAAGTAACCACTTCATTCAAAAAATGATGTTTTGAAATTTCCTATTTCTTTATCTCTTATAGTTTCTCTTTTATATCCCATTAAAGTGGACCTGAACTCTTGCACAGGACAGCAGGAAAAAATAGAGAAATGCCCCCTGTATGTATTTAGAGGGTCTAGACTGTCTAATTCCCCCTCATCTGTGGCTAATTACAAGTGTAATTTGATCTCTCAGCTGTGTCTGCTGGCTGCCTTGGCAGGGCAGCTCATTTGTAAACAGAAGATGTTAACCCTATGTCTGCTTCTGTGAAAGCGGGAAGTAGACTCACTAGATTTATTGCAGGATTTGTTTCAGCTGTAACAAAGAAATGTTTTTCTTTAAAGGTTATTATGCTGTTGGTTATCTTAGAGCAGAGAGGAAGTTCTTAGTTCAGATCCGCTTAAATACTTTATGATCTTTTCACAAAAATGTACATACTCATTGTTTAAATTGTTGCCATCCTATATAATAAAACCCCTGTGTCCCTGCTTCCAGGCCTGACAATTTGCTGCCTGTGAACCTCACTGCGTTGTGGGAATTAACAGCTTTTTACAACTGCCAAACATCTCCCTGTGTGCATATACTTTGGACAGCGGTGTGCTCATTTTGCGGCCATCTCCTAGTGCCTGTTTTTTAATGGGCGGACCTTTTTTACTAGTTTCTATATCTAATTTATAACTTCTATTGACACTTGAAAGGAGTTGGATGTTTCATAAGTAAACAAATCGTTCAGAGGTTTTGCATGTGCCAACATCACTGCCCTACCTAAAATTTTAGAAATAGTCACATAGCATATATACATAGGCCCTAAGCCTATGCCGTCTCAATGCCCACAGCCTGGAGATGCAGACAGACATGAAAGTCCCGGGAGGAGAAACTGTGCAGGCAGTGTGACTAGAGGGACCTGAAGGATGAGGACCACCTCATGCTACACTGTAGCAAATATGCACCTTTGAGGACTGCCAACTTCTAGAGACTCTCCGCCCACATCCTGGATTTCACCTCCAGTGATGAGGAGAGGAAACTACATCCTAGTGGGGGAAGAGAAAACAATTAAGCAATTATCAGCCCGATATGTTGCTGCCTGCCATCAACTGAGAGGAACATACCTCACGGATTGTATACCCCTTATACTGCCCTCATACTCTCATCACCCCTATGGACTGTATATCCCAGCCCAACATCCTCCACACTCTATAATGGCCCATACTCACGGGCTACAAAAGTGGCCTGTCGCCAGCACACGTGAGCGTGTGCGCGACAGGCCTGCAACAGCTCGTCGCCAGGTCCCTCCGTGTACACACGCGGAAGAGGGACCAGCGGTGCGATGGAAGCTGTCGCCGACGTTCCTCCCCCCCCCCCCCCCCCCCCCCTCGCCGGAAGCGCCGTCTATTTGCAATTAAGTTGCTGTCGCTAGTCCGCATACTCACGCAGACTAGCGACAGTTGTGGCGGAGTTGCGGTCAATCGCCTGGCGACATCAGTGACGGTTCGGGGTGCGCGCCCGTGCAACACCTCATACTCACGGGCGACAATTGTAGCCCGTGAGTATGGGCCATTATGGACTGTATGCCCCAGCCTCCTGTACCCACAAGCACCCCCTCGCATGCTAATGCTAATGTTTTTGCTTAGGCAGTGCTACAGTGGTTTGCAGAAGTATTCGGCCCCCTTGAAGTTTTCCACATTTTGTCATATTACTGCCACAAACATGAATCAATTTTATTGGAATTCCACGTGAAAGACCAATACAAAGTGGTGTACACATGAGAAGTGGAACGAAAATCATACATGATCGTACAAAGGCCAGTATGCCTGACGCATATCACGTGTTCGGATGGTAGACGGAAGTCCGGGGAGGTGCGGGAGCCGATACAGCGGGACGCCGCAGACGACTGGTGAAGCAGATCGCACTGGACCCGTGAGACTTGCAGTTATGACATGCTAAAATCCCTATAGGGAGCTTGTAAGTGTTTGGAGGGCGCGAGAAGCGCAGTTGATTTTTACCGTGAGCTAACATATTGCGCTATGGAAATTTTTTATCTGTTTTATTAAAGGCCTTTTTATACTTGGATGTGGATATGTTCACTGATGGTCCTAGTGATACATATGTAACAATGCACATTGCCTGGTTGTCCTGCTGATCCTCTGCCTCTAATACTTTAAGCTACAGACCATGAACAAGCATGCAGCAGACCAGATGTCTGACAAGATTAGCTGCATGTGATTTATTTATTTAAGTATTTATATAGCGCCAACATATTATGCAGCACTGTACAGAGTATATTGTCTTTTCACTAACCTGTCCCTCAGAGGGGCTCACAATCTAGTCCCTACCATAGTCATATGTCTATGTATGTATAGTGTAGTGCATGTATCATAGTCTAGGACCAATTTAGGGGAAAGCCAATTAACTTATCTGTATGTTTTTGGGATGTGGGAGGAAACTGGAGTGCCCAGAGGAAACCCATGCAGACACGAGGAGAACATACAAACTCCTTGCAGATGTTGACCTGGCTGGGATTCGTACCGGGCACCCAGCGATGCAAGGCGAGAGCGCTAACCACTACGCTACCGTGCTGCCCAGATATTACTACAGCCAAAGAGATCAGCAGGACTGCCAGGGAACTGACATTTAAAAAAAAAAATGAAATAAACATGACCGCCTCCATAGCCCTCACACTTCAGTTGTCCTTTAACACCTTTAAGGTAGCCATACACTGGTCGATTTGCCATTAGATCGACCAGCTGACAGATCCCTATCTGATTGAATCTGATCAGAGAGGAATCGTATGGCTGCCTTTACTGCAAACCGATTGTGAATCGGCTTCAGCCTGAAACCGATCACAATCTGTTGAGCTGCTCCTGCCGCCTGTCTTTTCCCCCTCCCCCCCCCCCCGTATACATTACCTAAAGCTGGCTCCGGGTCCTCTGCTCCGCGCTGCTCCGCGCTGCACCCCGCACCGCATCCCAGCGTACACTGTGTCACTCCGTGACCAGGAAGTTCAAATAGAGCGTCCTCTATTTGAACTTCCTGGTCACTGCAGTGACACAGGAAGTTAATGTACGCTGGGATGGAAGCAGGAACAGAGCCGTGCAGCGCGGAGAAGATGCCCGGGAGCCAGCGTCAGGTAATGTATACCTGATCAGCCGCTAGCGACGCGCTCCCTACCAGCGGGCGATCGACGGTATTTTTCCGCATGGCGCGATCGACGGACCATTCCGATTTCGGGAGGAAATCGGATCGGCGGGTGCGTTTAGCGCAAACGATTGGCAGCAGATTCGATCCCAGTGATCGAATCTGCTGTCAAAACGGCCGCAAATCGGGCCAGTGTATGGCCAGCTTAAGTCACCTGATATTGGCATTTCACGATTCACCTGTGTTCATTCATTCAAAAAAAAAAAAAAAAAAAAAAGTATATTGTCATGCTTTTCAGTATTTTTCACATGAGTAATAGGACTTTTTGGATTAATACGCTGAATTGTAAGTTGCAAAGTTGACTCATCTATACAACATTCTAGCTGAATGAGTTTGGTAACCTTTTAGTCATAAAATACTTTTCTATATTTAGAACATTTTTTTTATGTGTGCTTTTCTGAATGTAGGAAGTGGGCAGTATTATCATTAGTGGATTCCTGGTGCTGTTTATGTATTCTGTGTGCAAACAAGGAAAGAATGCGAAACTTTCTGTGATGTCTTCAGCAGCTGATTGGGTAATATGGACTGGAAACGGCTTGTCCTGTTACAAGAGGGATCATGTAGATAAGAGAAGAGCTAAAGGTCATGTGATCTGTCATCATTTTCTAAAAGATCTGAGGATTAAAGATTTGTACACCTGCTAGAAGGTTATTGACCAGGCTGTCTCTACAGAGAATATAGCGTTTGTAATGGCAGTCCTGGTGCATCGAGACATTTGGCTTCTGTATCAAGGAGGCAAGAGGATGGGGCTGCGGATGCACAGTAGCCCGTGACTGTTCCATTCAGTTAATTTTCAGGGGGGCACAGCAGCACAAAGTGCACTATGAGAAAACTGAGGAAGCTGTAAGGCTATGGGGGCTGGAAGAAGCTCCAGGTAAATACAATAGAACTGGTACACTTGAAGACTAATTATAGGCCTGAAAATTGCCTGAAATGATCCAGGCCTGTGGAGTCGGAACAAAAATCCTCCGACTCCTCAGTTTATGAAACCTCCGACTCCGGGTACCCAAAATGGCTCCGACTCAAACTCCTTGGTCTGATACTTACCAGGGCTGTGGATTTTGTACAAAATCATCCAACTCAGACTCCTCAGTTTATGAAATCACTGAATCCGACTCCAACTCCGGGTACTCAAAATAACTGACTCCTCGACTCCGACTCCACAGCCCCTAAAACCTGCCCTGATCACAATGTTACTTATCAAGTCAAAATGTCATTAAAAATTTCACTATTATGCAGGAGAACAGAGGCGCCAAAAAGATAAAAGGAAGCTAAATGAGCTTAAAAACCAAATTCTTGGTAAATAGAGGAGGTAGTGGTGGACTTACCTCCTCCAAGTAGACACACAACAACAGTCAATATATTTTATTTATGAACTCCCAATATGCAACGCGTTTCGCAGGTTTGATCCCGCTTCATCAGGCAATAACAATGGAGCAATAGCATATGTGGTCAGTAGAAGAGCCAGGCACCTCTAGTAACCATTTACAGTACATATTACACTATTGGGGCTCTTGGTGTTCCTTGTTTTTATTAAAGATTTCACGTCTTGCAAACTGCTTGCAAGCAAAGATTGTATTATACATTTACTTCAATGTCATGTATTGGTATTTTATTTGTTTTTACATTTATATATTTATAAATTAGTGTACCTGTACTTGTTATCTGTAACAGCTTAAAATGGCATAATTGTGTAATAACTCTTAGTAAGTGCAATCTGTCCATCTATTTTGCTGGTTAGTTGGGCCTTGACATTTTGCTGCTGGGAAATTCACGGAGAAATGGGAGTGTGCAGCTGGAATTGTAAACGTCCACTACATGGGCCATGATACCAAAACCTACATTATGTGGGGGCTTCGGGCTGGAGTGCTTCCATTCATGCATGGACAATCAGTGGCGGCGTATCAGAGAGGGGAGAAGCCGGAGGGAGGGTGGAATAGTCACAAATCCTGACAACAACCACAACATAGAAGATGCCGCCACATTCCAGTGGTGTCACTTAGCTGGTGCTTTATCCGGAAAAATTACATAAACCTAGAATGCAGCACACACACGCATACACACTTACTTCCTGGCTGTGTATTTTTTATTACTTTATTATTATTATTATTTTAATATCTATATAGTGACGGCATCTTCCACAGCGCTATATAGTCTGTCACGAACTGTTCTTTACAGGAGCTCGCAATCTAATTCCTACCATAGTCGTATGCTCATCTTAGTCTTGGGCCAATTTTGAGGGGGAAGCCAATTAACCTATCTGCGTGTTTTGGGGAGGTGGGAGGAAACTGGAGCACCTGGAGGAAACCCATGCAGACACTGGGAGAACATACAAACTCCATGCAGATAGCGCCCTGGCTGGGATTCGAATCGGGCACCCAACACTGCAAGGCAAGAGTGCTATCCACTATGCCACTTTGCTGCTTGCCTATCAAACCAGTAATACCCGAGCAACTAATTGCCAAGTCTGTGCATAGTTGCACTAAGTTAGGGTTCATATGTAAGTGTTGAAATCAAAGGTTTCAGTTCTTTTTGTTGCCCAACATTTGAGGTTGTCTTTGCAGACAGCAGCAGTAGCATGGTTGATGTGCATTTGCCACAGTCTCTCCTTTATGACATCAGCAGTGTAACGTAGGCCGTAATTTAAACACTTTAATTTCAGGCTTGGTGTAAGCTCTATGATAAATCGTCACCTGGTCTAATTTATGGTTTCATAAGACAACAATATTCCTATACAAACATTGCTCATTTTTGAGATTAGGGATCAGATAAGTGGAATTTTTTAATCCAACCACTGTTGTATTTTCTTGCATTATGAGGCATCCTACTCCGCTCCCCCTCTATAGGATAAAGTGCTACAGTGACTGTGTCTGTAAAGCAGTTGTTGGTCAGAGACAGATGATAATTGCATGCTTTAGATTGTAAGCACCTGTAAAGCTATATTGTCATTTGGGCGACAATTATCCTAGCTTTAGGGCTCTTTCACAGTGCGACGTTAAAGTCGCACGTTACAACTTAAAACGCACAGTAACTTACAGCAATGAAAAATCAATGGGCTTAAGCAGCAGTAGGAGGCGCCCTTGTTGTATGGTTTGCACTTATGTGTACTTATAACAAAGTGTGTTGTAGATCGCCTACCTTAAGAATGGACACTCCACTCGGTAGGATAGATATAATAATTTAATGATGGTAAGCACCTAGGACAACGCGTTTCGCGGTATAAGCCGCTTCATCAGGTCAAAATAGTGCTGTGGTCAGTGGTGGATATTCTGGGCGCCCAGAATATCCACCACTGACCACAGCACTATTTTGACCTGATGAAGCGGCTTATACCGCGAAACGCGTTGTCCTAGGTGCTTACCATCATTAAATTATTATATCTATCCTACCGAGTGGAGTGTCCACTCTTAAGGTAGGCGATCTACAACACACTTTATTTGTTATAAGTACACATAAGTGCAAACCATACAACAAGGGCGCCTCCTACTGCTGCTAAATTCTGAGTCTAACATCCCACATCTGTGGGAGTGTTATTTTTTTGCCACAAAGTTGTGGCAAGAAACTTTTTTTCGAAGGAGTTGCGACCACCCACCCCAAAGACCGAGTGGAGACGGGCTTTCTCCACATGCTTTTTCGAGTGGTTGCCTCCCCAAGCAACCTACACTTGTGAGTAGTACTATTTGTATATCTTGAACAGATTGCAAGGGTAATACACTATAGGGGCTCCCGGTGTCTCCGTGTTTTTTTTCTTTTTCGTTATACAGTAAATCAATGGGCTGTTCACAGTGCAGACGTTGCGTTGGTGTCTAACGCTGCACGTTAAATGAAAGTCCTGCATGCTATCCGTTATACACGTTTTTAGCTGCGTTACCGTTAGACTGTTTGCACATGCTCAGTAATGTTTTTTTTTTTTTACGCATGCGCCATTTTCGTTCTATCACTGTGCGACGAAAACGGGGGAAACCAAACGCAGGGCTAAATAACGTCCAAGGTATAGTCTTTCAATGCGTTGCGTTAGGGACACGTTATGCGACCTTAATGTCGCATCAAACGCAACCTCTTACTGTGTAAGAGCCCTTAATTGACCTGTTGGAGTGGGGAAAAAAAAGGTTGCTAAATTGGTTGGCCACTTTTTGAAATCGGATCACCATATTTATGAAAGACTGATCAGATTAATTATGGTGGCTTAATTTCCAAGCTGTTATTTGGTGATAAAAAAAAGAAACAAAAAAAAAACAGTAAGCAGTCCGTTGACTTGCATTGCTGCTGCATTCTGCCATTACTTAAGGGGCCCATACACTGGTCGATTTCAGCCATTGATTGATCAATTCTATAGACTCTATGGCCAATAGAGTTGCATTGGATCTAATGGTCCAATAATGCATTTAGATAGATTTCCAATAGATTTAACAGGCATCTGACAAATCTATCTGATGGTCGAATCTGCTGCAAATCTATAAAAGTGTATGGCCACCTTTACAGTGGTAGCCTTTGGCAAAATGGAGTGGAGAATGCCATAAAGTACAAGGGAAAAACAACTGGCCTTTGTATCATAGTGGCAATTGCTATTTGATATATAGGCTATCATTCATAAAGCATTTCCGCATGCAGAAATGCTTAAAACAGCTGACTTTACCGAACACTCGGCAAAGTCAGCATTCATAAAGGCTCTTTCCGCATGAAAAAATGACACTACCGAGCAGAGTGATAAATCACCGCCTTGTGCGGTGATTATCGGAACAAATGTAGCAAAATGTTAATTCATGAAGATCACCGCAAGCGGTGTGAGGTCGGGAAGTACCGCTCCCTCTGATGTGGCGATACCAATGTAAGTGAATGGAGACACACAGACCTCCCAGGCAGCTGCAGCAGAGCGGAACACGGAGAAATGTATCAACTCGGCTGCTTCCGTGTCTCCGCAAGCCTACCGCCAGCCTAACGCCAGCCTAGTTCGGGGAATCTCCGCACTGCTACCGCACATGGATACATTTTTATGAATGCCCACCCAGAAGTCTAAAATACCGGCAGCGGTGTTTTCCCGCATTGATTCCCCTTACCGACCGCTCCTTTATGAATGATAGCCATAGAATGGCTAATTTCTTCTTTATAAATGCTTTGATCCTGAATTTCGATCATAGATTTCTGTTATAGTTGGCAATAGTATTGCAGTGTCAGTCAGGTTACTAATTGCTGATCTTCTCAGCTGATCTCTTATAAATCCAGCAACATTAAAGTGGTGATAATTCTGCAGCAGCAATGGCACTTTGTGGTGTTCAAGCTGATGGCCAGCTTCTTAAAAAGCCCGTGTGGAGAATGGAACAAAAGTTTTTTTTTGTTATTTTTGTTTTTGTTTTTTTTTTCCTGTAATTTGAGCAGCATTTTGTTAAAGGGAAATTCCACTTCATTTATAAACAAACCGCATGTTTCGGTCAGCTCTCTATACTGCAAGAATTAACATAATTTCAGCTTACTTTGGTTTTATTTGCATTTTAATCTTAAACATCCTCTCTGTATTTCTAGCAAAAACTGGGCAGACAAGCGTTTCAAGATTTGCTTCTGGCCTATGAGTGAGTGCAGGTTCATGAATGGCAACGGTTTCGGGCATGTGCGGTTAATTTCTCCTGCAGCAAACTAGGAGTTTATGAGCAGCTTGTACTCCAAAGAGCATACCGGGGCCCTGAACTCTAATGGGGTTGTAAGGAACATAACTACATTTTGTCCGCCGGTGGCAGTGTGTATTTGAAGAGGTGGTCTTCCTTCACCTGCCAACAGACAGAAGGAAAATAAATATGCACCCTGTATGTATTTAGAGAGTTTGAATTCATTTTCATCTTTGACTAATTACCACTGTAATTTGATCTCTTCAGCTTTGTCAGCTCAGGAATCCCCTCTGCCATGGCAGAGCTACTAATTTGTAAATGCAAGATGTTAACAATGTGTCTGCTTCCATGAAAGCAGGAAGTAGACACACTGCAGATTTATTGCAGGCTTTGTATCAGCTGTAACAAAGAAATGTTTTTCCTTAAAGGTCATTATGCTGTTGCTTATCTTTCAGAGCAGAGGAGACATTTTGAGTTCAGGTTTGCTTTGAAGCAAATCTGTGAGGTTTGCGAAGTTCACATTTACAGTTGTGTTCAAAATGTGTTTTGGCCAGTTTGACATTGATTTTGATCATTTCAGTCATCTAGTGTACAATTAAATCAAAGAGGCACTTGTAAGTCAGACAAATATAACATTTATAATGAAATAACCACAAATGTCTTTTCTGTGCTCACATCATTATCAGTTTTTTATTCAGGCAGGGAACACACTTGTCTTTCAGTTTTCTGCGCGCGTTTTTCTGCATACTTTTTCTGCACACCAAGTGTGTTTCTATGCAGGAAAACACGCGCGTTTTTTCACAGCAGCTGATGTAGTTGATAGAGAAAACTGACAAAATGTGCAGAATCAGGATGCAGAATGTCAGTTTTTTTTTTCTGCGCGCGAACAACATAATAAGTGTGAACTAGCTCATTGATTAACATGAGTTCTCAGTTTTTCTGTGCAGAAAACGCGCACGAAAACAGTCAAGTGTGTTCCCTGCCTCAACCCCCAAGTGACATTCACTCTTAGTACTTAGTATAACATCCTTTTCCAGTTATAACAGCTTTTAAATGTGAAGCATAGCTTGATACAAGTGTCTTGCAGCAATCTTCGGGTATCTTAGCCCATTCTTCATGGGCAAAAGCCTCCAGTTCAGTCACATTCTTTGCAACTGGTTTCTTTAGGTTCCACCAGAGGTTCTCAATCGGATTTAAGTCTGGTGACTGTGATGGCCACTCCAAAATGTTCCAGCCTTTAATCTGCAACTCTGCTCTAGTGGACTTGAAGGTATGCTTGGGATCATTGTCCTGTTGAAAGAGCCAACATCTCCCAAGCCTCAGGTTGGTGATGAACTGCATCACATTTTAATCCACTATCTCCTGGTACTGAAGAGCATTCATGGTACCTTGCACAGGCTGAAGCTTCCCTGTACCTGCAGAAGCAAATCAGCACCAAAGCATGATTGACCCCCCCCTCCCCCCCGCCATGCTTCACAGTAGGCAAGGTGTTCTTTTCTTCATCTGCCTTGTTCTTCCTCCTCCAAACATAGCGTTGATCCATGGGCCCAAACAGTTCTAATTTTGTTTCATCAGTCCACAGAACACTACCAACCACAAAAGTTTTGGTTATATTTGGCTGACTTACAAGTGCCTCTTTGATTTAATTGTAAACAAGATGACTGAAATGATCAGAATCAATGTCAAACTGGCCAAAACACTCAATTTCAGTAGGGGTTGAATCATTTTGAACACAACTGTAGATACTTACCTCCATCTTCCAGAGACTTCCCCCATTTCCCTGCACTTCTCTGGTCCAGTGCAGAGTCCCCTGAAGCGAAGCAAGGCAGCTTCTATAAAAGCTATCACTGCGGCTGTGTGTGTGTGTATACATACATACATACATACATACATACATACATACATACATACATACATACATACATACATACATACATACCTAGCAAACACTTCTCAGCTCTCTGCTTCTACAGCAAAGAGAGCTGATTTTCAGCAGATAAAGGAATGTAAACAAAAGATAGTGTTAACACCATTTCAATTATGGTCAGAAGCTGCCCACTGAAGCAAGGAGCTCTCCACTGAAGAACAAAGTACTGTGATTAACTGTTTCAGTGCTGTTTAGCTACATTTTTTTGTGGTTGTAGATTTTATGCTGTAAATAATGTTTTAGAGCAAAGAAGAAACGCTGAGTTTCAGACTACTTTAAAGCAATTAGCAAAATGCATCTGTGCTACAGACACCACATTGTAGAACTGCCATGTGCCCTGATCTGTATTGTACACAAAACGGTTTGAATAAAAAGCACAATTAACCGTAATGCTGCCAGTAGACAGAATTCTATTTTCATGGTTTCTTTTTAGCTAGTGTTCTCATGTTTTGTCCATTATCTAAATAATTGAGGAGCATTGCATGGCGGCAGCCATGTATTCCCGCTAACTGCAATGATTTTGTTGTTACAAGGTTTTCTGAACAAACAGATTTCAGATCTTACGGTTTTGCCATTAAACTCCTGCAGAGAGATCAAATAATTTCCATAGCTTCAGGCTGTCGAATGACAGAAATTGTCCAACATACTACAAGAGCTGTTTCTTCAGGGAAACCGTTGTAAGGAAACCTTTGCGGGAAAGATATTAAAATCTGTTAGTACAGTGTTAGTACAAGCAGTGTCTACAGCAAGTGCAATTTATTTATCAGAACACCTGGAGAGACCCCAAACCAACAGGGGTACATTTAGCAAAGCACTAATATTGATTTGCAAATGCTTTACTATCAGGAATCAATTGCACCTTACTTGTAATGTGTACTTGCGCTTGTGATGGATAGTTCCCCATAATCTGCAGCGGATTTGTTATTGAAGTTGCTACCGCAACAAGCACAAAATTAGGGAGATTATGGTATACAGGTCATAGGTTAATGAATGAGGTAGGGACTTTAGATTTGTTCTTAAATTAACCTGAATCTGTCCATCATGTGATCATACTGGTTGCATGATTCTCTAGGAGTTCTAGTACACATGCATTTTTTTTTTCTTCTTCTATGTAGAACCTCCTTGATGAGCTGATGTCGCATCACTTTAAAGGCTTGTTCACACTACAAGAGCTTTTCTAAGCTCTTTGTGATTTTTAAAACTCTTGCTAATGTAATCCCATGTGTGTGTTCTCACAGGAGCAATGTGATTTTGTAAAAATCCCCCATAGCCAGTGTTCTTCCCAGGGCTTATTAGGCGGGCGGGCCGCCCGGCTGTTTTACAACCCTTGCCCGCCTGTTTTGAAACCCTGCCGGCGCCAAGTATTTATCCTCTCTGAGCAACGATCTTCGAGAAAATGGCGGCCACACAGCCTGGAGCCGGGGACACTTTCGCCGACGTTTCCTCACAGTGGAATAAGCCCCTCTCCCAGTCTCTAGCAGCGATGAACTGGGCGGGATGAGTCGGCGTCCTCCACCAATGAATGCACGTCAGCCCCGCCCACCGGTCAATAGGAGGCTGCCTTGTCGTGGACCCGGTGGTTGGCACGCGGGCCGCTGGCTGGCAGAGACGGATGGTGGGATCATTTACGAGTTTTTCAAATTTAAAGCGGAACTGAAAGAAAAAAAACCAACAAAGTGTTTCACTTACCTGGGGCTTTTGCCGGCCCCTTGCAGCCTTCCTGTCCCACGCCGTTCCTCCACGATCCTCTGTTCACCCGCCGCCAGCTAGTTTCATTACCGCCGACATGGCAACTGCACCTGCACGCCCCAGGCCACACGTATCTTTCTTCGCGTTCCCACCCGCAATAGCGTCCTGCTATTAGCGCAGAATAAAGTAGTAGTAGGAGGCGCCCTTGTTGTATGATTTGCACTTAAGCTTGTTAAAATAAACAGTAAAATATATAGTAGATCGCCTACCTTAAGAATGGACTCTCCACTCGGTAGGATGGATGTAAGAATTTAATAATGATAAGCACTCAGGACAACGCGTTTCGCGGTATAAGCCGCTTCATCAGGTCAATATAGTGCTGTGGTCAGCAGTGGAAATACTGGGCGCCCAGTATTTCCACTGCTGACCACAGCACTATATTGACCTGATGAAGCGGCTTATACCGCGAAACGCGTTGTCCTGAGTGCTTATCATTATTAAATTCTTACATCCATCCTACCGAGTGGAGAGTCCATTCTTAAGGTAGGCGATCTACTATATATTTTACTGTTTATTTTAACAAGCTTAAGTGCAAATCATACAACAAGGGCGCCTCCTACTACTACTTTACTCCGAGTCTAACATCCCACAATTGTAGGATTGTTATTTCTTGCCACAAATTTGTGGTAAGATACCTTTTTTCGAAGGAGCTGCGACCACCTACCCCAAAGACCGAGTGGAGACGGGTTTTCTCCAGATGCGTATTCGAGTGGTTGCCTCTCCAAGCAACCTATACTTGTGAGTAGCATCATTTGCATATCTAGACCAGATTGCAAGGATAATACACTATAGGGGCTCCCGGTGTCTCTGTGGTTTTTTTCTTTTTCGTTACACATTAGCGCAGAATGCTATTGTGAGCGGGAATGCGAACAAAGATACGTGTGGCTCGGGGCGTGCAGGCGCAGTTGCATTGACTTACAAGTTGACGGTACGACAGTAATGAAACTAGCTGATGGTGGGAGAATGGAGGATCGTGGAGGACCGGCGTGGGACAGGAAGGCTGCAAGGGGCTGGCAGAAGGCCCAGCTAAGTGAGAAACTTTTTTTTTTCCCTTTTAGTTCTGCTTTAAAAAGCTCCTGCAGTGTAAACCAGCCCTAAAGGACAACTGTAGCAAGAGGGATATGGAGGCTGCCATATTTATTTACCTTTTATGCAATACCAGTTGCCTGGCTATCCTGCTGATCCTCTAATACTTTCAGCCATATGCAGATCAGGTGTTTCTGACATTGACAGATCTGACAAGATTCAGGCACTACTGCAGCCAAGTAGACCAGCATGAATACCGGGCAACTGCTATTGTTTAAAAGGAATTAAGTATGGCAGCCTCCGTATTCCTCCAACTCCAGTTGTCTTTTTTTAGGTATCTGGTCAAGGGACTAAAGTCACTCGCCACTCTGTATCCCAGTCTGTCACTGCTAAACATGGCAGTTTTAAGCTAGTCATATACAGGTCAGTTGTGGCGTGATATTATACGTCACTTAGTCTTTATCAGATTGAAATTCGACTGGATAGTGAATGATTCCTACACCACACAGAAAAATTATATATATAATCTGTATATCTATATCTCTATCTATCTCTACACACATGTAGGTACATGTATGTATATGCTTAGACATGCATGTATGTATATGCATGTATGTGTATGTGCATGCATGTATGTACATGTGTACAGGGCTGTGGAGTCGGAGTCGGGGCAATTTTGGGCACCCGGAGTTGGAGTTGTTGATTTCATAAACTGAGGAGTCTGAGTCTGATGATTTTTGTGCAAAATCCACAGCCCTGTTAAGTATTAGGCTAAGGAGTCTGATTCAGAGCCATTTTGGCTACCTGGAGTCGGGGTTTTATAAACTGAGGAGTCGGAAGATTTTTGTCCCAACTCCACAGCCATGTATGTGGATGGATGGATGGAATGGATGGATGGATGGTATGGATGGATGGGATGGATGGATGGGATGGATGGATGGATGGATAGATAGATAGACTTTAGCCTCATTTGTCTCTATTCACAAGTTTGTAACTTGATCTCTCCTCTCCCCTGTGTCAGATGGCAGGAAAGCTTATTAGAAAGCACAGGATAGTAGCAATATAGCCATTTGGTTCCCAACTGCTTCTGAGCTAAGTGCTTCTGCCATACTGTTACCGATTTTTGCCCTGATTTTGACAGTACATTTGTACAGTTTCAAAATTCTTAAGTGTCTTCATAAATTTAATTAATTCACAAAATTTGTGTTCTAGTCTTTTATTTATATGCAGAATGTCTACCAGGCTTTTATTCTGTCATATTTTGGTAAATAATGACTTAAGAATTGGAGGCTAAAAATTCTAGAAAAAAAGTACCGCTTTTGACTCATAATTCCATACGCAAATGCACCGCCAGGGAGGTTAATGGTAAAGAACCACAAAGATCCAACAAGCATACAGACTGTTTCAGACTGGTTGATCCTCATCTGTGCATGGCATGGATTAATGTGGCTCAATGAGGTAGGACTTGAAACACCCATTTGCAAATACATTTTGTTTTTAAAGTACAGTAGATCTTCAGTGTTTAAAAGAAAAAAAAGTTTCACTTACCTGGGGCTTTTACCGGCCACCTGCCGACGTTCTGTCCGGTCCTCAAGGATCCTCCGGTCCCCCGCCTCGGCTCACTTTTGTTACTGCTGATGAAGGCATCTTCACCTGCGCTCGTCTTTGCTTGCACTCCTGGCAACGGGAATGAGGACATGCACCCCCATGCAGGCGCAGTTGCCGTTGACTTGTAAGACAGCAGAAGTGAAAGTGAGCCGCGGCGGGGACTGGAGGAATATTTTTTTTTTTTTTTTTTTTTTTTACTACATTGAAAATCTGCTTTAAAGAGAATCTATACTCTAAAATTTTCATAGCAAAAAGCATACCATTCTATTCATTATGTTCTCCTGGGTTCCTCTGTGCTGTTTCTGCCACTCTCTGCTGCAAACCTGGCTTGTAATTGCCAGTTTTAGGCAGTGCTTACAAACTAACCAGCTTGTGATAGGCTCACATAAGCAGAGTGTGTGAGTCATACAGAGCTGGCAGGGGGTCCGGAGGGGGTGTGTATAGCTTCTACTAATCATGAGCAGCCCTGCACATTCCACACATTCCAGCCTTAGCCTGACTGTGCCAACAGAAGAAAACAGACTAGATGATATAACAGAGATAACACAGCCACTGTGCAATTAGGAAAGGCTGCAGTAAGCCAGAGCACATTAGAACAGGCAAAGGAACTTATAGGATAGAAGAACTAAGGCTGAACATTTTGTTACAGAGTCTCTTTAAAGAGACTCTGTAACAACAAAAACCTCCCCTGGGGGGTACTCACCTCGGGTGGGGGAAGCCTCCGGACCCTAATGAAGCTTCCCACGCCGTCCTCTGTCCCACGGGGGTCTCGCCGCAGCCCGCCGAACAACAGCCGGCGACTGTGCCGACTGTCAGTTCAATATTTACCTTTGCTGGCTCCAGCGGGGGCGCTGTGGCGACTTTCGGCACGGAAATAGACGGAAATACCCGATCTCCGTCGGGTCCGCTCTACTGCGCAGGCGCCGGAAACTTGCGCCTGCGCAGTAGAGCAGACCCGACGGCGATCGGGTATTTCCGCCTACTTCGGCGCCGAGAGGCATCAGAGCGCCTGCGCAGGAGCCAGGAAGGTAAATATTGCGTCACCGCTGCACGGAGGGCTACAGCGAGACCCCCGAGGGACGCAGGACGGCGTGGGAAGCCTCATTAGGATCCTGAGGCTTCCCCCACCCGAGGTGAGTACCCCCCAGGGGCCGTTTTGTCGTTACAGTTCCTCTTTAAGAAGGCAATTTTTTTTGGTTTACATAGCATTTTAGTAAGAGTGCTTTTTTTCTTTTTTCTTTTCTTTCTTTTTTTTTTTTTTTTGCCCCTTACACCCTCCTAGGTGTTCTGGTTCACCATGAGCTTGTAACCCTGTGTATCAGGAATGCCATGATATCCCTAGTCAGGAAATGAAACTGAAACATTTCACAAGCCTCTTAATTTGATACATGGGCTGCACTGTGGTGTAGTATATAGAACTCTTGCATTGCTGTGATCTGGTCCCTAGTACAAATCGTGACACCTTCCCCTTGCATAGCAACAGAACACGCCGGACTAGTGAGATGACTGTACAACCTTGGCCCTGTAATGTTACCCGGAGGGATTGAATCGCAATCCCTGTTGGGCAACATGCCTCGTACATGTGTACAAGGCTTTAGTGACAAAACTAGATACTCAATGTAAAAGCGCTGCAGAAGATCTCAGTGCTGTACAGATAATATAATAATAATTCAATCCTAACAGCTTTTCCTAATGAACACCATCTGAGGCACTATTTTATAATAGTATTTTTCTCTTGATATACAACACTTATCATTCCCAAATCTCAGTACGTCCGATGCAATTCTCTTTTTCTCCTAAGTTTTCTTGTAGGAGATCATTTTTCATCTTCTGTTTAAATTAACTTTTTAGCACTGCAATTGAAAAAGGAGAAAAAGTGAATGTTATCAGGCTCAGTGTCTCTTAACGTTAAATTGAGATACTTGGGATGTTGACCTGCAGCTGGAGGTGATGTATTTAGCTAATCAAAATATACTCTCATGACAAATTAATACAAAGTCTGGCTAGGCTGGTAGTTCATTCATCACTGAATACTTCCCTTTATTGTTGCCAATGTTTCAGGAGGTGTGAATCGCATGATGCAACGAGGTAGTCTGCTGGCCTAAAGTCTAAAGTTTATGGATCAGATTTTATAATTTTATTAGCACAGTTTTGCACAGAAACCATCCTATATAATAATCCCTAACTGTCCTTCCGTCATCATTTGTCCCTGTGTCCGTGTGAAAACTGAACTGCACACGTGCACGCAGTTCAGCCGGCTCGCGCTGTCCCTGTGGTTACTAGGGAAACAGGGACACACAGCGCAGAGCTGGGAGGATGATGCAGAGAAGGATGATGCGGTCAGGGGGACGGGTACGCGCTGTGGCGGCGGTGGTGACAGACCTAGAGTCTGGGCTTAGGTCACTAGTTATAAAATCTCTTTTAGGTGCATTATAAGAGATATGTTGATGGAAATGAGAAGCATTTTATACCTTTTTTTTTATATATTTCTTGTACCGTTTTTTATATTTCTGGCTATAAGACAATTTCTCATGGATGGGAGATTATGGAAGTCTGCATGGCAATTTTGATAATGAAGGGTTAAGGCCTGGTTCACATTGCACAGATAAAAAACTGATCTGTGGAATGCATCAGTTTTTCATCTGACTGTCCATTCCATTAGTGTGAGATTATTATTATTATTATTATTATTTAGTATTTATATAGCGCCAACATCTTCTGCAGCACTGTACAGAGTATATATAGGCTTGTCACTAACTGTCCCTCGGAGGAGCTCACAATCTAGTCTCTACCATAGAGGTTGGTGCAATCCGGAAAAATCTCTCCATCCCCAAACTTGTGGAACGGACCGAACAGATCCGTTCTAATGGAGCCTGCAGGTCATTTCAGTTATCCTTTCCATATTAATAGTTACACAGGTTGGAGGGCGCCCCAGGTGATGTGGTGGCGATGTGTATGTTACAATAACAAGTAATAGTAAAAAAGAGGTATTCTCACCTCAATTAAGACTTTAAGATTAGGCTATACAAGACTATTTTATTGCACAATAAGACAACACATTTTGTGAGACCAAATGCTCACTTCCTCAGGTCAATGGTGTGTCCATTTTGGCACACCTTTGACCTGAGGAAGTGAGCATTTGTTCTCACGAAACGTGTTGCCTTATTGTCTTGTGTATCCTAATTTTAACCGGTTCGGCCTATCTGGACGAGCTTACTCGTCCAGATAGACACTGCTGCTTTCCATGCGTGGTGCGCTCGCGCACCCGCCGCTAGCCCCCCGATCAGTGAATGGGAATATAATTCCCATTCACCGATCTAACTTCCCTGCAGAAATACCGACGCTTTCTATCCAGAGAGCACGGTATTTCTGCCCCAGGAAACTTGTCCTCTGCATTTTAGTTCCTGGATGCGAGATCGTTCGCATGCAGGACTTTTCTCACTGTGGCCATCTTGTGGCTGAATAGTAAACTGCACCCACATACATTTTAATACAAACAATTATATTGCTTTACATTTAAAATTGGCAGTTTCCCTCCCACACCAAAAATTACCCACATACATTTTTTATAAAAAAATTAAAATAAAAAAAAACAATAAAAAAAACAAAAAACAAATAGTTACCCAAGGGTCTGAACTTTTTAAATATGCATGTCAAGAGAGTATGTTATTATATTATTTAAAATTATAGGCTTATAAATAGTGTTGGACGCAAATTGAAAAAATGCACCTTTATTTCTAAATGAAATATCGGCACAAAAATTGTGATAGGGACATCGTTTAAAAGGTGTAATAACCGGGACAGATGGGCAAAATACATGAGTTTTAATTACGGTAGCGTATATTAATTTCAAACTATAATGGCCAAAAACTGAGAAATAATGAATTTTTTTCATTTCTTTCTTAATCCTCCTGTTAAAATGGATTTAGAAAAAAATAATTCTTAGCAAAATGTACTACTAAAAGAAAGCCTAATTAGTGGCGGGGAAAACAAGATATAGATCAATTCATTGTGATAAGTAGCAATAAAGTTTTATAGGCGAATGAATGGGAGGTGAACGTTGCTCGGATGCATGAGATTTTCGGCACTGCGATGCTGAACCGGTTAAAGTCTTAGTTGAGGTAAGAATACCTCTTTTTTATTTTATTTTATTTTTTTTTATAAACTATTACTTGTTATTGTGACATACACATCGCCACCAGATCACCTTAGGCGCCTCTCAGCCCGTGTTTCCAGTTGTATACCTTGTGGGGGGGAGGGGGGGGAAGGGCCTTTGGTCTTACTTTTTAGAGAGAGCGACCTACCTGAGATAGTGCCTCTTCAAAACACAACTGATAGAACTGGATGTTGCGTGTCATAGTGCAGTACTGCTGATTATCGGACAAGGGCAGTGTTTCTCAAACCTGTCCTCGTGACTCCCCAACAGTGTATGTTTTGCAGGCAACCTAACCTATGCACAGGTGAGGTAATTAGTGTATCTCCACTACATGAAATCCACCTAGTTGAGAACCTAATAACCCCACCTGTGCATAGGGGAGGTTGCCTGCAAAACATGCACCGTTGGCGAGTCAAGAGGACAGGTTTGAGAAACAGTGGACTAGGGGATTGCATCCAGAATGGTATTTCTCTAAACATATTTTCTTTTTAGTGCAAATAAAATCATCTCCGGTCTTTGTCCAAACACCTTATCAATGCTGCCAGAATATTGATAGCACGGCATTGGAAAACGACACAGTCTCCCTCAGTGAAGGAGTGGATACAGGAGATTAAGAGTATTAAACAAATGGAGAATATCACATCGACCATACACAAACGAGACAAACAATTTAGCAGGACGTGGGCCCTTTGGTCTGAATTTGAGGAGACGGATGAGGTTTATGAGATAATCTGTAGAGTATACAGGGACGATACCCCTGGTGTTGGGCGTCTGGATGGGTGTACCAAGGGGGCTCCCCCCATCACCTCACCCTCCACGGCGGGGGGGGGGGGAGGCCTCTGATTTAACATCTCAATAGGCGGCTACTGGGCCCTCTCGAGCTAGCACATTTAGCAATAGCTTTACTTCTGACCGAACCTTCTTTTCCTTTTCCTTTCTTGTCCTCTTTCTTCCTTACCTCTGAATGTCTCTGTCTATCTGTTTGTCCTGTGCTTACCTAAGATTGCCAACACTCTGGAGGATGCAAGGCAACTAGGGTACACAGCCGGATACGTGATAAGGTTTAATACACATATGGTGGGGGTCTCGGGTGTATGATCCCTATGGGCCCCGAGCCCTCCTACCATATCACAATTGCTACCCCTCGGCTCACTGAGGGGGGAAGGCTGGAGTACACGTGGGGGCAGCCACGTGAACAATATGATAAATAAATGTCTTAAGAAACATCTTCCTGGAGGAATGTATTGCCATTCATTACACCCTTATACCCTGATGTGATTATTAACCACCGCTGGTGACACTGGTCGTCACCGGCTGCATAATTTTTCTTGGTTCTCTCTCACTGTCTAAAATGGGATAAGGAAGGCTTTGTAAGACACTTGTCTTTTTTCTGTTCCTGTTTGTTTTTTTTGTTTTTTCTGTAATGTGAAAAATTTCTAAAATAAAGAATCTTTAAAAAAAAAAATCATCTCCGGTGCTTAACCAATTCTTGAAACGTTACTAGTTGAACAGAAGAAACTTATAGCTTTCTCTTTAATTATCTGAAAATGTTTCCAGGCCGAGGCATGCGTCCCCCCCGCCGTAATTTCTTTTCCTTTTCTTTCTAGATTTTAATGAGCATGTTGGCTCCATATAATATATGAAAGCAAACAAAATCTCTCAGCACGTTAGTCAAAGCTCTTAATAAGCACCTGATATTTTCTGTGCAGGCTCAGCTCCGGTAAGGAGAATGGAGTTCTGGGTGCTGCGCCAAAAAGACACAGGTGCCGAGAAGAGCAGGGCTGGTCCATTTGTCACTTAATGGCCTGCAGCAAAGCTGCACATTCACCTTGATCTTGGCGTAACCTCCGGATGCAGGGTCTAATGTGGCCCTTGTCCCTAGCTGCTGCATCATTTGTGGGCAAAGGTTTCTAGTAACGCGAGAGCTATGTAGTGATTAGCTCAGCAGATTGAAAAAAGAAGCTTTCAGTATGTTCTTCAGGCTCCCATCCCGAGTACTAAACTCAGTCTAATGCTGGGAATACACTGTTCGTTTTGTAGCTGATTAGATGGTTTGATAATTTCCGACATGTCCGATCTCCCTTTCGATTCTTTTGCCGCTCGATTTCTGATACAAGTGAATGGAAAAAGACAAGAAAAATGAGAGGAAGATAAGAATTGAGAGCTGAATCGAGAGCAGAAACGCACGGCAGAAACGAACCGTGTTTTTTTTGTTTTGTTTTTCTGTTTTACAACAGCCAGTAAAAGGCCACAATTGGTTCTCTTGCGGAATTGAGACCTACCTTGAAAGCTGTGAGCCGACACACTTCACAGGTAATTGTGAGCTGTAATAATGGAAGGTTGAGGCAGTCATAAATGTCAGGCTCACTCAGTTTACCCAGTAAGCTCATGGTGACTTAGCTACATACACACGAGGCACGGATGTCTGCAGTTGCATGGAGACAAGCAACAGTTGAAAGTCTCCAGCAACGACAGTTGTATACAAGCAACGATTGTATACACGCGGCAACAACCTGTCTGCAACATAGCGGAAACTGTTGCTCAGCAACTTCTGTCGCAGGTTCAATGAACTGTCGGACTCACAAGAGTTGCTAGAGACTAGCATACACACGACCGCACCGACTTGAGACTAGCAACGGTTCCTGCAACAGCTGTTGCTGGCGATTGGCCAAGTCAATCGCCTGGCAACAGCTCTGATTAGCAACAGCTGCTTGTGCGCGCCTCATACACACGGAGGACCTGTCGCCGCAACATGCGCGCGCCATGTATTTCCAGCAACAGTTGTAGCCCGTGTGTATGGGCCATGATCAGAGCCACTAAAGCTACATACACATGAGGCCCGGATGTCTGCAGTTGCATGGAGACAAGCAACAGTTGAAAGTCTCCAGCAACGACAGTTGTATACAAGCAACGATTGTATACACGCGGCAACAACCTGTCTGCAACATAGCGGAAACTGTTGCTCAGCAACTTCTGTCGCAGGTTCAATGAACTGTCGGACTCACAAGAGTTGCTAGAGACTAGCATACACACGACTGCACCGACTTGAGACTAGGGACGGTTGCTGAAACAGCTGTTGCCGGGGATTGAACAAGTCAATCGCCTGGAGACAGCTCTGATTAGCAACAGTTGCTTGCGCACGCCTCATACACATGGAGGACCTGTTGCCGCAACATGCGCGTGCCATGTGTTTCCAGCAACAGTTGTAGCCCGTGTGTATGGGCCTTAAAGGCTCTTTCACATCAGAGCTCTTTTCCTGCCTTTTGACATAAAGTGAAAACTTTGCATTACCCAAGGTAAAATGAAAGTCCATACTTTTTATTTTTTTTTATTTTTTTTATTTTTTTACCTTTCACGTGTTTTGGTGCATTGCGGTTCAACACACCGGGGAGCTTTTAATTGTCTGGAGGCGGCGGTTTCCCGTCGGGTGAATTATAACTACCGCCTCTAATTAGCGTCGCACCACAACGTCCTGCGACACGCCGCAGGCTATTCCTAATGTGAAAGAAGCCTTAGGGACTAAAGGGGTCTGTAAAGGTAGATTGCCACCGACCCTCAGATTCCTTTCAGATGCCTATCAGATCAAATCTGACAAAAAAATCTCATGTGTGCCACGCACACTATTGTACTTCCTGGATTGAACAGTGTAATGCTGGGGGCCGTCGATGTGCCATGGCTCTCAACCCAACATCAATTTACCTAGATTGTACATCCGGACCAATTTCAGCTGGAAATTGATCGATCCGGTGACTGACTGCATTGATTTTTAACCGATGCGATCAAAATGTTCAATGAACAAAAACATATAAAATGCGAATTTAAGTATAAAGCATTTACACTTTTTTTTGTTTTAAGGAGGCAGTTTTGTGTGGGACGAGTCCCCCCTTCATTTTTTTTTTCTTCCCTGGGGTGACAGGCCTGAAATTCCCCTGGCTGTCACTATAGTGCCCTGCACACAGGAGATCAGGGTTCGGATCTTGGCTCTTCTTGTTCAGTAAGCCAGCACCTATGCAGTAAAGGTGTCCTTGGGCTAGACAGCCTGCTACTGCCTACTTAGCGTGCCCTAGTAGCTGCAGCTCAAGGGCTTTGAGTCCACCAGGAAAAGTTTTTACCTGTGCGATTTTATTTTTTTTATTTTTTATTTTTCCCTTTTTTTCCCCCCCCTTACTTCCTTCTTCTTATGGACACTGGGTGGAAGTCCATCTAGGATATGTCTGATGTAAAGGACACAATGGAGGCCCTGTGAACCTCTGCTGTAGCGGTGCACACTACAATGGGTTTATGGCATGCACAAAGTCTTAGGGATGAGGTCTTAATGTTTTGGCTGATCAGTGTTTGTTTAGCATAATCTTTTAGCGGTCAGGCTTAAATGTGCCTTCTGGCTCTAGGTGTGAAAGGATGGCTTGCGGTTTCCCTCCCTTGAGCTGCCTGTTTAGCATAGTGATGTTCTCTCTCTATACGCCGCAAACAGGGGCAACTATAAGATGAGTAATTATCACATGGGGTGAAAATCCGTTCATGTGCTTGGTGACTGTAGGAGTACTGTGCACATTGACGTTATAATGTACCAGTGGCAAGCTGTGCTACCAGTATGCAGAGCAGCATGTGGTGGCTGAGCGAAGCCAGTGACTCTGTATCGCCGTATAGCTTACGCAGTGACTCGCGCTGACTCTCAGCCTTACAAGTACAGCAAAATAATAATGGACATAATCGCGGTAATGTGTGCCACAGCTGTTCACAACTGGGATGTAATAATCCAAGTTTTCCTTGGCAGCAGAGAGTGTTGCTTTTTTAATTTCGCCACTAAAGCCTCATCTACACGGGTAGATGAGGCTGCGGTCCGGCGGCTCGATTAGCTGCCGGATCGCCTCTTCCGCGTGCCCGCCGCGTCCCCGCTCGGGATTAGATTCCCCGCTCGTCCCCGCCGGCGCCGCATATCTTCCGCTCGATTCCCTGCCATTGTCCCCTCGCGGGGAACGAGCAGGGAATCTGCGGTGGGGAGATCCGTCCTGTCGGATGTTATCAATCGAGCAGCATCAGCGGCTCGATTGATAAGCCACAACGCCGCCACATCTACGCGTGTAGATGCGGCTTAACACAAAAATGTGTTGAAATTGATTAGTGTAAAGTATAGTAGTAAAGTATCAGTATAGTCATAAAGGGACATGGGACATAGAGCAAATACTCCTTGGGTAATTAATGTAAAGTGTGTGTTACCATTGATCTAGGTGGCAGTCAACTAGTGGAATCCCCTGAAGACTTCTCCTGAACTTGTCCCATGAATGCCCCTGCCTTCTCTTATTGCTTAGCTCAAAATCGGATTATGATCATGCAGTTACCCAGCCCTTCTGTAGCTGTCCATGGGGCTGGCAGTCTGGCAATGAGTGCAGCTGTGAAAAATAAGACCCCATGTATTGTGCAGCGTATTACTCATGGAGGATGAGGAAACACCCAGGCTTTTTGTGATTAAACAGAATACAGATTCCAGGCCAGAAAATAGGTGCAGTTTGTGCAGTCATTCAGTTTAGGAATTTCATTGGCTGCAAATCAAAATGGAAAGGTATTTTTTAATAGAACATTGAACTATTTAAACATTTGTACAGCACAATATTGTGCACAATGAGTACAGTATAATGCATTGCATGCAATGCATTGTATTACACTCATCATGTGATAAATGGTAACATTTTATGCACGTTATTCTACTTGTGAATACACCTCTTTGTCCCTTTATAATTTTTTATTTTGACTTCAAGTGGAACTTCAGTCAAAATGTCTACTCTGTTCCAATACATTAACACTATTATAAAGTTTTAAGAATGGGATATCTTGCATACTTGTTCAGGGTCTATGGCTAAAAGTACTAGAGGTAGATGATGTCATCTGGTTTAGAGACAGCAATGATATTGCATTATTATGCATGATGGCTGGATAATAAGGGAATTGCGATTTTTACAAAGATGACATTACTTTGGGACAAAGGCGGGTAGTATACGTATGTATGTATGTATGTATGTATGTATGTATGTATGTCTGTGTGTGTTTATATATGTGTAAGTATATGTGAATGTATGTGTATATATGTGTATGTATGTATGTGTGTGTGTGTGTGTGTATGTGTATATATGTATGTATGTATGTATGTATGTATGTATGTATGTGTTTATCTCTCTCTTTCTCTATCTCTCTCTATCTAAAAAAAAATAAAAAGTAAAATGATACAGATATATGTATATATTCTATCTGTATCATTTTTTTTTTTTTATTATTGCATATTCTAGCAGACTAGTTATATTCACATTCTCTAAGATATTAAACCTGTATTGGGCTCATGAGCTCAAGTCAGGATGCTTTATTTAACTTAAAGGGGCACTATGGTGTAAAATTTTAAATATGTGCAAAACATAGACAAATAAGTACATTTTTTTTCCGGAGTAAAATGAGCCATAAATTAGTTTTCTTCTATGTTGCTGTCACTTACAGTAGGTAGTAGAAATCTGACAGAAGTGACAGGTTTTGGACTAGTCCATCTCTTCATAGGGGATTCTCAGCAAGGCTTTTATTCTTTATAAAGATATTCCCTAAAAAACATTTAAACAATGATGCTGGCCAGCTTCCCTGCTCACTACACAGGTTTTTGGCAGTTGGACAGAGCAACTGCCATTCACCAAGTGCTTTTGAAAATAAGTAAATCCCTGAGAATCTCCCCATGAAGAGATGGACTAGTCCAAAACCTGTCACTTCTGTCAGATTTCTACTACCTACTGTAAGTGACAGCAACATAGAAGAAAATTAATTTATGGCTCATTTTACTCCGGAAAAAAATGTACTTATTTGTCTGTTTTGCACATATTTAAAATTTTAAATTTATTTCGCCATATCCCCTTCAAGGGATACTGTAGGGGGGTCGGGGGAAATTGAGTTGAACTTACCCTGGGCTTCCAATGGTCCCCCGCAGACATCCTGTGTTGGCGCAGCCACTCACCGATGCTCCGGCCCCGCCTCCAGTTCACTTCTGGAATTTCTGACTTTAAAGTCAGAAAACCACTGCGCCTGCGTTGCCGTGTCCTCGATCCTGCTGATGTTACCAAGAGCGCACAGCGCAGGCCCAGTATGGTTCAACTCCTTTTCCCCCGACCTCCCCCTACAGTATCCCTTTAAGCATTGTTTCCCAAGTGACTGCATTTGTGGGGGGGAACTGGGGGATTTCCATAGGGTAACACATACGATTTAGAGGCCACTACATTGCCTGTGGTTAACCCATAAGGTTTCATCTCAACACCAATCCTGTCCCCAAATTGCTGTCCCCAGCCCTCATACTTGTGAGAGCCAACATATACGGTAGTTGAATGCTTTGTCATTATAATCACAGCTCTGATGTAAAAAGAAAATGAAGAGTGAAGTTTTAGTTCTTGGGCAGAAAGTGAAAGGTGCACTTTAACGTTGCATTGGGCTCACAGTTAAAATACTTTGCACATTTTTAGCAACATTTAATTTGATGGAGCTTTTACAGTCAGCTTAACTATTACATACAGGGTGTCTATTCTTAGGACGCTTAGGAGAGCTCATATGAAAGCTGCATGTACTTCTGTATTATCTGTCATCTTTGTTATAATTCTTTTAATACAGATTATAACAATCCATTTTATTGAAGTAACAGGCAAAGTGTCTTCAGCACTTCGGAAAGGAAGTCAGATACGTCTCTGATGTCACTTACAGCTAAACCAGATGACACCATTCTGGCAAAGCGACCTGGAAAAGCTGCAGATACGCAGAAAGGGAAACCTGCTCCCTATATGAGAACAGAACAGCGGTTTAGCTTTTATTTTGTAACCTGCTCAAGAAAAATGAGGACTGGAAAGTAATTGGATGCTGTGGGCAACATATCCACTTTCATTTGCTCCAGTTTTTATAATTGAGCCAAATGGAGGCTGACAAGCCAGAGAATGCCTTTTCATTATGGAGGAAATAACTCCAAGGATGTTTTACAACACACTCTTATTTTGTCCACATGAAATGACCGTGGCCGATCGAGAGACGGCAGTCCAGCTATTTGTTTAATTAACAAGAAACCTACTCACTGACCTACACCTCCCGTATGCTCATAACATGCTGAAAGCAGTGCTGTATGGTGTGCATGATTATAGAAAAAATATATATCCGTAGCTGAAGATCAAACAAGCATATTTGAGCTGCTCTTGCACAAGTTCAACACCCAGCACATCCAGTAAAAGGGAGCACTTACTAAGAGGGGAAAAACAAAACAGGACGACATGCAGTATAACATTATTTATATTGCGCTTTTCTCCTGGCGTACTCACAGCACTTCAGAGTTGTAGCCACATAAGGCACGCTCCGTGGGTGACCAGGAGCGTAAGGTATCCTTGCCCAAAGACTCCTACTTTTTACGTGTTGGTTTGAGCTGGGATCTGAACCCTGGTCAAAGGCTCAAACCCTACATCAAAGGCAGCACTCTCTACCAGTATATGCTGTCCAGCACAAGGTTTTGGACTCACACATGCCCAGTTCAGTTGTGCTTGTTGACAGTAGCAGGTCCTCCTGCTCGGCTGGTTTCCAGTTTGTGCTGTAGATGGTCCTGGAATGGGGAGCCTAGGACTGCTATGGGATCTTCAGCTTTAGGTAATTAAAAGGGGGCACTCTTAATATTACAATTTTATTAACAGTTCAGGTGCCGTCCCGTGGGCCAAATCTGGCCCTCGGAGCCATCAGATTTGGCCCTCAGGTGGTTTCCCCACTTTGCATTATGTTTGGCCCACTCTAGAGCACCAGACAAGCTATATTGGAGGGTAAGCCCAAGTCAACAGGTAAGTCATATGGTGAGGGGGACAGCACTAGATACCAGGGAACTGTACAGGAGAGGGAAGGGGCCACTAGACAGCAGGGAACTGAATAGGGAAAGAAGGGGGCCACTGGACACCAAGAAACTGTACAGTGGAGGCAGGACCACTAAACATCAGGGAGTTTTATATGGGATAGAGGGGGGGGGGGGGGGGAGATTAGACACCAAGACACTTTATAATGGAGGGTAGCCACTAGACATTGAGGTCGGCCCGAGACTTGGTCTCAGAGCTCAATTTCGGCCCACTTTGAATTTGAGTTTGGCACCCCTGCTTTAAAGCAATTCAGATACTCGCCTATGAAGAGGGAAGGCTCTGGATCCCATAGAGCCTTCCTAGTCCTCCCTGTGTCCCCTCGGTGCACCGCTGTCCCCACTGTGTCTTTCGCGCTCCTTGGGTAGGCTTCAGACAAACTCAGGTCTCAGAGTACTTCCAAGGACAAGCAGCTCCTCAATGTTCATGTGCGACTCTGTGGTTGTGCTGTATGAAGCCATTTGTCTTCTGAAGTACTCAGAGATACGAGCACTCCAGAGGGATGCCAAGGTAGAGCCGAAGACTTATTCAACCTAGAAGTGGAGGGCAGAGGCACAGAGCTGCGAAAGCTCTATAGGATCCACAGCCTTCCCTTTCCACAGGTGAGTAACATATTTTTTTTTTTTTTTTTTTTTTTTTTATTACTTTTGCTTCAGGGTTGCTTTCCAGTCCAAGTGTGGTACAATGACATTGGAACTTAGTTGATACAATGCGCAGCACTTCAGTCCAAGTTTCAGTTGCAGTGGTAGAGCCAATCCTCTTGCTGTATTTAGACTGGAACCTGAACTGAGAAGTTTATGGAGGATGCCACTTTTATTTCCTTTTTAAAGAGACACTAAAGCGGAGATTTTTTTTTGATATAATGAATTGGTTGTGTAGTATGGATAACTACTAGAACGTTAGTAGCAAAGAAAATGGTCTCATATTTTTATTTTCAGTTGTACCTTTTTGTTTTTGTTTTTTGTAATAACATTGCATCATTCTCTAATCACACTCCACTCAGCATTCTTAATGATTTCACAGAGCAGGCTAATGAACTTTTGAACTTTTCCTCTGCAGAAAAAACAAAATACAGTGACACTTGAGACAATAAGCTTCAGAAGACAGAGCTCTCTGCAACTTTGAGGCTGCTTACACACAGGGACGTTACAGGCGCACGTTAGTGCAGCCTGTAACGCTCCAACGCACAGCAATGTAACACAAGTGGGCTGTTCACACTGCCCACGTTGCGTTACATGTAACGCTGCACGTTCTGCCGAAAGTGCACCATGCTACGGCGTTACAGCGGCTTAAGCCGCGTTAGACTGTTTGCACATGCACAGTCATGTTGGGGAGGAGCGGAGAGCGGCCAGGCACATGGCTAATTAATATTACCTGCACGTTGTGACGTGCAGTGTTTACTTCCTGGTGCGGCCGCTCTGTGCGTCCAAGAGTACGCATCACGGACGCCAGAGTGAGCTGCACAACGCGGCTCACTCTGACGTCCACATAGAAGAGCACCAGGCCTTGCGTTAGGTGCACGTTATGCGACCTTAACGTACTACCTAACGCAACGTCTTGGTGTGTAACTAGCCTGAAAGTACTCTCTTTGAAAGCTCTTCTGTACTACACATACAAATCATATCATAAGTTTATTTTAAAATCAGAGTCCCTTTAAAGAGGAGCTGTCAGCCATACTATCTCAGGAAAAAAAACCAAATATATAAGTAGATAAATACTTGCTCTACTTACGTAATATATGTATTGCACTGTCCACGTTATGATTCCTGTGAATTTTATAAAGGAAAAGTAGAGAATCCTATTCTAGACATTGTCCATATTTACTGTGGCTATTTTGAAGCCAGTTGTGATGTAGTATCCACCCTTAGTCGTCTTCCTGATTTGCCCGCCCTTCACTATAGAAAGTGCATTGTTTCAGCCTGATAAATTGTAGCCAATCAGAGAGGAACAGAGGTGTGGGAGGGGAAAACAGGAGGGTAAGAGGCTTCAGCCAATCAGGCCAGAAACCCACTGGGACCGCTTTGTAAGCGTGAGGGATTTGAAAAAGCTCTTGGTAATGCAATGCTATGGGGGATTTTTATAAAATCACATCACTCAAGTGGGATCACACCCATAGCATTACATTAGCTAGAGCTTTTCAAATCACCAAGCGCTCAGAAAAACTCTCCTAGTGGGTTTCTAGCCTCAGGCTGCATTAGTTAAGTCTGAGGGGAAGTAGAGAAGCAAAAAAGGACAACCTAGCATGCCCTGCAACTTCTCTTTTGTGTACCACATTTTCTGTGTTCCAAATAAGAGTCATGTAAACTGGGGAATGATCAATTATCAACAAGAAAAGTAATAGTGATTTTAACTTTTGGAATGCCTGATTAGCATCCTTATTACTTGTTTACCAGATAAAAATAAAGAATTGATTTTATGCCCGACAGTTACTCTTTAAAATGACCCTGAATAGACGCCGTGAATATGCATATAAGCGTACCCACGGCTATTTGGAGGAGACACTTGCCGGCCCCTTAGGTAAGCACTCCTGCTTATGGGCTGCTGGCTGGTGACAATTACATGGGATCCAGCAACTCCGCTGAAAGTCGCGCTGCCTCGGAAGATGAAGCCTGCTGGTTCTCTTTGTGCATGCGCAGGCTTCCTGGGTCCAGGGCAACAATATCCGTTGCCTGGGAGTCCTGCTGGTCGGTTTGGCTGCAGTAGTGTCTGAATTTGGCTTCAGTAGCGTTTGAATAATATCAGAAACAAAGCAAGCAACTAATCTTGTCAGATTTGACAGAAATGTCTTAACACCTGATCTGCATATGCTTGTACAGGGTCTATGGCTAAAAGTATTAGAAGCAGAGGATCAGCAGGACAGCCAGGCATCTGGTATTGCTTAAAAGGGAATATGGCATCTTCCATATACCTCTCGCTTCAGGTTCCCTTTAAATTTCTTATCGTAGTGACAAATTTGCTTTAAATTCGCTTTAAAGGAATCTTGAAGAGAAAAGACTAAGACAAGTGCCATTTGTGACGTCCGTTTTCAAAGTGCTTCTGTTTGTGCCTCGCTGTTGTGCGGCCTCTTATTTGTGATGAGTCAGAGTGTATGAACTTGTTCTGACTCACTGTGACTCAGGCAGCTGCATAATTCTTGCAGGCATATGTTTTAGACCCCAACAGAGATGCACAGCAACTGAACTAAGGGCATTTTTTACAAATGTGATAGCGATTAGAAAGATTTTGCATTCCATTCACTTCCGGCTACCTTAAAAAATAAAGCTGCATACAGAATGTGGATAAATGTTGCCTGAAATGATACTGGTTTTCAGAGACAGTTTGTCCGCGATCTCTGTGAAGAGGAGATGCTCAGCTCTCTGCCAAGTGGCTTGCTCTGTCCTGGGGGGCGGGGGTAAAATGCGCAGTAGGCACGCTGCTGTGTTGCATTGGGGAAATATAATAGGAGTTGGCCTAAGTCTTCCACCTACTTCCAAGATCAGAGTATACACAACAGATTGATTACTTCAAGGGGCAAAAGTAAACTGTACATAGTTTGTGCTGTTTCATTCAGGGCTGTGGAGTCGGTCCAAAAATCCACCGACTCCGACTCCTCGACTCCGACTCCTCTAATTTGCATATTACAATTTTGTTGATTAAAAGTATGTAACATGAAATTCGTCTCTTAACTGCCAACGCTTAGGAATTTTACAAGACAACTGAAGTGAGAAGGATATGTAGACTACTATATTTATTCCCTTTAGACTAAAACTAGTCCTTGGTAAGAGTACTTGAAAAAGGTACAAACTGGAACAAAGAACATCTATCAGGCCCTAGGCAATGTAAGTGTGGGTACATGTAAGAATGATGTGCAGGTACTCTGCAGGGGAATGAGGAGATTCTTCCTCTATTACACATTCTTAATGCACAATCTGAACCATGTTTATGGGTGACAGACAACACCTCTGTGTTCAATGTGCACAGCATTCTCAGTGGATTCCCTGCAGCTCTGTGGGGAGTGCATATGTAGAGTATAGTACTACTGTGTAACAAAGTAAACCTGAGACAGATGAAATTAAAGTTTTATACATACCTGGGGCTTCCTCCAGCCGCCTTCAGGATAATCAGTCCCTCGTTGTCCTCCTCCACCACCTGGATCTTCTGCTATGAGTCCAGGTACTTGAGCCAGTCGGGCGTAGTGCGCATGCACACACTCCGCCGCCAGGAGCATACTACACCTGTGCAGCACTATTGCGCAGGTGCAGAATGTTCCTGGCTGTGGGAGCGGCATGCGGCCGGACAGCGCTGACTGGCTGAATTACCAGGACTCATAGCAGAAGATCCGGGTGGTGGAGGACAGCGAGGGACTGATTAGCCTGAAGGGGGCTGGAGGAAGCCCCAGGTATGTATAAAACTTTACTTTTCATCCGTCTCAGGTACCCTTTAATTTGTAGTCACCAAACCAAATTTTAACATATCAAATTATTTGATTTCATCAGCAAAGGGAGTGCATACATTCGCATGAACCAGCATCAATGCAGAATTATTTCCATCTCATTGACCATCTCTATTAGTGACACAGCTACACATCAGGCTTTATTCTTACAGAATAGATGTTATTTAGTATATATAAGAGATTCCTGTGTACACATCATATATACAGTCACAATCAGATATGTATATCTGACCTTAAAAATACGGGGACTGCTTTATTGAAGCAGCACAAGTAACTAATTTTGATTGGTTTATTTCATTTTTGTAGACTAAGCACAGCTATTACTGTATATATACTGTATATATACATTATTTTTAATGACTATTATCTGAGAAATAGAACATTTTATCATATTTTCTATTTTAATTACAGTTACAAATTCATTAGGAGTCGGAGTCGGTGCATTTTTTCCCGACTCCGACTCCAGGCACCCAAAATTGCCCGACTCCACGACTCCGACTCCACGACTCCGACTCCGACTCCACAGCCCTGGTTTCATTCTTGCCCTTACTAGCCTGCAGCACTATTTTACCCATAATGTGCTTTTGGTAAACCATGAAAAGCCTTTGTCACATCTTCTCTGCCTTGTAGTGAAAATGCAGACGTCCCACAGGCTGCATCACACACTTTGCATCTGTACCAGTCATTTCGTTGCTTTCTTGACTGGTCCAATGGGAGTAGGCGGAGACGGCATGGATGGGAGCAGCACATGACTGACAGCTGTATGGCTTTGTGCTGCATTTGTGAGGACTAAGCTAGGAATGCTGGTGGTCTGATTACATCAGTTACCTGCTGGAATTTTATCTAATAACAGGTGGAGAAAGATGTGCTCCAGAAATTGATGTCTGGCACTGACACCTAGTCTATTAGTGTGTGGCCAACTTAACTCGCTCTTAAAGGGAACCTTAACTGAGAGGGATATGGATGTTTCCTTTTAAACAATACCAGTTGCTTGGCGGTCCTGCTGATCTCTTTAGTTGCAGTAGTGGCTGAATCATACACCTGAAACAAGCACAGAGTTAATCCATTCTGACTTCAGTCAGAGCACCTGATCTGCATGCTTGTTGAGGGGCTGTGGCTAAAAGTATTAGAGACACAGGATCAGCAGGAGAGCCAGGCAACTGGTATTATTTTAAAAGGAAAAATCCATAGCTTTCTCAGTTTAGGTTCCCTTTAAAGGACTATCACAACAATTTGTAAAATATACACACATATAATTTTCCCAGAGAAAAATGCTCTATATTACATTTTTTTCCTATGTTGCTGTCACAATAGGTAGTAAAAGTCTGACAGATTTTAGACTAGTTTACCTCCTCATGGGAGATTCTCAGTAGTACCTTTGAGTCTTTACAAAAGCACTCTCTGGAAAGCATCTATACGAGTGCTTTTGTTAATAATGTTGTTGGAATCCAAGTTTTATTATTGGGAAATCCGAATCGCCTTCAGCTAGTGGACAGGGTCATAGGAGTGCAGTCTTTGCCGTGTTTCATGTGACTGAAGCCTCCTCCTTCCAAGCGGGAACCGCACGGGAGTGAACTTCCCCTGACTCTCTCCACTAGCAGAGGTACTGAAGTGTGTTGCGCGATGTGGTCCGGGTTTCCGAATTGGGAAACCTGGATTCAAACAACAACAGAATAAATACATAACTGAGAATTCCCCATGAGGAGATGGACGTATCCAAAACCTGACAGATATGATTTTCACTAGTTAGTTTAATCTCTTGAGGACTGTAGTATTATACAATACAATACAATAACATTTCTATAGCGCTTTTCTCCCAAGTATTAAAGTAGTATTAAACCCCCTTAAAGATCAGGCCAATTTTCACTAAATTGGCCACTGCAGCTTTAAAGGGATACTGTAGGGGGGTCAGGGGAAAATTAGCTGAACTTACCCGGGGCTTCTAATGGTCCCCCGCAGACATCCTGTGCCTGCGCAGCCGCTCACCGATGCTCCGGCCCCGCCTCCGGTTCACTTCTGGAATTTCTGACTTTAAAGTCAGAAAACCACTGCGCCTGCGTTGCCGTGTCCTCGATCCCGCTGATGTCATCAAGAGCGCACAGCGCAGGCCCAGTATGGTCTGTGTCTGCGCAGTACACTCCTGGTGACATCAGCGGGAGCAAGGACACGGCAACGCAGGCGCAGTGGTTTTCTGACTTTAAAGTCAGAGATTCCAGAAGTGAACCGGAGGCGGGGCCGGAGCATTTGGGAGTGGCTGCGCCAACACAGGATGTCTGCGGGGGACCATTAGAAGCCCCGGCTAAGTTCAACTCATTTTCCCCCGACCCCCCTACAGTATCCCTTTAAGGGCCCGCTGCAGGGTCGAACAATATAGCACAAGTGATTCCCCCCCACCCCCCCAAGCTCTCTGTTGGTGGGGTCTGATCATGCCCCCCCCCTCCCTGTTTGTTTTATTTTTTTATAAATATTTTTGTTTTGTTAATACATAGTAAATGTACTATTTACTTCTCCCGCCACCAGTTTCTTTCAGTTTCGCTGCCAGGCCACTGCGCCTGCGCGGCTCTGGCAACGCGTATACTTTCTTCGCGTTCCCCGCTATTGCAGAGGGGACCGCGAAGAAAGGATACGCTTGGCAGGGCTGTGCTGGCCTCGACTTACAAGTCGAGGTATGGGACGGAGCGGCGGCGGGAGAACCGAGGCTCGGGCAGGACTGGCGCGGGGCAGGACAGCTGCTGGGGGCTTGGGGAAGCCCCAGGTAAGTGAAACAATGTGTTTATTTTCTATCTACAGTTCCGCTTTAAAGAGGAACTTCAGCCTAAAGAAACATACTGTCATTAAGTTACATTAGTTATGTTAATTAAAATAGATGGCTAATCTCTTACCCACCTTGTTTCAAAGAACAGGCAAATGTTTGTGATTTAATGAGGGCAGCCATCTTTTTGGTTGAAAGGAGGTGACAGAGAGCATGAAACACAGTTCCAACTGTCCTGTGTCCTGATCACCCTCCCCAGTTGCTAGGCAACGAGAACAACCTCATCAGAAATCCCATCATGCTTTGCACAGCATCAGGGGAAAAAAGCCTGGGCATTTTTTTTTTGATGGGGCGTGTCAGGAACCGGCCCACGGCACGCCTGCGTATACGGTTCCCGACTGCGGGTTTGACCAGATCAAGCGGAGAGCAGCCTTATTCAAGCTACAAACAAGGCTGGGACCCCTCAAACACTTCCCACTGCCACCACTAGCCGTTGCTAGACACGTCCACTCAGCTGTCGAGTGCTCAACACGCAATCTGCGTTTTCGTATTTGGGTCAGCTTTGCGCTTTAGGCCGAATATGAGAACCACACACACACACACACACTTGCAATCTTACACTGTAGTGAAGCAAAACCACTAACAGTCATTCCGAACGATACTGTTAGACTTCCCACTCGGCTGTCGAGCGCAGAAGTGCCCCATACACACAATGCAATTACAATCTCATACGGTAGTGTCGCTCAATCATACAATCAGGCATGAACTTATACACGGTTACACTTCAGTCTCTTCTAGGCTATGGCCTCAATTCACTAAGATCATGCTAGAGATAATAAGGCAAGAGAAAACTTATCTCCACACGTGAGAGAGTTATCTTACCTCTTCACTCCTTAAGTTACCTCTCCTGTAGTTAATTTACCTCCTCTGTAGTTAATTTACCTCCTCTGTAGTTATTTTCACATGCAGCTAATTAACAACCTGTCTTTAACTCTGGAGTTATTTTAAGGATTGGAGAGTTAATTTAAAGACAGAAGAGTTAACGTTAGGCTTGCCTGAGGTAAAATGGTTCCTGAATACTACATGCCTTATCACCATGGTAACCACTCTAGAAGCGTTATTAAAGACAGGAGATAAGTTTAGTGAATTGAGGCCAATGAGTTTAGTACAGCAGAAGTCAATCTTATTAAATAACAATTTAATATTCCAGAGAAAAAGTGAAACAATTCAGAAATTAATATATACAGAAGATGTACAAAAAACAAAGTAAAAAAGTTACAAAGTAAAAGTTACAAGATACACACAAAGCGATTTGCTTACCAAAATAACAGGGATCCAGATAGAAGAACCTTGGACTTTTGTGGACGGACACAGTTCTGGTTGGACCAGGAGCCCACTTAGCTTGGGCCGGGAGTCCAGCTGCAGCTACCGTCAGGAGGGGACTGATTTTAGGTATCTGCCCCTTGCTTTTTATGCTGGAATATCTGCCTTGAGGCTGCAAGCCTGTTTGGATGGGGGGGAACTAGTTTTAATTACATCCTCAGACATAATTTGATTCCCAGAGATCTAACATCCACATGTGAAAAGTATATTCTAGCACACACACAACAAAATACTTCCTTAACATCCAATTTCCCCAGGTTAAAGGTGACAATTGATTAAGGCTTTCACATTGCAGCAGAATGTCATATGTAAAGTCCTGGCTCAGGCTGGTGTGATCTGCTTCAAAGCATACTGCAGCCAGTCCAGGTGACAATTGCTCCCAAGCACAACACACCTCAGACAGTATTCAGACAACCTGGTCTGACCACCTGTATAGGCTTCACAGCAACTGTCTAATTAAGGGTTTCCTAATTAGAAGCAGACAATGATAGAGGTAATTTACATTTTATAAGGAATTCCAGGAAGCTAGTTGCCAGCCTTCAAAGCCAGACTGGCTAACAGACAATCCCATATGATACAGTCAGAAAAATGAAAGAAATATGTTCCTGTATTCCTTACATCCTAAGCACCCCAGTATATCACCACAGGGCGGAGCTTGGCTAAAAATGAGACTTCGGTAAGAAAAACAAAGTTCTGATGCTGTGAAACTGATAAAGAAACACCAAGCCTTTTCAGTGCTGCTGAGTAGATTTTTAGTCTGGAGGTTCTGTCTGGAGGAACTGTCGCGAAAATCTTAAAATTTAAAACTCATACAAATAAGAAGTGCGTTTATTCCTGAGTAAAATGAGCCATAAATTACTTTTCTCCTATATTGCTGTCACTTACAGTAGATAGTAGAAATCTGACATAACCAGCAGGTTTTGGGCTAGTCCATCTCTTCATGGGGGATTCTCAGCATGGCCTTTATTCTTTAAAAAGACATTCCTTGAAAATGATTAACACAAAGATGCTGGCCAGCCTCTCTGCTCACTGCACACTATTTTGGCAGTTGGACGGAGCAACTGCCATTCACTAAGTGCTTTTAAAAATAAAGAAAACCCTGAGAACCCCTTATGAGAAGATGGTCTAGTCCAAAATCTGTCGGTAATGTCAAATTTCTACTACTTACTGTAAGTGACAGCAACATAGGAGAAAAGTAATTTATCATTTTACTCTGAAAGAAATGTACTTCTTATTTGAATGCATTTTAAGATTTTTGGGACAGTTCCTCTTAACAATAAGGGTTACTTGTTAATCAACAGTACAAATTTTCAACCACTGCAAATAAAGACAGGTTTTCTTTATATGTTTTGGAGATATATAGTACGGTTTGACAACTTTGCCTACATACGGAAACACCACATCCCCATGGCCTCAAGTAGCGTTGCGAGAAAAAAAGCTGAAACTCTATTCACATATTCTTCCCGTAATGACTATATTTTACATTGTCACTGGCAGGGGTGGGCGGCCGCTTCAAGTGAAAGAAGGCAGAGATAGCAGAACTTGTAGTCCATGATTATGGCATTGGAAAGTCACGGTTGGATGGTAATCTTTCCCACTCAATAGATTCTCACACAATGAACATTATGGACTGCTTTGAAGTGACTCTAAACCAACCCCCCTTCCTCCCCTTTCAGACAGACACATCAGATGGCAGAGAGAGTAAAACGTTTGTCTCTGTTAGTTTATGTAGAACTTGGAGTGCACAGCAGAAAATGTCGTGTTTTACACATCAGGCAAGCTTCGCATTCCAGTATGTAATAAAGCCTCGTGCTTGGGAGCACTGAAGAATTATTTCATTGTGGGATCAGAACAGGGGCCAGTTCACATTTCCTTTTATTACTTTTTAAAGGAAATGTGAGGTAGACTGCATTCTGCCCACATTTACATGAGTGGTGGTAGAATTTTTTTTTTTTTTTTTAAGAAAAGCTGTTGGGCAGGTTGAGCAAATATTCTCCTACTCTCCTACCCCATTTCCTACTAGCTGTGCATTTCAATTTTTTTTTGCTTGCAATGCCATTTGTAAAGCCCCACTTAACTTTTTCTTTTCTCCTCAAGAGCTGGTTCACACAGACGCTTTGCTGGTCTTAAACGCAGCGTTTTAAAAGTAATGGTTTTAGGTATCTATTCCCCCCCCCCCCTTCCCATGCAAGTGTAAGCTTTTGCAGGCTTTCATGAAAGTCTGCCAGTTGATCCCAGCGTCTCGTCTCAAAAGCAACATGCAGCTTCTAGGAGGCGTTTGGAAGCCAGCAAAAGCCACTGAAGCCAATGCAAGCCCATAAAAGCCAAAGAAAACCCAGCCTTTCCATATACTTCTTGCAAAAGCCCAGAAAACGCAATGCTCTCCTGAGAGCCAATAAAAGCCTTCAAAAGCCATTAAAAGCTAAGCTGTTAAATGCTGGCATTCTTGAAAAAAACAAAACAAAAAATAACGTTTGAACGAGATGCTGAGCAGTAGTTCAGCAGAAGCCCGTGTGAACCAGCGCTAAAGGACAACTGAAGTGAGAAGAATATGGAGGTTGCCATATTTATTTCCTTTTAAACAATACTAGTTGCCCCGGGGCCCTGCTGGTCTATTTGGCTGCAGCAGTGTTTGCATAACACCAGAAACATGCAGCTAATCTTGGCAGATCTGACAATGTCAGAAACCCCCGATCTGCCCTCCAACTGGTATTGTTTAAAAGGAAATGCATATGGCAGATTTTACATCCCTCTCAATTCAGTGGTCCTTTAATGAATCTATTAGCACTGTATTCTATGTTTTAATGGATTTAACAGTTTATCAAAAACCCTTTGTGTGTCTGAAGGACAGCTGACTGTTGCTCATCTCCTAGTTGCAGACTAGCATTGTCTGTTCACACCCTCTTGCCAGTCTCCCTCAGTCTGAACTCAGCCCACTGAAATGATAGTAGTAAGAAGAGGCTGAAATGGCTCCATTGCATAGGCCATTCTTGTGGGGAGGCGGGTTTCATTGAAGAGAACACCCCCACCTCCTTCCCAGCCTGGTACTTCTGTCCTTGCAGGGGATTAGATTCAGATTTGGGGTGAGAGAATGTGATGGACAATTCGCCTCTGCAGTGATGAAACCAGCAATAATCAACTGCTGTACTAGACCGATGTACACATCTTTTATTATAAAACATTAAATGTTTTTGACAATGTTATATTCATGACAAATATAAAATTTGCTACTAATGTATTCACACAAAAAAAATTCTCTGGACTGAGACTTTCCCCTGAACTGAAATTACCTTATGACATCATCGAATTGTATCGTGTAGTACTAGTGGTAAATAGAACATTCCAAGAGTGATACTCTTATTTTCAATTTAAGGGCTGTAATTCTAAGCAAGACTTATAAACTGCAACCATGTCAGTGTGATGTAAAATCTGGGGTATTCAGCTCCCAAACAGAAATTATGATCTTTATAGAACTATCGTGTTATCAGGCGTGTGTTCAGCCAGATATGTGTTCTTGCTTCTAATTACTTTTCTGTAGACCTGCTGATGCAGTTTGACTTATTTAGTTGCACAGATAAAGCATTGGTTTATTAACCCTTGCAAAGAAAAACAAATATAAATAAGAGACACAATTAAGTTCTTAATAGTATTGTTACTATATTTTTATCTCATTGGCCTTAATTCACTAAGCCTTACCACATTCGGTAATGCAGAAAACAGCTGATTGTACTGATCACCTTGCCTAATTCCAATTAACTAAAACCTATTACCGCACTGAAATGTAAAATTACTGACTAGCGAGGTAAATTATCGACTGGTGCGATACATACCTAAAGAAATGTCAAGAAATTGCTATTCAGAAAGATTAAAGCATTTGGTAAATCAAGTATAAGTGTTCAGTATTTGTCTCCAGCTCTGACCAGCCGGTAAATCACAATCTCCATTCGGTAATAGTTGATAGATGTAGCAGAAAGCCAGTAGGAAGAGCCACACCTCCTTGCTTCTCACCCCATTTGATCCGATACTCTGACGGGCAAGACTTCAGAACAGCAGAGCAGGAGAAGGAGACGTTTAAAAAGGCTTTTCTGTATCCCTTTAGCTGTGCATATCGGTGTACTGATACACAGAGGAGCTCTCTCTGATTAGAATAGATGCACATCTAAAAGAATGCCAGGGATGCACTGGACAGAAAATAGAATGGCTCATGCACAGACTTGTGAGAGAAGACTGACAGCTTTGCTGCTTGACCTGCTCCACAGCTGGTGAGACTACTGAAAAGGGCGTAGTGAACTGAGGCATGTTTATTTGGTATATTACCGAATTTCTACCGCATGTGAGATATATTAGTGAATTGGGGGAAAAAAAGTGTAAAATACCGATTTCGGTATTTTACCGACCTACATTATTTTACCAAACTGCCCTTAGTGAATTGAGGCATTTGTGGGTTGATTCACAAAACGTATTTTATGAATTATCTCTTAGTATTAACTCATGATTTGTCTCTCCCTATTCATCTTATGAATTAGCCTTTCGTTCAGTTTATATCATGAATAAGGTGAGCTTGAATTCTAATGTTATGCATGCAGATTTTCAGACATTAGAGGGAACCTTCCTATTTAGTTGATATTATTCCCAGTTACAGAATATATTCCCTTTTCAGGCAGTTTGTTCAGTGCTATAATGTTTTTGCTTAGTGATGCTTTTAGGTTTTAATGTGTCCACTGTCAGAGCTTTTCATGGATTAGAGATCTGAGCAAGCAGGAATGCAAAGTTAAAGAAAGTGGCAGACAGCTTGGCATAGGAAGAGGAGACTGGGTAGGCACGTTAAAGCTTAAATTGCAGGAATAAGTGTTTAACTTATATTTCCCTATTCCTTTATTTTATCTAACATGGGGGAAGTGATTATGATTTTCTTCTTATAATAGCACATTTTAAAGCCGCAGGGACAGCCATGTGATCCCAGGGGAAAAAAAACACATATTAGATAAATACTTGTTCTACTTACATAACATATGTATTGTACTGTCTGTTTTGATTTTGGGTGAATGTTATGTAGTAAAGAGAAAACTGTTCCAGGCTTTTTCCATCTTTACTGCCTCTGCTTTAGATTTCAGCAGCTTCTGCAGAGGGGTGAGGTGTATTTTTTTTTTCTCGGTCTCGTGTCGCACTGAACTTCCCCCAGCCAATCAATGAGGAGCAGGAATGTGGGAGGGGAGATAACAAGCTTCCCACTCCCCCCACCAATGTAACGGAACAGAGCCAGGCTGACTGAGATATTTATTACAGCAGACACATTTATGATTATATTGGAATGCTTGCAATACAGATTCTGGATGTAGACTACATAATAAACACAGAGCAGTGGGTACATTTGATTTTATGGCTGACAATCCCGCTTTAAAGAATAGGCTGTATGAGGCAGCAAGTGAGCACTCTGTTTTTGCAGGTCAAAAGTTGCAAACAGGAAAAAAAAATGGGCAAGAGAAAGGACATCAGTGACTGACGAGAGCCAAATTGTGATGGCTAGATGAGAGGGTCAGAGCATCTCCAAAATGGCACAGCTTGTGGGATGTTCCTGGTACACAATGGTTGGTATAGCCAGGATTGATCCGGAAAGACAGCTGGTAAATTGGTGCCAGAGTAATGAACATACAATGATTATTGAGCAAAGGCTAGCCTGTCTAGTCACATCTCACAGAAGGGCTGCTATAGCATAAATTGTGTGTTACAAAAAAAAATGGCTGTGAAGCGAAGGTGTCAAAATACACTGTACACAACAGGCTGCTGCATATGAGCTAAGCAGCCACAAACCAATCAGAGCTCCTGCTTAGTCCTGCCCACTGCTGAAAGCACCTACTATGGGTGCAAGAGTGTCCGAACTGGTCTGTAGAGCATTAGAAGGTGGAGACCTGTTGTAATACATAACATTGTTTTTACCTTCCTGCTTAGGCACTTTGTTAGAGATATCAGCAGATACAATGATCAGCTTAAACATTAAACTAACAAACCTGGCTGGTGCATTACCCTTCAGCCTGACTGATTTGGGGGATTGTTTGTCACTATTCCCCTGAGGTTGCTACTACTGAATGAGCTTGCTTGCCCATTTGGCTTGAATGCACATCTTTATAACTGTTCTTCTGAATAAGCATGTAGCAGTCAGTACTTCCAACTATCGTCTACTGTCTCTTATTGGCCTTAAGGCAACCATAAAGGTCTTGATCCTGCTGCTGGGTCAGTGGCCCAGTGTGACATTTGGTGGAGATTCAGGCTGTTTGGATATCCCTAAGAGGACAATAGTGAACACTTCTAACTATCAATTTATACACATAGATTTTCCCATTTGTTCTCACTGAGAGAGAAGTACTTAAACATAAGTGCACTGTTTTGATAGTTGATGAGTCATATAAAGCAGGCTAGCAAGTGTTGACAGAAAGGCAAAAGAGTTTTTTAGGTGTCCATTGAGATACTTCAGATAGTCTAAGAACTTCATGGAAAAACTGTACATTTATATTTTCACAAACCTCTACTGCTCAGTTCATATGTAAAGCCGACAAGAGGTGGATTCACTGCCTGTTAACTGTCTCAACGGGATCTCACGCTGCCACATCGGTGCAGTCATATACAGGTAGTCCCCAGTTAACGAACGAGATAGGGACTGTAAGTTCGTTCTTAACCTGGATCTGTTCTTAAGTCAGAACACTGTACCATCTCTGTCCTCTGTACCTCCTCTGTGCCTCCCGTGTCCCCCACTGTGTAACATCTGCCATGTGTACCTGCTTATACAAGTTTAAAAGCCATTTTTTCTTTGAATTTTTTTTAAATCGATTTTTCTCAAACTACAAGTCCAATTTGAAAATGTTTTTTGACCTGTTCCCATGGAAACACAGAATCCATGCCCTTTGTATCGGCGGGTCGTTTATAAGACGGGCGTACGCAAGTCGGAGACTACCTATACACGCTGGATTCTTGGCAGAGGCTGCCCCCACCATAAGGTGGTAAACCTTTTCATCTGTCATCTGTGTGATATCGACTATGGCAAGGTGGGCTGATAAAAATTGTGCAGTAGCTTAGTAGCTTGTACACACCCACAGCAAAAATAGAACTTTAATAAGGCACTTTGGAAGTTCCTACAAAAAAACCTTACAAAATTACAAAACTACTTCTGCCCACGACAGACGTCTTTTAGGCAGTGTTTCTCCATATTCCAGTGCCAAGCATTTAGTACCAGGTTTTGGGTAAGTGCCAACCTTTTACTTTGACTTTGGCGCCTGTAATTGTTAATGTAGCAATAAATTGTGTTAATAAAAAAAAATGCCTTTTAGTACAGTGTAGGGCCTTAAAGTGAACCTAAACCAAAGTACAAAAAAAAGTTTTTCACCTGGGTCTTCAACTAGCCCCTCGCAGACGACCTGTGCCCGCGCCGCCCCTCACCAATCCTTTGGTCCCCTGCAGCAATTAATTTCCCCCTACTGGCCAGTTGATGACCACTGCGCCTGTGCGGGCCTGGCCGCGCACATCTTCATTCATGCTCCTGTCGCTGTGAGCATCCTGCGCAGGCGCAGTACGAGATTTCTGCATACTGCGCATGTGCAGGTCGCTCCCGGCGACTAGAGAGTAAACAAGGCTGTGCGCAGCTATCGACTGGCCATTTAAGGGAAAATTAAATGTAGCCACTGCAGGGAACTGCAGCATCGTTCCAGCATGTCGTGGGCACAGGGTGGCTGCAGGGGGCTGGTAGAAGCCCCAGGTAAGTTAAACGCCTTTTTTTTTTCCTCACACTTTGGTTCAGGTTTCCTTTTAAAGGAAACATCAGGCAAAAAAAAGTAAAATCAGCTTTGCTCACCTGGGGCTTTCTACAGCCCCTTGCAGCCGACTGTCCCACGCTGATCGATCCACTCTCCGCCGCCGTACCGGGCTCCCCGCATGCTGTTTACGCCTGCGCAGTACGCCACGGACAACGTGGCCATGATTGACAGCGGCGCTTCAAGCAGCCGCAGTAAGGACGACCTCGAGGGCCGGCCTGAACAGCGTGCGGGGAGCCCGGGATGGCGGTGGAGAGTGGAGCAATCAGCGTGGGACAGTCGGCTGCAATGGGCTGGAGAAAGCCCTAGGTGAATTTTACTTTTTTTGCTTGAGCTTTCCTTTAAAGAGCAACTGTGACCAAGGATTAAATTTCATCCCAATCAATAGCTGATAACCCTTTTCCCATGAGAAAAATCTTTAACTTTTTCTCAAATTGATCATCTGGGACGTCTGTATGGCTATTATTGTGGTGAAATCCCTCTCACGGTGTAATATCAGGACCTAGGGCCTGACATCACACTGTGGGCGCCTTGTTGCATTGTGGGAAATAACTGCTTTTTGCAACTGCCAAACAAAATTTTAGCCTACTGCATTGCTAGGGGTGTGGCTATAGATAATGGCTGTTGCTGCTGTCTTTTTTTTTTTTTTTTTCCTTTTAATGCGATCCGATTTTTGATTCCGATTAAAAAAGGTACTGCATGCTACTGTGTTTGTTTGTTTTTTTAAATTGGAATCAAAAAATCGTATCATATCAAAAAATCAGAATCACATGTAGTGTGCAAGAGGCAGTGGCGGCTCCAGGATTTTTTTTGAGGGATGCTATGCAGGTGCCGGATCAATTTCTGGGGTAGCTGATGACCCGCGGCAAAAAATGGGTGTGGCCATAACCTGCGCACCCCTGGCAAAGAAATGGGCGTGGCCATGACCGGATGAGAGCGGAGCTAACTGTAATTTAAAGTGAACCCGAGGTGAGAGTGATATGGAGGCTGCCATATTTATTTCCTTTTAAACACTAGTTGCCTGGCAGCCCTGCTGATCTATTTGGCTGCAGTAGTGAACTGAATTACACCAGAAACAAGCATGCAGCTAATCTTGTCAGTTTTGACAATATTTTCAGAAACCCTTGACCTGCTGTATGCTTGTTCAGGGTCTATGGTTGAAAAAATTAGAGGCAGAGGACCAGCACGGCAGCCAGGCAACTGGTATTGCTTAAAAGGATATAAATATGGCAGCCTCAATATTATTCTCACCTCGGGTTCCCTTTAAAAGTGCAACGCAAAGACAGTGGGTCCAAGTTTTGGTGACCCTTTCCCCAGAAAATTCACATAATTGTGCAGGTTTTCTCAAGAAAATACACATAATGTGAGCAGATTTGACCAGAAAACACGTTCAATCATGTGGCAGATTTGACCAGAAAACACGTTCAATCATGCGGCAGATTTGACCAGAAAATAGTTCAGTCATGTCGGCAGATTTGACTAGAAAATACATGCAATCATGTCGGCAGATTTGACTAGAAAATACGTGCAATCATGTCGGCAGATTTGACTAGAAAATATGTGCAATCATGTCGGCAGATTTTACCAGAAAATACGTACAATCATGTCGGCAGATTTGACCAGAAAATACGTGCAATCATGTGGCAGATTTGACCAGAAAATACGTGCAATCATGTCGGCAGATTTGACTAGAAAATACGTGCAATCATGTCGGCAGATTTGACTAGAAAATATGTGCAATCATGTCGGCAGATTTGACCAGAAAATGCGTGCAATCATGTGGAAGAGATGACCAGAAATTGGCGCCTGAAGCCCTGCACTGCAGACTCAGTCTCCAGAGCAGGGCTTCGGATGACATTTTACCGTAGCCCTGCTCTGCCGCTGCCAGAACTGCGGACGGCTGCTGCCGGTGAAGTCCTTTCACGCTGGGGGGTGCATTAGGGGTGATAGGAAAATTTTAGGGGATGCTTCAGCACCCCAAAGCACACCCCTGGTGCCACCACTGGCAAGAGGCCTTATGCTGGGCAGGGTGAGCAGGTTGATTGTGGATCAAACAATATGAACAAATTACATGGGGAATATCAATTTCTTGATCACTCTTCTATTTTTTTAACTTCTCATTTTGCATTGCATTGATTTTTTATTTATTTTTTAACCCTTTTCGCTAAAGTTCCTCTGTAAGATCACAGCCCTCTAGTTCTGGCATTGTCCCTTGTATACAGAGATTTATCTGGATTACGCAGTTGTCTAGGTTGGAAAAAAGACATATGTCCTTCAAGTTCAACCTCACAAATCCCTCTGCATGACTGCGTAAGGGTATCATCTTCATCCTTTAATGATATGTACTGTACACGATGAATTCAGCAATATCTTTGTGATTTTAAGTTGAATCTTTTCATTAAATTGCACTATTTACCTAGACAGGATTTCCGAAGTGGTGCACCCCTCACTACACTTTTGAGCAATATGTTCTTTGGGATGGTCTGTTTTTTGCACAATCTTGTTACTAATCTGTTGCCAACCAATCTAATAATACATTGTTACATGTATTGTTTTTGTTACAAGCATTACACAGCTTTTCCAGTATTTTTTTTTGCTCGGTTTAAAGCTTTTTTGAAATGTATTGCTGCTTTCAAGTTCAAAATAAGCATATTTATATTTTTCATTACAAAATTACATTTCTTAGTTTTAACTCTTCATATTATATTTGTTCTGAGTTCAGATCATCACATTACCTTTTTATTTACATTAAGGTTCTGGACCAACACAGTATGAATCTACGTCCAGCAGGTGGTGCTTTGGCCCTCACGGGACGTAGCTTCAACATCCTGATGAACGACTCGTTAACGCCGATCTCGCTGCTCTGAACCCGCTGCAATTCACTTGCTCTGCCGTCTATAAGACGCCGCTTTTATTGGCTCCTGAGCGCATGATTACGGAGAGCCAATCACATTCGCTCTCATTGATAGACAGCATCAGGAGCCAATGAAAGTGGCTTCTGACCGGCTATCGGCACTCTGCCGTCCTAGAGACGCAGAGAAAGGAGCCTGCGGCAATGGCACAGCATTGTGACCGGTGGGTATGTGTGATGATTCGTCAAGCGGCGTGTTACCGCGCCAGCAGTCTCTGGTCCTTAAGTGGGCTGAGACTGCTGGTATGGAAGTGGTTAACATAATTTGAGCAATAAAATGTGCTGTTTCCAAAACAATAGTAAATTGGCTTGATTGGTGTCACTAACGTGACACTGGGAATTTTAACCACTTCACCACTGAGGGATTTTACCCCTTGAGCACCAGAGCAATTTTCACCTTTCAGCGCTTCTTCCATTCATTTGTCTATAACTTTATTATTACTTATCACAATGAAATTAACTATATCTTGTTTTTTTCACCACCAATTAGGCTTTCTTTAGGTGGGACATTATGCCAAGAATTATTTTATTCTAAATATGTTTTAATGGGAAAATAGGAAAAAATGTGGGAAAAATGCATTATTTTTCAGTTTTCGGCCATTATAGTTTTTAAATAATGCATGCTACTGTAATTAAAACCCATGAAATGTATTTGCCCATTTGTCCCGGTTATAAAACTGTTTAAATTATGTCCCTCTCACAATGTTTGGCGCCAATATTTTATTTGGAAATAAAGGTGCATTTTTTTTCAGTTTTGCGTCCATCCCTAATTACAAGCCCATAGTTTATAAAGTAACAGTGTTATACCCTCTTGACATAAATATTTAAAAAGTTCAGTCCCTAAGGTAACTATTTTATTTTTTTTAATTGTAATTTATTTTTTTTAATTACAAAAAATAAATTGGAGTGTGGGAGGTAATGAGTTAATTTTTTGTGTGTAAAACTAATGTATTTGAATATGAAAAATGCTTTAGGGTGTAGTTTTAGTATTTGGCCACAAGATGGCCACAATAACTTTTTGTTTGTGACCTGCAAGCGTCGGAAGGATGCTTGCAGGAAGTGCTATGAGGCTGGGAAACTTTTTTTTTTTTCTTTTTTTCTTCACAATGATTGCGCTTCTCATAGAAGCAGCGGATCACTGCGGGGCTTAGCTCAACAAACGGGAACGGTTTTTCCCGTTCCTTGATCTCCGGGCAAGCGGGCGGCGCCGTGCATAAGAGCGGGAGTGCGCGCACGATTGAGTGGGAGCGCGGGAGGTACGGATATCTCCGTCCCTGGGGGTGAAAGGATGGAAAAAGGGACGGAGATATCTGTACGACTGGAAGTGGTTAATGTTCATATGTTGACTTGTACTTGCAATCGTGGATATTATTAAATCTGTAAGAAACCAGCTCAATAAAACAATAGTTTATCGATATTGTTTACAATATGTTGATATGTCAAGCCTTTGCAGACCAGTGTAAAAGCTTGGCGTATTGCATTGAGAAATTGCTTTGGGATAATTGGTCCATCTATAATTGAGCAGAACAAGGTACAGAAGAATGGAGACATTGTGTTTTGCACTGTTTGTCGGGCCTGCATTATTGGTATCCTAGTGATGGGCTGCTGTACAAGTGGTAAATATATGTTCCACATGACTACTGTCTACCATAGTACCATGTAAGTTAGGAGATTGATGGTTCTGCAGTGATAACTTTTCTGCTGTCACTTTTTCCTTCAGCGCAATCTACCAAATCTTCTCAGAGTTTAACGTCTTGTATTACATGCTGAATTGCAGACAGACGAAGACTCCTATTTTATTTATAATTATATTTATTTAATGTATTTAGAAAGCGCCAACATATTACGCAGCACTGTACATTAAAGTTACAGACAATATTTAGGGTGACCTACAGCAATTAGACAATACAGGAATACAAGAAAAACCAGATCATGCAGCACAGTATTAGTACAAGGTAATGCTTAGCAAAGAAATGAACAGCGCTACTTAAAAACAGATGAGTGCTTACCTGCAAAAAAGTGCACACCCCACTCATGGGATTCAAATACACAATGAGCATACACATGACCTGTCTACCACTTGGAGGATGTTAGTTTCCACTAACACCTTGCATGCTTAGTCAATCACTGGATGGGAGAATGGAGATTAGGCAAGTCGAGTTCACTCAGATCCATAGGATGGGTGTATGGTAATGGAGGTGCGTGAACAGGTAGGAGGAGGACCCTGCCCTGAAGGCTTACAATCTAGAGGGAGAGGTCGGAACACTAAAGGTAGGGGACCAGAGTTCAGCTGTGGGTTTAGAGCACTAGTGGGGGGGGGGGGGGGCAGAGTAAAAAGGTGAGTTTTGAGGGCCTTCTTGAAGATGTTGGAGGGGGAAACCATAATGGGGGGAGGTAGGGAGTTCCATAGTGCTGTAGCAGCTCTTGAGAAGTTCTAGAGCGTGCATGGGATTGGGTGATGTGGGGTACAGTCAGGTGAAGTTCATTGGAGTAGCGGAGTGAGCGGCTAGGTGTGTACCTCTGGGTAAGATTGGAAATATAGGTTGGGCAGGTTTTATGGACAGATTTGCAGGCTAGACACAGTATCTTGAATCTGATTCTGGACTGGATAGGAAGCCAGTGGAGGGATTCACAAAGGGGAGCCGCCGTGGTGGTGCGATGGGAGGAGTAGATAATTCTGGCTGCTGCATTCATGACGGACTGCAGCAGGGAAATTTGGGTCATAGTAAACCAGATAGAAGGGCGTTGCAGTAGTCAAGGCGGGAAATTATGAGGGAATGGATGATGCGTTTGGTGGCAGAGGTCAGGAAAGGGCGGATCTTGCAGATGTTACGGAGGTGGAAGTTGCAGGACTTTCTGAGGTCTTTAACTGTCCAATTTTAGTGAGCTCGTGCAAATTGTAGCCTCTTTTTCCTATTTGTAGTGGAGATGAGTGGTACCCAGTGGGGTCTTCTGCTGTTGTAGCCCATCCGCCTCAAGGTTGTGCTTGTTGTAGCTTCTCAAATGCTGTGCTGCTTACCTCGGTTGTAACGAGCACAGCTGCTCAAATCTGGAACTGGGAGACATCCGGATAGTTCTATCCGGATATCGCCCAGTTACCTGTGCGGGGTGGGCGATGGGGTCAATCTTGCCTGTCTGCGTCGTCTTTGTCCATCCCTCGGCGCCTCCCACGTTGCGGTCCAAGCGGCGGTCACGTGATTACGAACACTTCCTCCTTGTGGGTTGAAGGAGGAAGTGTTTGTAATCACGTGACGCGTGGAGCGCATCAAGGGAGGCGCCGAGAGACAGACGAAGAAGACGTCAGACAGGTAAGATTGACCCCCCGCCCCGCACAGGTTTACTGGGAAATATTCGGATAGCAACTATCTGGGTATCTCCTGGTACCGGATTTGAGCAGCTCTAGTAACGAGTGGTTATTTCAGTTAACGTTGCTCTTCTATCCGCTTGAATCAGTCGGCCCATTCTCCTCTGACCTCTAGCATCAACAAAGCATTTTTGCCCACAGGACTGCCGCATACTGGATGTTTTTCCCTTTTCACACCATTCTTTGTAAACCCTAGAAATGGTTGTGCGTGAAAATCCCAGTAACTGAGCAGATTGTGAAATAATCAGACCGGCCTCTCTGGCACCAACAACCATGCCACGCTCAAAATTGCTTAAATCGCCTTTCTTTCCCATTCTGACATTCACTTTGGAGTTCAGGAGATTGTCTTGACCAGGACCACACCCCTAAATGCATTGAATCAACTGCCATGTGATTAGATAACTGCATTATTGAGAAATTGAACAGGTGTTCCTAATAATCCATTAGGTGAGTGTATATTTTGTGTTTTTTTTCACATATACATGGTATGTGCAACAACTTGTATAACTCATAGTTACATAGTTATTTAGGTTGAAAAAAGTCCATTGACTTCAACCAGAAAATACAGTACAACACCAGCCTGCTCCCTCACATATCCCTGTTGATCCAGAGGAAGGCAAAAAAACC